>NC_139679.1:32686873-33163247 GCF_964106915.1 Podarcis gaigeae | reverse complement strand
ACACGTGAGTGATTCTGCTGTTTATGGCCCTGTTTGTGCTGTTGAAAGGGCTGAGATATTCACTGTTTTTATAGCATATGGCATAACTAGAAATCTGTGCTCCACTTGTTTGCATCTATCTTCTGTACATATTAGTCTTTAGAGAGGGAATAGAATAGAATGTCTCAAGAGTGTTTGTTCCCCTCAGGTTGCAAGTTCACCAGCACCTGCGTGATGAGCTGGCAAAAGTGAAGACCCTGGAGGGACTTGTGGCTGTCAATAGAGAGCTGAAGTTGCATTGCCAGGTATCAGAAGAAGTTTTACATTGCCGGGGCAAGCCTAATTCTGCTTGGGGAAGAGACTCTTAGGCTCCCTCACTTGGCCAACCAGATGTGTTGACTCTCTTAATCACCATACTGCCCTCTACTGCCTGTCTTATCTCTTTGAGAGAGGGACAGCACTATTTTCAGAATGAGTTTGCTAAGTTCACAGGTGGTTTATTATTATTATTATTATTATTATTATTATTATTATTATTATTATTATTACAGATAGGTAGCCGTGTTGGTCTGCCATAGTCAAAAAAATAAATAAATAAAATTCCTTCCAGTAGCACCTTAAAGACCAACTAAGTCAGTTCTTGGTATGAGCTTTCGTGTGCATGCACGTATCTGAAGAAGTGTGCATGCACACGAAAGCTCATACCAAGAACTGACTTAGTTGGTCTTTAAGGTGCTACTGGAAGGAATTTTATTTTATTATTATTATTATTATTATTATTATTATTATTATTATTATTATTACTGTTATTATCACTTTCATTATTATTGTTTTCATCTCCATGTTTGTTCTCCCTGTGAATTGAGGACATTAACTTGTGGCTGAATTTGTCATTACTCAATCATTTCTCCACAGGAAGAAATAGCCAGTTTGAAGGAAGACGAGAAGCCAAAAGGAGGATTGCCTTTCTTCCATTGGATTTGTCAACCATATGTCAGGCCTGGGTGAGTCGCTAAGCGTTAACCCAAAACAACGCTTGTGCAATACATGCTTTATGGTCTTGGAATTATAGCTTAGCAAACCACTGTTGCATTCTCTTACACCCTGCCTTGCAACAAAAAGGAGCAAGGTGATGGGCGCTCATTGCAAATGCTTAGACACTGTAGGGAAAGGGTAAGTGTTCAGAAGGAAAGGGAATACTTTCCTTCTGAATACTTACCCTTTCCCTACAACATGTAGAGGCCATGTAGGGGATAGGCATGCTTCCTTCCTCTGGAAGCTCACTTACTCAAGATTTGAGGACCACACACACACACACACACACACACACACACACACACACAGAGCCCTTAGACTTCTAAGTTGTGTTACACAGGTTAAACATGTCTCATTGCCTGGAGACAGACAGACAGGTCATGCATCCATAGTAGTGACCAGAGGAGGAATGACTGCTGGGAGGAGAGCAGAGAGAAGAAACGGCGTGGTGCATCTGCTGCAGCACAACTGTACACCTTCATCTGCCCCTGCTGCAACAAAACATGTTTCTCCCGTATCAGTCTCTCCAGCCACAGCAGGCGCTGTAACCTTCCAACAGTTTGAACTCTCCCTCAAAGACGCACTCCTCCATTGTCTCCCAAGACAGATGGATACCAACATCAATCACACATAGTCACGTTGCTTTGTTATGCCTGGGTGCTAGGCAGTAATGTGCTGCAGCTATAAGATAAACAGACACTGTCATCTTTTTATTTACTAGAGCAGCACTGAAAACCCTTTATTTTAGTATCTTGAAGACTCCTCAACCCAAATCTAAAGTCTTCATTTACCATCTCTCTTGAAGAGGACTGGGCTGTGGAATGGGATGTTCCAATGTGTTGGAATTTTAGGTGCCTGATGAAATTACTGTTCCCAAGAATAGTTTGCATGATCTTATCTGGCTCCCTATGAGTGTTAGTTCCTACTTGCTTCCCCCAGTCAGCAACTAGCCATTTAATGATTGCACATTCTTTCATAGCCTAGCATTATTATTGCTTTTATTATTTTTAAGGTGCCCATGCCATATACAGACTTCTATAACCGTGGGGTTAGCAAAAAACCCTAATGATTGGCTTTTGTTTTAAATGCTCTGGTGTTGAACCATCACAGGCCCAAGGAGGTGTGCAAGGAAAATGGCACTAGTGGCATGGAAGGAAGCACCCGGGGTAAACGAGCTTTGGAGGATGAGGATGATGGGAACTCGGACGGTCTCTCAAAGAACAAGCAAAAGAAGAAATTGAGAAATCCTAATAAAAGCTTTGATCCATCCTTAAAACGTAAGTCTACGGGGCTGCAATATTTAGCCTATGGGAAATGGATAGTAATCCCTTTGACCAACATAAGATGTGTTTCTGACTAATTGGGCAGCACATTTTATTTTCTTATTACCAGTTTCTTTTAATATAAGGATTTTTAAAAACTGCAAATTGCAAGTGCCATTTTAGAAGGGGCATTCCCTTCTTATTCAGGAGGGAATGCCTCCAGGTTTATTCCTTCTGAACACATGTGCATCGTCTGAAAACAGAGTGTGTTCTTTTAGGATTGGGAGGAACCCCAGAACAGATTTAGGAGGCAGCTGGAGGAGAGGAGGGCAAAATCCAGTTGCTCAGCATAAGTCGTTTTGCTTGTGCAAAGCACTACTTAATGCTGTGTTGAATACAACCCTTTGTTGTTGTTGTTGTTGTTGAGCTTCTTCTGTAGATTTTTTGAAAATGATGTAAACATTGTCTTTTTTCCTCCTTTCAGCTAAATATGCAAAGTGTGATCAGTGTGGAAACCCAAAGGTAGGTCTGTCTTCATTTGGTTTTCTCCTTCTAATTCTCCCTGTAATGTAATTCATACATTAATCATTAAATCCCTGGGTAAAATTACATGTACTATAACCCTTCCTTGAGCAAAGGGCTCTGTCATAGTTAAAATGGCAAAAAACCAGCCCAGTGACAAGTTTAAAGAACTAAGTAGTTTTAACTGATGTACCCTATCTCTCCTGAAAGAGCATTCTTAGTAGTTGTTTTGTCAGTGGGTTCATACCTCTGTTGTCTCCTGCTGAATGAATATCCCTAATGGCTGATGGAGACAACTTACTTTACTGTGAGTTATGTAGGTGTTCCTACAAGATCTGAAAGTACAGGTAGTGGTCCTATAATTTTTGTGTACACTTCTAGGAACATGCGTATGTTCCATGGAGTGATTTTATTACATCATTAATTTC
Source organism: Podarcis gaigeae (assembly GCF_964106915.1). Classification (NCBI taxonomy): domain Eukaryota; kingdom Metazoa; phylum Chordata; class Lepidosauria; order Squamata; family Lacertidae; genus Podarcis; species Podarcis gaigeae. Next base: position 33,160,021 of record NC_139679.1, on the reverse strand, counting down.
TGTGTTTGGTTCTTTAAATAAGGTAGCTGTTTAGAGTGTTAAATTTATATGTGTTTAGCTTTTTTTTTTCTTTTTTCTTTTTTTGCATCCCAAATTGAAATTTTTTCCTTAAAATAATTCAGTTGAAGTGAAATCATGGAGAGGATCAGGCTTGGTTGGCACCCTGTAGTGATCCAAGTAATATTGCAGGTTAATAGCCACTTGTGACTTTTGCTCTGCCTGTTCATTCATGCATCCTCAAGACACACACTTCTCACCATACACTTGCATATACACATGTACCCCTCACTCCTTACATTGTTACATACTTCTCGCCTTTACACACACGGCTCACATTCCATACATGCCCAGGATCTCCCACAGTGGTGTACTGCTGACCTTAGTCACTCGCGTTCCTCTGTATATTTGCGTATTCCTCTATAAGGTTTTCTCCTCCTCCATGTACACTTATAATGATGATCCCTTCCTTGCATACAGATAAACTCACCGGCCTTTTTCATTGTTGGTGTGTCCTCTTTGTCACTTTCCTAGAGGTTTGGAGGTCTGCCAGAAGGGATCAAGGAGAGATAGGAAACTACCTAGAAAACATGCTGCTGATATGTGGTTTTCTCAACCTATATGACCAGGCTGTGCTTCTAAAGGTTTCAGAAGGGCCTGGGCAGTATTTAAGCAGTTTAAATGGATTACTTGCAGCTCATGCACACACCTCATTTAAGTCCCATAAAGCCAGCCTTGTCCTCTTTAATAGGGCACACAACACATGCAACTTGGGGTTGGGTCCTTTTTTCTTATGAAAGGGAAAATCTATTACCAAAAAATATTCTGAGAAACCTTTGGGGTTTGAAATGCCTTTCATATACCCCAAATCAACCCTGACAAAGCACTTTATCTACAATGCCACAAGTTCACTGGCAACTTGGGATGAATATGTAAACTTTGAGCTAATTAGTTTGTCTCTCTTCCCAGGGTAACAAATGTGTATTTAATCTGTGCCGAGGCTGCTGTAAGAAAAGGGCTTTTAGAGAGACAGCAGATTGTCCAGGTAAGCGAAACCCAGTTCAGTTTTCCAAAATACTAGAGCATTTTTTAAAAAATAACAGAGTATAGATTTCAAATCCTGACTGATTTGGTTTTTAAGTAAAAGCAGCATACTTATTGATGTTGTGCTGGCACTTGTGAATTAACCAAATAAATGTAAGGAATGGGGTTTTCTTGAGCTGCTTTTTAAAATGTTCATAATAGCTAGCTGAGCATTGATTGTTTAAGTCAAGTTACGGTGAACCATCGAAACATTACATTTCCTCTTTTCCATAGACATTGGCTACTTTTGACATAGGCCCGTCTCTCACTGATTACCCCTGAGGAAAGGCATTCCTTGATGGAAAAATGGGTTTCCTCAACCCTGTGTTAAAGCCTAAGCCAAGGACTGATGCCTATGGGACCATTGTGCCAGCAAAGGTCTTATTTGGTGCCCCTGGGATGAATCATAATCCCCAGATTCCCAGCTTTCATTTTTTTAAAGAAAGTCTCTAGCATTTTTAGAACTTGTGATATGATACAAAATGTGAACAGACCATTCTTCTCAATTTTTTTAGTTAGAAATTAGCCTTCTGGACCTTTTCAATGTTTTACTTTGCTTCCTTCTCCCCATGTCTGAGAGAATAATTCCTATGGACACCCATGTATGGGAGAGAGGGGAGATGTATGGGAGAGCGGGAGGGAGGAGAGTTTATGTAAGAGAGAGCGAGAGCGAGGAGAGCTATGAATGTGATATCTCTCTCTCTCTCTCTCTCTCTCTCTCTCTCACACACACACACACACACACACACACACAGAGAGAGAGAGAGAGGGGGGGGGTATACATGAAGTGTGTGTATATGAATGAGTGAGAGAAAAAGTATGTGTGTGTCCGAGTCCACATGCATGAGGTATATGTGTGTATGTGCACATGAGAGTAGTATACACGGTAATGGGGAAAGCTCCCTGCTATTCTTAGATAGGAACAGCATGGGGGGGGGTGAGAGAGAGATCAATACAGTGGTACCTCGGGTTAAGTACTTAATTTGTTCCAGAGGTCTGTTCTTAACCTGAAACTGTTCTTAACCTGAAGCACCACTTTAGCTAATGGGGCCTCCTGCTGCGGCCGCGCTGCTGGAACACGATTTCTGTTCTCATCCTGAAGCAAAGTTCTTAACCCAAAGTACTATTTCTGGGTTAGCGGAGTCTGTAACCTGAAGCGTATGTAACCTGAAGCGTATGTAACCCGAGGTACCACTGTATTGTATAATCTCTACAATCAGAACCAGCAGAAGGTAGCTGACTTCCTATGGTAAACCTGAGGTCGTCCAGGGAGCAGGGAAGCAGCAGTCACTGTACTCTCCTTAATTTTGTGTTACGACATCCCCCATCCCATCCCACCCACACCATGGCAGCCATTTTATGACTGGTGTTGCATAGCACTTTCCCAAAATCAAACATGTGCCCACTGGCCCAAAAACGTTGGCGATTCCTTTTCTAAGCTATAACTTTATTCCACTTTTTTTTTAAAAAAGTCATTGGCTGATGGCAATTATGTAATATCACTTGATACAGGTTGGAAGATTTTTAATTTTTTTAGTTCTCTGCTTAACCCCTGATTCTCTTTAAGAGTGTTTCTTTCTCTAATGGCTCCACTTTAGCTGCTAATTAACCCAGGCACATTTACCATTTCCCTCCCCCCCTGCAGGTCATGGTCTGCTTTTTAAAACCAAATATGAGAAGTCCCTTTCATGGAAGAATGGCCAGTCCAGTCTGGAGAATATTGAAGTGACAGCACAGAAAGGAGAGGTGGAGGAGTCTATATTGCTCAAAGAAGCTATTGATGGTGTAGCGTGAGGCATGGAGACTCCTCCTGGTTTTGCTTCCCAGCCTCTTGTCTCCTCGGGCCAAAGAAATAATCTGCTTCCAGAACACAACAGTTGACTCCACAGACCTGTTCTTAAACGACAGACAAGTCTTACCTAAGGAAAAATGTCTTTCTCAGGGAAATATCCTGTAATGGAAATAAAAGGATGCAATGAAAGCTTTTCATCCTGTGTTCGAAAGACTTCAAAGACTGAGCCAGAAGGGCTGGCCTTAAAATGCTGCATTGGAGACACCTCTACAGATTTGACCTGCCTGTTTTTAAACTGTGTGTGGTTTTAAAATTGGCAAATAAAACTTTTATATCAGAACGTATTTTTGGTACATCATAAGTAAATTGGTGTAGATGTGGGCCAGCCCTAGGCACAGAACAATAGCAAGTCAGCAGCTGTTAAAGGGCACTGAGAAACTTGGGGAGAGCTGCTTCAAGGTTCCTAAATGGAAGGCACACCTAGGTAGTAATTGATTTTAAAAAAAACCCTGCCTCTTGGATTGTAGCTTGCTATGCTTGTACTTAGTGCATAAAAAGTGTGTGCCCCTGTGTTGGGATGCAGCAAATGATCCTATGAATGGTAAATGTTTTACACTAGTTTTGAATACGTATAAAACCCTGAATCTGTACACTTATAAGATGCACCAGTTAGCACAAATTTATGTCTAGGTTCAAAGTAGGTCTTTCTAATGGCAGGCACAGAATAAAACTCCTGTGGTAGCCTTGGAACAGGAACATATGAAATGTAAAATTGTTTCATAATTGATATACCGGAAAAAAAAGAAATTTAGAACAGAGAGAGATCAGGGATAGTGGCATCAAGCGGATATGTTCAAACCACCAACCTTCTGGTTAACGGCTAGGTGCACTGATCCATTGCGCCACAGGTGCACTGTGACTCCTTTTGACCGTCTAAAAAGGCAGGCTGCAGTAATAAGTGCTCTTTGGGCTTCAAGGCAATCCTTGTCAGTTCATGGTTTGGATGTTCTTCCAAGTCTCTTACTAAGAGTGGGAATGTTTTCCCCCCTCCTTCCCTTTTTATTTTTCTTAGCAAAAGCTGTCCAGAGTCACATCGCAGGTGGCGCTGTGGTCTAAACCACCGAGCCTCTTGGGCTTGCCGATCAGAACGTCAGCGGTTTGAATCCCCGTGATGGGGTGAGCTCCCATTGCTCTGTCCCAGCTTCTGCCAACCTAGCAGTTCGAAAGCACGCCAGTGCAAGTAGATAAATAGATACCACTGTGGTGGGAAGGTAAATGGTGTTTCTGTGCACTCTGACTTCTGTCACAGTGTTCAGTTGCACCAGAAGCGGTTTAGTCCTGGAAAGCTGTAGATAAACAACGGCTCTTTTGGCCTGAAGCAAGCTGAGTTCTGCAGCCCTATAGTCATCTTTGACTGGACTTAACCAACCAGGGGTCCTTTACCTTTATTGTTCAAGTTAATATTGTCAGCTCCAAACTTCTTAAGAAATATTGTGGTATTTGCCAATTGAGTTGAACATGCCCTTAGGCTATTTAGCTGATTCTCAGTAGAGGTTCCCTCTAATGGCTGTGATTCCCTGTATTTGTTCTTTGGAGGCATCTCAAGTATATTTTATGATGGTTCACCCCCTTGAGCTGCACTAGGTATCCCTCCTCCCCGATAATGAAACTGCTTCCTTCTGAAGAAGAGTTTGGAGTTTGGATTTGATATCCTGCTTTATCACTACTCGAAGGAGTCTCAAAGCAGCTAACATTCTCCTTTCCCTTCCTCCCCCACAACAAACACTCTGTGAGGTGAGTGGGGCTGAGAGACTTCAGAGAAGTGTGACTGGCCCAAGGTCACGCAGCAGCTACATGTGGAGGAGCGGAGACGCGACCCAGTTCACCAGATTACGAGTCTACTGCTCTTAACCACTACACCACACTGAGCAGCATACTGGATATGATGGTACTTTTAAAGATGAGCAGCAATCTCCAGGTTTGCTGAGTACCAGGGAGTTTCTCATACTATTCAAGATCTATGGAATACAATCTAATGAATGAGTAACTGTCCTTTTCTTTCCCCATCTTCCTTGGTGTAAAGGGATATTTGCAGTGTTACTTTGTTGTATTAAAATACTAGGACTGATCTCAGTGGAAGCTTGTTGCTTGACTTCAGAAAGCCGGTGTTAGCGTTGGAGTTAAAAGATTTGCAGCTGGTGTGGGCTGCTTGTCATCAAAAGAAGTCAGCTCATCTGAAGTAGCTCCTGTGTGGAGGTGAGCCAAAATTCCTGCCTCCTTAATTGTTATGTCGTGTCCTCTTAGAGAAGTACTTAATCCCTCTAACAATAGGGTGATCTTAGTAAGCTGCTGGAAAATTGACACAGTCAGAAAAGTTGCACAGGCAGTAAAACTTACCCAGTTTGTAACTAAGCTAACAGTTCATAAATTATTGGTAGAGCAACGTAAGAGATAGGCTTGTGAGAGCCATGCAGCTGAGCTGGAGCAAGCAGCTTAGATTTCTTCACAAACTGAGCTTCTCAGGTAGACTGAGAAGCTACACCAATAGGCTTGATTACCTATTTCCTCCCAAAGTGAGTTGACGTGGCATAGGTAAGCCTGGCAGGAGAGCTTACTCTGTGGTACTAACCCCTTCATGCATTAATTTGACTTAAGCATGTTGGTTATATGAGGCTTGTTATCCTACATGTTGGAACTGTTTTTAGTTGTTTTTAGTTTGTGTGTTTGACACTCCGGACTGCTTTTGAAGGATGGGATATTAAATAAGTAACCACATACATACATAGGCACAAAGACCAATAGTCAGGCAGCTATCTGCCTTAATTGAGTCTCTTTGGCAAGTTCCCCTCATCTCATACAACCAGCAAATTGCGTGCATTTGAAAATGAAAACAGCTTACAATATAGGAGTGCAGATACTTCCCACCACCACCACCACCCAATGGCTTTGATAAGGTGGGGAAATACTCTCGCTATTTTTATTTATTAAGATTCTAAAGCAGCTGATTGCAGCATCCCAATTCTCCCTTGTGGATGCAAAATAAACTCAATTTTGAAAAATGCCAGGCTCAGCTTTCTTCAGAGCAGTGACTTACATCTTAATAAATAACAAGGTAAGGGGGGCCATTTATGAATTAGTGTTTATTGTGCAAGAGAAAATATAAGCCACCTGTCACCTATATCCCACATGCCTGCACCTATGTTAATTTCGATGTTTGCTTTCAGCCTTAAGGGATTGCAGCTATTGCTCTGGTGACTGCAACATTTGTTCATTGTCCTTTATAGGGTGAATAGTCATACGACTTGGGTGTTACAGGGCAGGCATTGCATGTGGGCAGGGGAGTATGTTTATCAGTTTCTGGGTATATCAGGTACTCTTTAAAGAAGCACCCCTTCTTTCCAAACACAGTTGCATCCTGACCTACAGTATGTGTTTAGGGTTACATACTGCCGCGTAATTTTCCCTGATGCAGAACCAGGGGCCTCAAAACACAACCCTGGGAACATTGTTTCTGCTTTGTGGACTAAAAGTAAAGCCTCAGATCCATTTTTAATTTTTGCCCACAGTGGAAGTGAAGGAATAAATCATTAAGCCACATACAGAGTTAGGTGAACAAACAGGCCGCAGTGTTCTTGACCACAATTCTGGTTGCATTGGCACACAAGTACAGTGATTAACTCTCCAGCTAATGGGTCTTGCCCAAGTGCAGGGAGGCAACTACTGAAGAAATAATGCCAGCAGAGGCTGGAAGCAGTTCGGTTCCCATGCCTTTGACCATCTCACCAAAGGTGAGGCAGAAGCTTATTTCAGTTGCAAAACAGGTTTAGGATTGTATGTTAAGCAGAGACTCCTTAAGAGTTACTGCAGGGTGATCCAACCTACTCACTCCAAAAACCAAGTCTCTACCCACAGCAAATCATTGTGGGATGAACCGTACCAAAGGAAGGTCAAAGTGCCTCAGCAAACCTGAGCCAAGCATCATTCAAAGTTCATAGTGTGCTTTGCACATGGTGTTGAAGCCATCTTGCACACATAGATCATGAACATGTAGCTACATCACCTGCTCAACTGGGCGCCCCAATTTCACAAACTCCAAAGCCACAAATAGGCAAAGTTTCTCCCAGCCCATGCCTCTCCCATCAAATAACTTGACGTGTACTAATTTTCCATTGCTGGGCTGCAAGTAGGGCTGGTTCCAGGGAGATTGCAGCTCCAATTTTGCAACAGTGTGACTTATTATTGATCTGTTTTCAGGCGCAGCTCAGAAATTTATTACTTACAAAACCCTACATGAATTGGGACAAAGTTTTCCAAGAGACAAGATTTTCTATAAGGTTTTTCAGGACACATTTTTGTCCTACCAAAATTCTGAAGCATGTCTGGCAAGAGCTTACTCAAAAGATGGCCTTCCTTCTATGTGGTTGTGCCAAGGCTCAGACTCCAATTGCCAAGGGAAGCCTGTCTAGCCTCATTTATGATGTCTTTTTGCTGGTAGTCAGTGTCTTTATTCAGGTGGGCCTTTGGCCTCATAAATTTATGTATTATGGCCATTGTAAAACACGCTGCTATAAGCTCACACTGGGTATTAATTTGATTGCTGTGTTTTACCAGTCTAATTTTTATGTTAGTTTGATTTCTGTGGGTACTGATGGGTAGGGATTGCATACTGTACCCAGTCCTTAACCACACCAGGATAATTTCCTCTTTAAGTGATATATTTGACAACCAAGTACTAGTTTCAATTTAAGTTGCCTATAGATGGTCTAGTCTTCCCACAGCCCTTGGGCAACCTGGATTTAAAAATAGAGGGTGGGATAAAGTCACTTGATGGAACTTTAGCGTGCTTTAAAAGTAGGGCCATGTTCAAAGAAGGATAGAACATTTTTTATGTATGCTACAACAGCAGCAAGAATACTCATCCCAAAGTATTGGAAGACAAGATTTACCCACTGTGGAAGAATGGCAGAGGAAGGTTATAAACTATATGGGACTGGCAGAAATGACCGGCAGAATCCGAGACCAGGGAAAAGAGACGGAGGAAGAAGATTGGAAGAAATTTAAGGACTATCTTAAGAAACATTGTAAGATTATTGAATGTTAGAACGATGTTGATTTAGAAATTAAGGGTTTTTTAGCTGTAATGATTATGTAATTAAGAAAAGAAAGATCAAAAATTAAACAGAAATTAGGGGAAGGATTTGCTGAATTGATTTAATTAGAGATTGGAATACAGAAAGGGGAGGTATGAGGTCGGGAAAGTAAGTTTTATGAATATAAGGGATTGAAATTATACTTGTTGTATGTGTTTTGTATGTATGTCTTTTTGCTTTTTCTGTTTTTTTGTTTTTTCTATTTTATATATTTTTTTGAAAACTTTAATAAATATCTTAAAAAAAAAAAAAGTAGGGCCATGTTGTCAGCCTGCTGATCTTCTGAGAGGAACATTGGCTGAAAGGCCTACCAAAGCTAGAATAAATAGGATACCTAAAACAGGCGAAGCAATATGCTATTTCCATAAACCAGGGGTCTGCAACCTTTAAGACAAAAAGAGCCACTTGGACCCGTTTCCGAAGAAAAAAAAACTGGGAGCCGCAAAACTCGTCATTACAAAAATAACTTTTTTGTCACTGTTTTATTATTTCTTTGTTTGACCCCTCAAAATTACTCCTCCTCATAGAAATAAACGTTAAATTAACAAGTTACCTTTTTGTGTGTGTGTGTGTTCTTCACTCCCCTTCAAAACAGTGACCAGCGTACATGCCCCTTACAATGTAGTGGGCGGGCGGGAAGGTGACGTTGGGATGGTGCGTGACTAACGCACGCACCGCCCCCATGCGACGTCACAGCCAGTCCATTTTAAATTAAAAATCACTTAGCTCTTTTAGTTTACAGTGGTACCTCGGGTTAAGTACTTAATTCGTTCCGGAGGTCCGTACTTACGGTAACCTGAAACTGTTTTTAACCTGAAGCACCACTTTAGCTAATGGGGCCTCCTGCTGCCGCCATGCCGCCAGAGCCCGATTTCTGTTCTTATCCTGAAGCAAAGTTCTTAACCTGAAGCACTATTTCTGGGTTAGCGGAGTGTGTAACCTGAAGCATTTGTAACCTGAAGCGTATGTAACCAGAGGTACCACTGTATATGGAACTTTTAAAAAAGATTATTTGCGGGATTTCCCCCCCCCCCCATTTCCTCCCTGCTGTTTCTTAAATGGTGACTCTTTATCTTTTTCTGTTGCCCCTATCAGGCAAGTGAAGGCTGTTTTCAAGTGCTTTAGGCAACAATGTAAGTTGTTATGTAGTAATTTTTCTGACGTTACCCATTTACTTTAGAGGTATTTTTCTAGTTGTCATCCCTGCAGGGACTTGATAATGTGATGGCAAGAAGTGTTAAGCAGGGCTAGCCCATGACATTCTGGTATTTGAGGCAAAGCAACAAATGGTGTTCTCTCACTTGCCCAATGCTGCAAAAAGTCGTGTCAAGGTGCATAGTGCCAAAAGTAAATTATTTTGGCACCTGAGACAAAAAAATCCCACCTGAGCTGTGTCTGGGTGGGATAATTTCAGGGGGTGGGGGAGAGAAGCAGAACCAAAGCTCTCTTAAACTCCTTTTGTCTCACAGTTAAGAGCATATGCAAGAAACAAAAACCAATGGATGAAATACAGGCCATGTAAACAGATGCTGTGCTACTGCTTTACTTTCACGATGCTTTTCTATGGAAATGACTTAAGTCTTCCTAATGCCTGGTCAAGTGCTGGACAAGAGGACTCCAGAGTGTGTTTCTAATTCCAAACCTTGTTCAGAAAAATATGTGTTCACCACCATTTGAAAGAGCTGTTTTTTTAGATCACAGTAGTTTCTAAAATAGTGTACTACAGTAAGCCCACTATGTACGAGGGGGTTACTTTCCAGGGATCACACCTAATACAGCTGTTGTTTCCACGGATCCTGTGCTAGAGTATTGTATTGTTTCCAGGTGTAGGAAAGAAAAAGAGAAGGAAAAAAAGAACCAATGCTCCAATCTGAAGGTTATCTTTACAATTATGCTTTTTAATGCATAGGAGAGAACTTTGATTTAAACTAAACAGCATTAACAGTGCCTGTAGAAAGTTGAGTTGTCAAGGGCTAGGTTCAAATTTGCAACTTTTGTCCTTGGGATAAACACCAACGAATGAACCCCAAACGGAAGTCACTGTGGAATATTCAAACATTTAAACAATGCTCATTAAGAGAACACAGTCCCGAGTCTGGCCTGTGACCCACAACCCTTTTCTGTAAGGGATAAATAAAAAGTGGTGTCAGGAGTGCCGACACCCGGGCAAGCAGGTTCCTGCCTAGACACAGATGGATGTACTTTAATGTCATTTTACTCTCTCTATTAGCACCCCCAAAGGCTAGAAAGCCACCATACACTACAGCAGTAAAATTGGGTGACGAACATTGAAAACCACAGTCAAAACCAGGCAGGGATGTGAGAACAAGCCAGAGCGCACACCTTTTAAAACGGGAAGAACAGATTGAAATGGAGCCGACCCAGGGTAAATGCAAACACAAGCCTTGGAGAGTGAGGGAATGGAGCTGACGCTAGGTTCCCTGCTGGATGTTGCCCCAGGGGGACTCTCCGGGTCTGAGACAAAGTGTCGGTGTGAATGAAGTTCTACGGGAACGCACTTGTTCCTCCAGATTCAGGCTACATATCATTTACGGGAAGGAAACCCCAGAAAGCTCTGTTGGCAGCTTAAGATAAGCCCCTGTTTGTGAAATACCCTGGGGGAAGGAGAAGGTGCATCCCGGCACTCTCACATGCTTGCGTATTCTCGACGTGCTGCATCTAATGGAAGTTTCTGTTCTAAGAGGAATTATCAGACTCTAAAGGCAGACTCCCCTGACAGTCCTGCCCCTCCCACACCTAGAGAGTCCGAAAAGGCACCAAGGAACAGTTGGTGGCTTGGATGCTGGATACACATGGCCCTGGGTGTGCGGGGGAAGGAAGAGTCTCTTGGAGATTCAGAGAGCTTCACATGTTGGTGCTCATCCGGGACTGGCTGTTTGCTGGAGTGAGTTCACCTTGGCTTCCTTCTCTCGGAGGAGACTGCAAGAAAAAGAGAGAGAGAGGCCGCAGGCCCAGGGAGCGATGAGATGGGAAGACACCTTCTCTCCCCAACCCACAAGGGTCCGTGGTTGCAGGCAAGTGGAGGAAAACCACAGACCGGGGCCGAATGAGCAGCGACTACGTTCCCCCAAAACAACAGAATGGTTAGAGACGGGATTATTCCCTGTATCCAGTCATTCCAATGAGTTGTCCTTCGAGGGAAGGGCTTCCTACCTCAGCAGTGAGCTGTAGAAATTGGTGGTTAAATATGGAAAAGTTTATAGACGTTTCATCTTGGGAGAAAATAACAGGAGATTAGCAATCCAGGCCTTGCACATCTCACATTCTGGTTGGTCCCATGATAAACTGTGGTCAAACTGAATGATCCTTGGCACTTCATCACCCTGAAGAGGAGCGTGGCACAAACGCCTTGTCTTGCAGCAAGCTGAGCTTTCCCCTTGTAAACCAGCCAACAACACTCTGCATTTTGACTATGCTCAGTTTGCTGTTAAAACATCTTGAGGCTCCCCAACCCTGTCTAAGGTTTCCCATTCCTGCCTTAAATATTGCAGCTAATACATGAATTGTCATTTTGCACCGAGGCAAATTTATTTATTTTTTAGTCTTTTAATTTTTTTTTTAAGGGGGATAGATTGTATCCAGTGCTCTGTGCATTTGGTTGTGCTAGCACAACGGGACTCGCCCTCTTAGTGGGGTAGGGTTGCTGGGGAAAAAATAACCTCTGGCAACCAATGTGCCCCTTTGGTTTTGGATGGTACATGGGTAGTCAAGTCTAAAAAGCCTCAAATTTCCATGGCCCTCTAGCAGCTATGGTGGCTCATTTACCAGAAGCAATATATTTAATGTTGACTCTGGAAGTGTATACTTGATTACGCCTAAACTGACTCCTCTACCCATGTACTACCTGAAACCAAAGAGGTGCATTGGTTGCCAGATGTGAAAAATATTGGTATTATTTTCAGCTCTACTCCCCCACAATCCAAAATACCCCAAACATGTGCTCTGGAAGGTCCTCCAAGTCTCCAAGGCAAGTCTCTTGAGGGCACACAAGAGACTGGACAGAAGAGAAAGAAGAAGTTCCACAGCATTCCCAGAGTTTTGTTACGGCAGCAGAGTTGGAGAATTGGATACTGCTGTCAGTTTGCATTTCTTGGTACAGAAAGTATTGATTTGATATGTAGAGATCTTTCCCATTCTAATTAATTCAAGAGGGTTTTGAAAGCTTCTCTCTGTGAAAGAAACTGGTGCAAGCTGGAAGTTTCTAGCTGACATACAAAGTTTCTATTCTGCCTAGAAACAAGCAGAAGGTTCATGATGTTTGGGTTATTCCTTCAGAGAAGCCGAGTACAGCTGGCTTAAACTGGTTCTGTCATCTCTTTCTGTCAAGGTCATGCTGACTATAATAATAGCGCCAGAAGGAGCCTGGGTTTCACTTTCTATCTCTCTTTCCTTCTGCTGTGGTGTTCTGTGTATAATATGCTTAGTGTTATAAGTTATTCTAAGTTTGCAGCAACTGGATTTCTTATGGGCAGTGCCAATCCTGAATGTATTGGATTTGTGCCCATTATGTTCATTTGCCTTCAGTAGCAGTAAAGCTCTGCTGGATGAAATATTAATTGCCTCTAGTCTGATTTTTTTCGGAATCCTGCAATGTGTTTAAGTTTTGACTCTGCTAATTACATGTTGGAATCTGCTCTGGATCAATATGAGTGGAATTCATGAAAACTGCCCCCCCCATGTTTACCTTAGTTGCTTGTAAATAGCTACATTTGTAAGGTAAAGCTATTCAGGGCATTTAAGAGAAATGCTGGCTCAAATGGTATGTATCAGCTTGACCCCCAATGCTCCTGACTTAATATTCACACACAAAACTCTGCCAGATCGCCCAGTACTTTTAGAAGTAGCAAGCCCCTGCCCAGAATTTAGAGCCTCTTTATTTGTTAAATATTTATATACCGCTAGGTCTGCAATTTACAGCAATGAAACATAAAAACCGTTTAGAAAGTTAACCCTTTGCTGACCTTCACATGGATCTGGTTACGCAGGACAGCTGCTCGTAGGATCATAGCTTTGGCGCGACGCTGAAACTCCTTCCCCATCAGCAAGGACTTCTCAAAGGTAGTACTACGCTGATCAACATCCCGTGCATATAAAATCTACAAAAAAACCAGGAAAGTTGAAGGGCTCACAGCACCCTTCAGGACAGCAGCCACCCAAGCCCCTGATGCTCACTGGAGGAACAGTGTCTGATTTGCTGGAAACAAGGACACAATGAAGTTGCCTTTGTGGAAGAGAACTTTAAACTCCGAATTTTAAAATGAAAAGAGTGGTGGTTTCTAGCATTCAAAAATGAAACGACATGCTGGACAGAGGCTCAGAAGCCAGAATGGAACTGAGGGAGGAGTTCCAGGGACAAGGAGGTATGGCTTGCACATCTTGGAGAACCCCCTTTCCTCTCCATTGTTTATAACCCCCCCTCAACTAAATCCTTTTTGATAAAAAACCAGCCTTCTGCAATTCTTGTACTAGCCTAAATATCCTGAAAACTTTTGTGCCACAATTGGGATTTTAAGCAGGCCTTTTTTAGCACCCAGTTTGGGCTTTCATGTGGCACTGGCTTATTTTTAAATTGGTTTACAGAGAAAGAAATGCGTGGAGCATTCAGGGTGGAATGGATCATCGTGCTATGGCAAAAGTCCCATCTATGCAAGCATTGCAGCTTGCCAGATAGAACAACATCCCCAATCCCCTCGTCCCAATTCCCCCCACCATCCCAGCCAATATCAAGGGGGTGGGGTGGGGAGGAGATGGGGGGAAGCCTCATGGTGCAAGCAGAAGCCCTTATGCAGGCCTTGCATTGGTAATTCCCCCCTCAGGGTTTTATCACTACAGTAACAAGCCGTTGGCTTTCAGCAGCAGCAGTCAGGGAGGTTTAGTTTGGATGTGACCGGTACTCACTTTGCTGTGAGAGTCTATTCTGGCATTAATCAATCCTTCTAGGATCAGCTGAGTGAGCTCATCCTCCAAAGCTGCCACTGTGGTGTTGAAGGCAGTGGCCATCTTCCGCATGTCTGCTGACACATAGGGGCTGAAATACTGAGAACGAGAAAGGAGCAGAGAATGAAAATGTCCATTAATGGCCCTCTATGCTGCGCTTCTGCAAGGGACCGAAAACGACCAGTTAGGACAATAGGAGAGCAATTATTAGGATGGCAATTACCTGGATGAGGGCGCGGTTTCGAATCTGCGTATAAAGTGTTCTCACGTGAGGTGCCAGGTACATATCCAGCAGCAGATTATCCTGTGCAGAATTGAGTATGTCAGGAAGAATTGACACTTAAAAGCTCTCCCCAACCCTTCACCCCCGACACAGCAAGAGACATGTATTTGTGAAGTTAGCAAAATACTAATGAAAAATAGGTCTAGCTATTAAAGGTTACAAAGGCATTGTCAGATGCACCTCATAGCCTGAGTGGTGGCTATAGCGATATTTAACATCCACCAAAAGATACACATCATTTGTACTGACTGCTATTAACCTAGAGAAAACTGATCCCAGCTAGTACAGAAAAGAGAGAGGAATTCTGCCCTCTCTATGTTGACCAATTCTGAACAAGCACAGTCTTCATAAAACAGCTAAAGAGAGTAGGGAGATGATAAGTAAGTAGTGGATACATTTATTTTATGTAACTGCTTTCACCATCAGGGCAGTGTAATTTCAGACCAGCAACTAAAGCTACATATGCATGCAGAGCCTTTTCCTCAAGCAACATTTGTCTCCCCCCCCCCCCCACTTTTCTTTATTTAGACATGGAAAAGATCTCTCTACGAACGTACATATTTACACACATAGCTTTAAATATTCCTGTGTTTTATTTTGCTGCCAGTCTGGGTTTAGCAGATGCAGGTAGTTTGCAATAAAGCTACTTGGAGAGGCTAACCTATTGGGCTCAGGTCAGACATAATGCCAAACCATGGTTTTGGCACTAAGGGACAAGCCTGGAAGGGACATTGGACTCCTTTGAGGAAACCATAGCTTGACATAGATGAAAATGAATAAAAACTATGCTGCAATATATATATATATCTAACAACACACAGAGAGAGCTCAGCTCTCTGGGACTCACCTTCATCTCATCCAGCATCTTGAGACATGAGGCGTATTTGGATTCGTAGAACTTGAAGATGATGTCCCGCACCTGTGGCTCCAGCTCTAAGAAGAGTTTGAAGGAGCTGCAGATACAGTGGGTCAGAGCACAAAGTCATCCACTTCCCACACCCTTTTAAAAAGAGGATAGGATCCCTCTCCCCTACAAGAATGGCACATATTGGTTTCTATGGCGATTGTGCAAAAAAGGTTGAAAAAGAATGAGTCAATAAACCGATAGGCCAAAACTTCCCCTCAGGTTAGGGAAGGCTGCAATAGGTTCTTCTGCATCTTGGGAGATGTGGTCCCTAGTTATGGGGAGGCATGTCTGCCCAGAACTCAGCCTTGCTCAGGGGCCAGACAGTTCTACCATTCTTCTTTCAGACTTTTATTTTTTTAATTTGAAAAGAAGTCAAAGGATGGATATTGGGAGTAGAGGACTGGTGGGAGGAGAGAAACCTGCCTAACCTCTCCTCATCACTGGTTTGCTCCAAGTTCCACACACCCACAGGAAACCAAATGCAATTGCCCTGTATTCTTCCTTTTAACTCGCAAGGGCTTCACCATCCTTTTCTTGTTCTCTCTCACATTAGCACAGTGCAGACATTTCACTGTTCTCTATTCTCAAACAGGGAAATTAACACCTAGACACAGTGGCTTAGGAACGTAAGTTCATTTAGTCCAGCATGCTGTTTTCAGCAGTGGGCAACTAAATGCCTCTGGGAAGTCTACAAACAGACTAAGAGCACCACTCAAACGACGAGCTAGAAATCAAATCCAGGACCTTCGGGAAGTCATCTAACTAAATTGCTTACCAAAGACTAAGAGCAACTCAGAACCCAAAAGGAAAAAAACAAAAACAACAACAACAACAACAACACAGCTCTAATTCAGTTGGCCTATTTCATGCCCAAGGTCCTCCAAAGCTCTCACCTGCTGGAGATGACATTACGCTGCAATTCCTGACGGTCAAAGGTGGCTAATGCACAGAGGCCACCATACACGGCCACATTGCTAGGGGACAGCAGCTAGAAAAAGAGAGGAGAGGAAGCCTCTGAAGAAGCGATCTTCAAGGATAGCTACAGGTGTAGACAGCTAGGTAGTCTGAACCCTGCTCTGTTCACATGCCCACAGAAAAGCTGGTCTTCAAGACACTCAGAAAAATCAAGGAAGAACATGGTCCCTCCTCGCAAATCAGGCCATATTAGGAACAGGCCACAGCTATCTGGCATCTTCCCCCCACACCAACCCCACAGCTTCCCCAGCTCTCAATATCTCTGCCTAATGCTTACCTCAGGGAAATCACAGTGATCAAATGAGGCCAACAGGAAGCACTTTGCTGCTTGCTTGTATTTCCGGGCAGCAAGTTCCGCCAAGCCTAGAAACCAGACTTAACAATTAGTTTTCTGTCCAAGAAACTGCTTGCATGTGTTAGGAGAGACACACTGGTAGGGTCACCCAGAAACCTAGAAGAGGAGCTCCACACCTTTCCACACATCTAAGGCCAGAAGAAGGGGAACTAAAACGCAGAAGCTGTACTTGGGAATTTGCCCTGCTCTATCATGGAGTAGGAAAAGCAAGCAAGAAAGTTTGTTATGCCTAAATGCTGTGCTGTTTCTGCACACAGCAAGTCTGATCGCTAAGGGCATATGCTGTATCTATGAGGCATGCAATTCACTCACCTGCGGCACACTTCAATTTGGTGAGTATTGCCTGTGTCTGGCTGTCACGTTCTCCTCTTTGCTAGAGAGGGAGGAGGCAGAGAATCAGCAAATAAACAGCAGCTTTTTTTTTGTTAATTCCTTCTGTTAAACCCGTCTGAGGAAGCACTTCTGCTATGCAATCTCCTTGGCTCCCAGCATGACCCAAGTCTGAAAAGGCACCCAGAGCTCAACAAGGAACACCAAGCAGGATGAAAAGGAAACAGGGTCTCTGTTCAAGGGGTGCATTAGAACCCCACAAAATGCAGTATTAGTTAATTTGCCGCCACAATCCTCCTGTGGGGCACCGAGGTCCAATATTTGACAAGGAAATTATGAAGCCTCAGGGCATAAATCCAGGGCCCCACGTACCATACTGAGAGCTAACACAGCATAGCAGTTAAGAGTAGAAGTGGGGAGACCTGGCTTAAAAATTCCCATTCAGCCATGAATCCTGCTGGATGGCCTTTCTCAGCCTGTGCTACCTCACAGGGCTGTTGTGAGGGTAAAATGAGAGGGGGGGACCTCTACTCTCTCGTGTGTGGCTGGAAGAATGGCTAGATACAGCTGTTAAAAAATGAAGTAAAAATAAAAGGCACGGACCTGGGTTGGTGGCAATAGTCATGTTGTAAAAAGCTTACTACCTCTGCAATTTCTGGCGTGGACTCGGCTTTGCTCACATAGCTCAGGACGTGGGACCAGTTCTGGAGGTAAACACTGACCTGCAAGAGGAAGAAAACAGACTGTAGCACTACAATAAAAGCTGAGTGTCAGGCTTCAGGGAATCGGATCCCTTCCCCGGTGGCAGTGGTTAAGAAGATCACACAAAAGGAGCGTTCTTACCAGTTTCTTTAATAATCACAGTGAGAGACAAAGGAATGCATATCCCTCTAAAAATGGCGTTGCTCCCACTTAAGGTTCACCTCCTCAATCTCCATTAATCTATGTTACTGCTGCGTCGGCTAACCTGAGCTTGTTGCCTCTGCGCTTTCTTTTCTATCACTCTCAGAGCCCGTCTAGTCCTAGGCGAAAGGGATGCTGTCCAAGGACACTGAATCTGCCAGCTGTCTCTCTCCTGGTGTGCCTTCTTCTAGCTGTTCCTCACCCAGTATTTCCCAGCTTTTCTCTTCTGGACTATGCCCCTCTGCAAACCACTGTTCTAAATCAATTCTGTCCTCCTGCCCTTGGGAAGGTTCAGGAGAAGGGGGTGGCTCCCACCATTCTTCCTCAGTCCAGCCCCTGACACTGAGTAAGAGGCAAAGCTCCCATTCCCTGGGAATTCTGTCTCTCTAATAGGCACATCTATAAATGAAGAAACTTATTTCTCTTGATGGGTCATTAGGCTGTAAGTTCCAGGTGGTGGGGGAGAGAAAAGAAGATTTCATTTGATGATGTGCAGCAGGTAGAGCGTATCTTGAATAAAGGCGAAATTCCACAAGCGTGTCCCACTTGAAAAGGACCACTGACATATATTGTACTTTACCTTGATAACATTGAGGCACATGTTGATAACGTGCTTTGCGCTGGTGCAGTAATCGCGGGCTCGCGAATAACATTTGAGGGCATTGCTGAGGTCCCCGCAGTCAAGGTAGTGATCTCCTAAGTCATCATGGCCTCTCCTAGAAAGAAGGGATAATGGCAGCTGCAAAATGAATAAGCCAGGATGCAAAACACATAGCCCACCCCCAAAATTACAACTCAAAACAAGGCCAGAACACAGCCCTGACCTAACAAGTCCAGCTGCTGGATAACATGCTCAGGCAAAAGGCTGTGCTTATTCAGAGTTAACAGATGCACAGAATAAAGGCATTGCTCTATATTTTTGGCAAGGTGCAGAATATCAAGCATGACAGAGCCAGTCATCATTTATAAAGGCTCTAGCATCGCTATCACAAGAATCTCCTCAATAGTTTCCTCTACAAAGCCCTCTCTCTGCTCTTCCCAAAGAGCTGCTTCCAAACATGAATCTGATTCCAGAATATTCACAAGCCCAACACAAAACTAAAGTAATGAGCTTCTGTAGAAATTATAAAAGTAGGAGACACATATGTAAAGGTAAAGGGACCCCTGACCATTAGGTCCAGTCGTGGCCGACTCTGGGGTTGCGGCGCTCATCTCGCTTTATTGGCTGAGGAAGCCGGCATACAGCTTCCGGGTCATGTGGCCAGCATGACTAAGCTGCTTCTGGCAAACCAGAGCAGCGCACGGAAATGCCGTTTACCTTCCCGCCGGAGCGGTACCTATTTATCTACTTGCACTTTGACGTGCTTTCAAACTGCTAGGTTGGCAGGAGCAGGGACTGAGCAACAGGAGCTCACCCCGTCGCGGGGATTCGAACCGCCGGTCTTCTGATCGGCAAGTCCTAGGCTCCGTGGTTTAACCCATAGTACCACCCGCATCCCTCCCACAACTCCCTTAAATAGCAAAGTATATTTGGGTGGGTGGGACTCTTAGAGGGAAGCAGTTCAGAAAGACATGATAACACTCACAAGGTGGTTTCTAGAATGGCTTTGTGTGTGTGCACATGTGAAAACCTTTTCTCTGAATAGGTCACCTGTGCAACTTGAGTCCTGGACAGGTCTATTTTCATGGGATTATCTACCAGTGAATCGTATGAATGATGCATTTCATTAAAACTGTTTTTTGAAGTGCATGCAAATTCACAAAACAATTTGATTCCTTTGGATACAAAATGTTGCTTCGAACGGAGAACTAGTTGTTCCCGAGTAAAGGCATCTTTGTTACAGCTGATCACCTGATGCTTTCCTTGATTGAGTTCCCTTTATAGTTCTTTAAATCCGTGTCTAGCTTTTCCAGCTTAAGAAGAGCTTTTTTGCGTGTAGCTTCAACCCACGCCGTGTCTAGAGGAGGGGGCTCTATTCCTCCATCTGGGACAGCATCAGGTGTGTTTTGTAACTCTCTGGGAAAAAAAGCAGCAGACAGATAGTAAGGGGAGGCACACGATTCACTGTTATCAAGGGCAATAAATGAGCTATCAAGAGTTTGATGCTGTAAGAATGGGGGGAGGGGGGAATCATAACCATTAGCAAAGAGTGTCATCCAGCCAGTTTTTAAAGATGTTGATCCAGCAGTTGACAAAAACTCTCTTGATTCAGAAAAACGAAAATAACGGTTTGCTTAATGCAACTCTATAAACAGTTTTCTAACTGAAGAAACAGTGGAAGTCCGCACATACCTATAATGCAATAGTTGAAAGTCCAAATACACTGGAAGTTTAGTATAGAAGCAAGGGGCCTTATGGTGTGTAAACTATGATAAAACGAGGCATGTAAGTCACATGGATACAATAAAAGAGACTGTGATAAAAGTAACAAAAACTGGTTAATGGATAGGAGACTCACTTGGGAATATGGAACGGAGAATGGGAATTCAGCCTACTTTGCTTCATAATTAGTTTCACTTAAGGACAGTAGCATGCATGTATGTGACTTAAGATTAGTATTATTATTATTACAGTGGTAACTCGGGTTACAAACACCTCGGGTTACAAACACTTCGGTACTACTCCGCTAACCCGGATGTAGTACGTTGGGTTAAGAACTTTACCTCAGGATGAGAACAGAAATCACGCGCTGGCAGCACGGTGGCAGCAGGAGGCCCCATTAGCTAAAGTGGTACCTCAGGTTAAGAACGGTTTCAGGTTAAGAACGGACCTCCGGAACAGATTAAGTGCGTAACCAGAGGTACCACTGTATTATTAAAGATCACAATCAAAGAACCAGGAGGACCAGAAGCTAACTACAGTGCCATAATTGTACAAAGTTCAATTTTGGACAGAGCTGCTCCTCTCTTCATGTAGTTTGTTCACAGGACATTACTGGCTACGGGCAACTCAAATTAACAAACACAAGAAGAAAAACACAGAAAATTCTCTTTGGGAGGATGGGGTGCATGCACCAACTTGCAAGTAAGCACAAACACTGAAATTATAGGCAGTTGCAGAATTGATCTATGCAGGGTCATTTGACCAGTATGGGGATTCTCACAAACCAGAGGTTTATTTTCAGCGTTTCTTCATCTTAATACCTGGTGGCTTCAGTCAACTTCCGGTGAATTTCTTCATAAACATCAACATTGAATGTTCTTTGGACAAAGGAGAGGGCCATCTTAAGTGATTCTACTCGCAGTTGCGGGCAGTGGTCTGCAATGAACTGCAGCCGCTCGATCCTCATCAAGCCGCTGTAACTTGCTGCATACTGCTCCAGATCCTGTGGGCCACAGCACGACAAGAAAATGATCATTTACAGCAGAAAGCAATGCCCCAGATAGCAAGCTGTCTTCCCCTGCAGTTAGAATTGTAGGATTCTTCCACTGTCATTTGACTATCTCCTGCAGCGAGTAAGAACCATGCAGCAGATTCTGTTCCTTTGTGACAGAGGTGGGGAGCCCACCAGATGTTGTTAGGGAGTTGGAGTCCAGCAACATCTGGAGGGCCAAAGTCTCCCCACCCCTGCTTTATGAGAATGGTTTAATGGCATTCATCTCATCCTTGCTGTTTTCTCCACTCTACAGGGCAAGGATCTGTGCATGGCAGGTGCAGAATACAACTCCTGCGGGAGCCTTGGAACAGGAGGGTTGAAATGTAAAATTGCTTCATAATAGTATACTGGGGGGGGGGAGAAATTTAGAACAGTGAGAAATCAGGAATAGTGGCATCAAGGGGATGTGTTAACTCATTTCAGAAGAGGCAGGGCTATGTATAAAATTCATGGTAATCTTGCCAGTTGGTCAAGATGCCGTAATTTCTTGTCCAGCTCACATTTGCCCCATGCTCACATCATCCCATGCACACCCTCTACCTGAACTCAGAGCAAATGTTTGTGCAGCTCAGGAAGACCATGCAGAAATTGGGTAAGGAAAATATAACAAACAAAATAAATGTCTATTTGGAAAAACCATGTAGATGAAACATGTCTCTGTGTGTTGTTTTAATTTGTGTAAGCCCCCTTGAGCCCCAGTCCAGGGAAAAGGCAGAACAGAAATAAATATAATAATAATGAATAATCAAACATTATGGGAGGTATCCAAGCAACACGTCCAATCAGCACAAGGATTTTCAGTTGTGCAATGAGGCATTCTCCCACTCTCTTTCCCCTGAGCAAACCCCGTGCCCTCCTCAAACCTGCTCTGGAAGATTGGAGGACCCCCTGGAAAAGATTTAGGGGTGTGTGGGAAGTGGCGAGGGAGGATGGTCCCACTGTGCAAGTGGAAATCCTTGTGCTGACAGTACGCATTCCTCTGTGCTACTTTGGATAGAACTATCTATCTATCTATCTATCTATCTATCTATCTATCTATCTATCTATCTTATCTATCTATCTATCTATCTATCCAAAGCATGTCCTTTGATCACTGGTTATCTAACTTTTTCCTCTGGGCTACACTTTCAGAACAAAAAATTGCTGGTGCCACACCATTTCTTTTATTGATAAGAAATACATTTGAGGGGGAAATGAAAAACAACTCCTAGCATTGCTTGCTTTATAAAAACAGAACACAACTGCTTTGTGATATGATCATAGGACATCCAGAAAGTATAACGCAATGCAGCCACATAACGTGAATCATTCCCAAAAATGTAATATTGATTATCCTTGAATCTTCCCGCTTTACTTGCCATCCTCTCCTGCCACACCCTTTGAGAACCACTGGCTTAGATGGATAAAATCTAAGTTTTTAGCAGACCTAAGAATTCCTTTCTCATTGTCACCCTCCAACACATACCAGAGTTGGGTTCTCCACCACATAGTTGATATCAGGTGCATTTTGCTGATCTTCTTGTGGGTCTACATCAATCTGCATGGGCTCCACCGCACCCTGTGACAGCAATGTGTATATGTTAAGCAGAAGCTAGGAAGCTCCTTCCCAGCCCATGGGAAAGAGGTCCTCATACACCAGCAGATATAGCATGGCTAGAAACCCAAACATTGCTCTTTCACATCTTTTGCTTGGAGCTCCATTCCCTTGAACTCTAGGCTTGATCTCTAGACTTGCCAGGAATACTGCTCCCACTCTGCATGACTCAACAGATTTCTCTGATCTCAATGTTTTTTTTCAAAAAGGAAAGCGCATTTCTGAAAGTGATTTTCTGAACAGCAGCCATCACAGAAACAACAACAAAAAAAACCCCCGGAAGATAAGCTCAGTGGCACCTTCCCAGTAAGAGCCAGGTATTTATAATTTCCACAAAGACATTATGGCTGTGTGTTCTGAAGAATCAAGGATAGCTGAAATAGTTTTATGCTTGGGGTAGGAGTAAACAATTTGAGGAAACCAAAAAGGAGCATCTTCTTGCTTCACAGTGCCTTCACTCAACCCTTTTCATTGATTTATATGGCCCACTCCACTGTCAAAGCTCGGAACAAGCATCAATACACACACATATAATTCCACTAAATTCAAATATGCAGCTGAAAACAATATTAAAATCTCTAACCACTACCTGCATCTTGGGCATAATGCTGCCTCTCAAAAGTAAGCCAAAGAAAAAAAAGGATCCTTTGGTTTGTTGAGTGGGGTTATTTCATAATTCTGCAGAACCACCAATCGTGGCTCATGGGTTATCTATTGAACTCATCACTCAGCAGCTGAAACAAAGAATCCAATAAATATAGATTTACAGATCCTAGCAAGCTAATTTATTATCTGGTATGATAGTGCTAAAGCAAAACATGCATTTCAAAGTCATGGTGTGGGCTACAAATGCAATAAGAAATAAGGAATTTGATCAAGTGACTAAAGATGCTCACTGCCAGGGTGCCATTTGTTCTGGGGTTAGCCTTGATCCTAATTAGAACAGGTCACATCTCTGTGAACCTTCTAAAACAGCGGTGCTCAAGATATTTTCCCCACAGATCACTTGAAAATTGCTGAGGGTCTGGAGTTGTCTGCCTGTTGGAGTAACTGTAATGTGCTGTGCTAGATGCCATAGGCTTTTTAACTAAATTTTAACAGGCACACTGTGAACCACCTGAATGAAGATTGTGGACCACAGTTTGAGAACCCCCTCCTCTACAACATACCTAGGCCTTACGAATACAAGTCTATCTAAATCAGGCAAAAGGTCCACCTGTCTCAGCTCGCAGTTTCCTACTGTGGCCTCCTCACCTGTCCCCTCAAGCCTCCTGCCCCCATGCTCTCAAAACCAGCTGCAGAGGGTTGGGTGACCCTCCAGAGCAGATTGTGGGTGGGTGGGTGGGTGGAGATGGAACTGAGGTCCCACTGCACCAGGAGAACCACGCATGCAGAGCATTGGATGCAACCCCTGCATATGCATGTGAATGAAATAAAGCTGCTAGATTTTCAGTTTCAACCTCAGTTTTAAGCTTATAGTTTCAGACGAAACTAAAAATGCAAGAAGCTGCCAGCTGACGTTTTCAGGTACTAGATGTCATCAGGTTGGGGCTTTCAGATTTTGAGTAACATGCCTGACCCTTCCTTCAGTTGACAGGCCCAGAGGAGGTAGGGACAAGCTCAGTTCTCCACCTGAGTTAAAAGATGTCAGACAACCTAATCGGCTCATTCGCCTGACACCTCAACAATGTCAGCTCACCTGTTTTCCCCTGTGCATTTTCAAATCAAATTGCGTGGGCATAGGCACAGCAAAGTGCAAGTCCCAACAACTGTTTAATCCTCAGGGCTTGCAAAACCCGGTGTACAGCACTCTGGAAGTCCCGATGCAGTGCTTATGAAGTGCTATGCACAGGACTCTGTAGGTGTCACCAATCCTGAAAACTCCCTTCTGGCTCAACTGCAGCTTTACCTGACATCGTATACTATGGCAGGTGGGTGTGGCTTAGCCAAAACTGCCTCGTGGACCAAATGGAAAGGCTTGATGGGCCTAACTAAACACGCAGCCAGAGGTTCCTCACTGCTGCTTTGACTGAAGATGCCAGGGAATTACCTCTGGACTTTCTGCAGAGAAAACATTTGCTCTGTTAAGTGATGGGCTTTCCAGATGCAGAGGTTAGGGAGATGGAGATGTTAACATGGAATTTTTGATCCTGTAGCAATAGTGCACAGGACTGACATTGGAACCCATACTCATATGAAGAATCACCTGATCCATGCTTTGTTATTATTTAGGTCTTCATTAGAGACCAGGCCCTAGGTGACCCCACCTTCTGAGGCGAGTTGGGTGGCTTCTGTAACAGTAACAGGGTTTTCTCAGTGGTTGCATCTCTCTCCTATAATCTACTCAACACTTACTTTGCTGGCCTTTAAATGCCAAATGAAAGCTCTTGGTTTCTTGCGATGGACAACATCGCCATCACATTCAATTTATTAATTGCCTTCTAAACAACCATCTCAAGGTAATTTGTGTATAATACATGTTGCTGTTTTTTACTTTGGGTGGTTTTGATGGATTACATCTTTAAATATGTTGCAAGCTGTCTTGTGACTTACAACAGATATTATTTATTTAGGATACATTAACTTCTGTGACAGATTATAGCCTGTCCCCATCATCCCTCTTCTAGATACACCATCCTTCTAGCTGTTATAAGTTTGTGCTCAACCACACAATGCAAAGTCACTTGTCATTTGAAAAAGATGTACCCACTTCAGGAAAAAAAAGAACCGTTTTAAACAAGTATGGCTTAGTGCTGGCAAAAGTCAAGTCATTCTCACTCAGTCATCCTTGAGTGCTTTCTCCTTTGAGATACCTCATAGAGCAGGGTGCAGGCTGATAAGCAGGCACTTAGGCTGAAGTCTCCAGATGTACCTGGGAGGAAGAGTTCTGACCTACTGCTGCGGGGGGTGTTGTATAGATCTGTCACTGACGAGGAAGCTGAGCTCGGAACTGAACTATCCCTCATCCTGTCCTGACTCTCTGTACCCCCTCGCCCTGACACAGAGCTCGCCGGCTGCTAAAGGAAAGAAAGGTAATTATTAATGCCTCTGCAGTCATAGACATTACGCCTCTTGCTCATGTTAGGCTACAATAATATGCTCCAGTTTTCATTGCAGGCGTTTGTTAATTTCACTGTTGTATTACTGTGCTGCATGCCCCTTGGTCCATCCTACCATACACAGCAAGGAGTAGGGAACCTTTTTAAGTCTGAGGGCTGTATTTCCTTCTGGGCAACCTTCTCAGGGCCATGTGGCAGTGGTGGGCGGGGCCAGAGACAAAAGAAAGCAGAGCAATGAACGTTAATTTTATATTTGTGTCTACACACACGCCCAATTCTAGCCTCCATGTGGGCAAGCAAGAGGCATTATCAGATTCCAAGGGCACTTTCTAGACAGGCAAAATTTGGGGTGTGAAGCAGCGCCAGTGAGGGTTGTGGCTTGGGAAGAGTTCCAAGGGTCAAATGAAAAGGCTGGAGGGCTGCATCTGGCCCCCAGGCCTGAAGTTCCCCACTCCTGCTATGTAGTTAGCATTCCACAGCCACAGTAAGTGAGCGCTAGAAAGACAGGATTGGATATAAAAACTCTGTATTTTGTTGTCAACTAAAGAGCAGCAAATTGCATGACACCATTGGCTTGCATTCAATGCCTTCATAAAATGACACATTATGTGAAGCAGATTACCGTATTTTTCGCACCATAGGGTGCACCGGACCATAGGGTGCACCCAGTTTTTTGGGAGGGAAATAAAGGGGGGAAATTATTTCCCCCCCCCGGCGCGGGGCTGGGGCGGGGGAAGCTCAAGCTTCCCCCGACCCCAGCCCCCAAACAGGCAGCTCTCTGCAAGCCGTGGGAGCACTCCCGCTGCTTGCGGAGAGGTCCGCGAAGCCTGGGCGCGCTGTGCTCAGCGCGCGCAGGCTTCGGCATGCAGGCAAGTCTCCGCAAGCAGCGGGAGCCCAGCGCTGGGCTCCCGCTGCTTGCGGAGAGGTGTGCGAAGCCTGGAGAGCGTGAGGGGTCGGTGCGCACCGACCCCTCTCACTCTCCAGGCTTCAGCGAAAGCCTGCATTCACACCATAGGACGCACACACATTTCCCCTTCATTTTTGGAGGGGAAAAAGTGCGTCCTATGGTGCGAAAAATACGGTAATTCCTGTAATTTGTCTTCTAGGCAGCATCCACAGTTAGTATCTCCCAATCCTCTATCATCTCACAAAACATAAAGTATGGGAAACAGAACTTGTTGAGCAGATATGAGTGCTGTTTTGAACCCATTTCCACTGCAAGAAAATTCTCATGACTATCTAAAGGTGCTGAAGAGGAAAATGGGGAATATGTCTGAGAAAGGGTGTAGAACATAGCAAATAATATGTTTATTGACTATTACAAACTTGAAAGACAGGAACTAAAATATTTTAAGATGAACATACACTGTGATCTAGCTTTGATCTTCACATGCAACAAGATTTAAGTCACAATCTGCAAAATTCAACCTGAAAATGCCAGCATCAGGTGAGGGGGGAAGAGCACAAAAATGTATGCTAGAGGAGAGACACAAATATTTCTTTTATAAAGTTATAATAAAATCTGTTGTCAAAACACCTGAAGGGATCAGGTATGCTGTGTAGAGTCGCAACACTGTTCTTTAGTTAGACCATAGCTGAAGAGAGAAATATTGCTGAAACAGCAGAGGCAAGTTGTGACGTGAGTTGCTGCTAGGAGACAAGTCCTTGAGAGTTATTTATTTATTTATCCATCCACTGTGTTACAGCTGCTGCAGCCAGATCTCTCAGTATGAAAGCCTCTACTGTATTTCAAGCACCATGTTTTTTGTTGTTTTTGATCCTACCACTTTTTGGAAGCAGATAAACAATTAGGAGAATCAACCATAAAATAGGCATTTTACTAAAATGCACCACACATAAAAGCCAAATCCTCTTGACCTTTGGTGCTGACCTTTAAAGCTGTAAACTGCCTCAGCCCAGTATGTCTGGAGGAGCGTCTCCACCCCCATTGTTCAGCTTGAACACTGAGGTCCTCCTCTGAGAGTCTTCTGCTGGTTCCCTCACTGCAAAAAGGAAGTTACAGGGAACCAGGCAGAGGGCCTTCTCCATAGTGATGCCCTCCTTGTGGAACGTTCTCCAGATGTCAAGGAGATAAAGAACTATATAACTGAGAGCAGCCCTGTATCAGGAAGTTTTAAATGTTTGATTTTTTTATATATGATGTAAGCCACCTAGAGTGGCTGGGGAAACCAGCCAAATGGGCACGGTATAAATAATAAAATAATAACAATTATTATTATTATTATTATCATTCCATATTTCCATTGATAGAACAAATTTTCTCATAATATGAGGAGTGCAGGATCTGTAACATCCCTGGAGCTGCATTTTGCAATGCGGAGATTAAACAGGTCTCTACTATTCAAGTAATTACATTACAACCGCATTGAGCCATTGCTATCGTAGATCAGGATGTGGGCCTGCACATGGGATAAGATCATTCAATCCCATCCATTTCCTCTGCAGCACACGATTTCGGGGGTGGGTGGGGGTCTTAAACTTAAGGGTCTACACTTAAAGATATTCAGAAGCATAAGAACTATGTCCACCCACGCCTTTCCAACAAGCTGCAAATTTCATGACACCGTGTGGTTTCCACAGTGCACACTGACATGCATTAAAACAGAAACAATCTGCCTTCACTTGTCAGGTATTAAACGGCAGGTTGCAGCACAGGCCCTCGGAGGTCCCTGACGCGGTTTCTCCAAAACCAGAACCGGGTTCCGTGCAAGGGCGGCGGCAGAACCAAAGGCGTGAGACGGCAGGGCAGGCCGTAACCGCGGCCAACGGCCTTTCCCCTCGCCCAGGTCAGGGGCCCTGAGCCCACATTCAGAGCCCTCCGACCCTGTTGCGTATCCCACCCCCCCGGCCCCCTTCCTCAAGGGCTCCGCCTGGGGCGGCAACCCAGAATGACACACGCGCTGCTGATCCCCCGCAGGGGCGCGATCCTCCTCGGCGACCCAGCGGGATCCTGCTCGCCCGCAACCACAGCCCTGCTCGCTGGACCGAAAGACAACAGCAGCGCCTTGTATGGGGGGAACCCGAGCACGCCACCGCCGCCGCCCCCCCGAAACTTCATCGGTACCTGCAAATTGAAGACTTGGACGGGTAGCGGCATATTGACCCTCGAACCATGGACTTCCGGGTCGCGCCCCTTCTTCTTCCACTTCCGGGTCGCGCTCCACTTCCGGGTCGCGTCCGTTCCACAGGTGAAGCCCTTAAAGGGGCCGCGGAGCCTTCGCTGCCCGCTGCCAACGCGCAAGCCCCCGCCCCCCGCCGCGCCCCTCCCGATCTGCTCGGCGGATGGCGCCGGATCCTGAGCTGAGCGACAGGTGAGTTAAGACGCGCAGCGAGACGGCGCTCGCGTCCCTCCGCCTTGGAGACGCTGCGCGTAGGTAGGAGGCGAGAGGAGGAGAAGGGTCAGGATGGCCGCGGCGGCGGGAGAAGGGTGGGGGGGGTGTCAAGGTGTGTGTGTCCTTGTTGCCATGGTGACCAACCGGGGTGCGGAAGAGCAGTTGTTTCTATGGCAACCGGCTTGAGAGGCCTAAAGTGCTGCGAAGGGCACTTATGGGGCCTCTGGGACATTATCCCTCTAAAAGTCCCGTCTTCCCCGGGCGCAGTCAGCTCTTTTTGCTGAAAAGAAGCGAGGCCTGTACTAATCCTTTGGGAATGGCTAGTTCATGCCTGTTTTAAGTGTGCCCGTCGCCAGGCAGAGCCTTTAAACCAGAGGCTTCAACCCTAAAACTCAGTGGATCCCAAACTCTGTCCCACTTCAAAAACAGCTGATGTTCTTGGTTGGCCACTCAGTGATTCCCCCCCCCCCCGCCCGCCTGTAGCAGAAATTATAATGCACGGTGGTCCATGGTGTATGATTTTTAATTGTATTTCATTTCTTCTTTTTATTTCTTACGTTGCATGCATTTTTTTTACCACTTGAATTCTAAACATTCTGCAAATCAATGTGAATATTTAATGCAGGCATGCTGTGGGCCAAGTGAATGAAGCTCATAGAGCACTAGTCCCTTGTTTGGGAACCCCTGCTATAGATGTTTACTTGGGAGAAAGTATTATAAGATCCCAGTGAGGAGAACCTCCTGAGGAAACATGCATAGGGTTGTACTGTGAACCAGCCTAAGATGTTTTTCTGCTTGTCAGGAGAAAACTTCAATACCACTCAGGAGCACTTTGTCAGGCTTAGCATTTCATTCTTTGGAACTGCAATATATTAACTGACTACACATACGCCCCTCTTTGTGGAAGCTCAGAACAACTTATTTCAGGCAGGTTTCCACCAGGCATCCACACAGGACTGGTCTTTGAAACAGATATGTCTGATTCTTTTCAATGTTAGGTTTGTTCAAGCTCACAGAAATCAATGAGTTTAGGATGGTGCACCTAATATTGTGTAGGTTTGGGCTATAACCTTGTTTCAAAGACATGTGATGTTTGGGAATGAGACCGTTTGTGTGTGTGTTTCCTTCCAAATCTTTTCCTGAAAGAATACCATCTGACTCCGTTTGAGTCATACTTACAGTGCAATATGAACCCATGTCTGCTCAGAAGTAAATGGGGCTTACTCCCAGGTAAATGGGATTAGGATTGTAGCTGTAGGCATATTTAGAGCTGTACCACTGAAATCAAGTCCTATTGATTTCAGTGCATCTATTCCAAAAGTACTAAATCTGTATCCAACCCTATGTTTTTTCATCTCATTTCCCAGCAAGGGAGGTGATAATTATATGAAAAAATAAATTAAGAAGCTTTTATTCACGACCATTTCCCTTCTGTCAGTGTATTAAATACACTACAGATTATACTGAATAATTGGTTTCTGGAACATGCACAGCTGCAATATTTAAATAGATTTAAATAGATTTAAATTGACAGGCCATGTGGCAGATACTTGCAGTGCAATAGCAAGTTTAAATAACCGTGCTTTAGTTGCACTTCTGTCTCTTGCAATTTGGTTCACAGAGGTTGTTTAAGAATGTATGTGTAGTTTTTTAAAGAATTCCTGGTTCTCATGTTCACGTACAGAAAACTCTAAAATGTATTTGTTTTTACGATATTATAACAATGTCCTTTTTTAACAGAGAAACTTCATCTTATTGAAAGTGTGCCTATCACCTGAAGAAAGGTGCAGATGGGACACTGATAATGCACGTTAATAAGAAGTGGCTGTACCTTAGTGATAGAGCACAGGCCTGCCATGAAGAAACTCTGAGATTCCGTCTCCAACCAAAGGACCAGATAGCAAGTGACAGGAAAGACCCCTACCTAAGACTCTGGAGAGCTGCTGCCGTTAAAAATAATACTGTATCAGATAGGCCATCTGACTTTAAAGCAACTCCATGTGTTCATAAAGAGTAAAGCTGTGTGTGCACAGACCTGTCTTGATTTTTGCTTCATGGTGTCTTTAAACATTCAGCCTCAGTACTTGTCAATATACAATTTTAAAGTTGATTAAATGAACTTACATATACAAATAATACAGTGGCTTAGAGGCTTCCCTCTCCCTGTGGAACAGGTGCCAACTCTGTGTTTTACTGTTAGGATGACAAGTCCAGAGGTTAGAAACTGAAATATAAGTAGGTGTCTATGGTATTTGAGTGCCATAAAAATTATACTCTGTTGCTGGGAAATTCCTAGGCCTTGACAAATGTATCAGTTTCTGTTTTTCTCACCTTAAAATAATGTCACAAGTTTACAATATGACAAATGCCCTTGGGGCTGAAGAATGAGCTTTTCCTGCATTAAGCTCAGTAAGATCTGCTTCCTGCTCTCAGTTATCTTTTGTGCAGTTCTCCTCTTGCTAATCCCAAAATTCCAGGCCATTTGGAAACCTAGAAGTTATCCACAGCCACCACTTCCTTTTAATGGTTCCAGCAACAGTGACATCACTTTGCAGCTGGTGGAGTCCAGTTCAATTGATCATTTGGATGATGAGGCAAACAATATAGTGTCCTTGGTGAAAGAAGAACTGTTAGAAGAATGGAGTCACTATATCATAACCACTGGGAGATCTAGTCTGAAGGCTAACAGAAAGATGAATGAGAGCCCAATTAATCGATTGGACAATTTGATGAAAGACCATGAGGAACCTGCTTTAGCCTCTGCTAAGGAAAAGCTGAAGTTGAAGGATATCTTTATTGCTGTGAAAACAACAAGGAAGTACCATAGAACAAGGCTGAACTTGCTGTTCCAAACATGGATTTCTCAGGCTAAGGGGCAGGTAAGAACACTTTCCTCACCAAGCTAAAATACTAACTTGTTTAACACTGAAATCTCATACTCTCTCATCAGGTATAATTCATAGAACTTATTCAGAGACAGCATGAAGAGGGTCATGGGGCCATGCAACCTAATCTTACCCACATCAGTAACATATCAGGCTACCATGCCATCTGGATATTCAGCATGCATGAGAAGGGACTGTGTGGGTAAACTGACATAAATGTGTGTAGAGATCTTCTATGTGAGGTGGGTGATCTGAATGGAACAGAGCCTTCCTTGCATGGAGGATCTCTTATGTTCACATATAGGTTAAAGGTAAAGGGACCCCTGACCATTAGGTCCAGTCGTGACCGACTCTGGGGTTGCGGCGCTCATCTCGCTTTATTGGCCAAGGGAGCCGGCGTGCAGCTTCCAGGTCATGTGGCCAGCATGACTAAGCCGCTTCTGGCAAACCAGAGCAGTGCACGGAAACGCCGTTTACCTTCCCACCGGAGCGGTACCTATTTATCTACTTGCACTTTGACGTGCTTTCGAACTGCTAGGTGAGCAGGAGCAGGGACCGAGCAACGGGAGCTCACCCCATCGCGGGGATTCAAACTGCTGACCTTCTGATCGGCAAGTCCTAAGCTCTGTGGTTTAACCCACAGCGCCACCCGCGTCCCACCCTCACATATAGGTTATATGCAAGATATTCATGGGGAATGTGAAATCCTTGATCCTTGTTTTGGTGGAATTTTTCCTGGGTTGAGCAAAAACCTGCTTGTACAATGTTAGATGACATATTTGGTTTTCTCTCCACCAAATTAGGTAGCCAAATGCTGATTAAACTTCCATATAGGAAAGAGACACTGATCCTTTCCTGATTTTTAGCTTGCTGGAAACCAGTAGAATGTCTTTTTGCTCAATGTTCAGACTAAAACTTAACATTAGTGTTACTTCAAAATCTTCAGGATATAAAGTCTTTCTTTGTTGTTTTCCATGTTTCCCACAGACATTTATATTCACAGACTGGGATGATCAGGAGCTACGTCTCAGAGCAGGTAAGCTGCTTCCCAAATTTCTGAAAGTTGTAACAGGTTTATATTTATAGGTGACACATGTTAAATAAATTTGCTATCTTCCTAGGAGAGGGACAGTAGCTCAGTGATAGAGCATGTTTTGTGTGCAGTACACCCCAGGTTCCATCCTTTGCATCTCCAGTTTTAAAAAAGGGGATATAAAGTAGCAGGAAATATAAAAGACCCCTACCTGAGTAAACAATATTTGCTTCCGCACTGCTGCAAGGTCTGAATTCTGCTTTGCTTGTATCAGATGTCTATGTAATCCACACTGAATATTACCCAGAGCATTTCTTCATATGCAAGCCCTACTATATTTGTTATCTCTCTTACAAATCATGCATCTTCCCCTGTTTTAATCATTTTTCTTTTATAGGGGACCATGTAATCAATACCAACTGCTCAGCTGTTCACACTCGCCAAGCTCTCTGCTGCAAGATGTCCGTGGAATATGATAAATTCCTAGAGTCTGGGCGAAAGTAAGTGAGAGTCACTATTTCCATTAGTGCCTATTTTTAAATTCTCCTTTCTGGCATCAGTGAGTTAGCATGAGCTACCTCCAGCACAACTGATGAGCATAAAAGAAACCAAATTTGTCTGAAAGGATGAGTAGCAAATCAAGATACAGCGGTACCTCGGGTTAATAACTTAATTCGTTCTGGTGGTCCGTTCTTAACCTGAAACTGTTCTTAACCTGAAGCACCACTTTAGCTAATGGGGCCTCCCAGTGCCGCCGCACTGCTGCTGCGTGATTTCTGTTCTCATCCTGAAGCAAAGTTCTTAACCCGAGGTACTATTTCTGGGTTAGCGGAGTCTGTAACCTGAAGTGTCTGTAACCCGAGGTACCACTGTACTGACTTCTGATCTAACTTTCTTCAGTTGAGAAGAGCTTCTCTACTTTTGCCTTCTCAGATTGTGGCCTCATTTGCCTTTTCATGGTTGTGATTCTGTGAGGCAGACACTTTCACCAAAGAAACCCTGGTAGAAAGAGCCATCTTGTAATGCCTTGTGACCTCCTCTGTGTCTCTCCATGTCTTGTTTTTTCCCTGCAGGTGGTTTTGTCATGTGGATGATGATAACTATGTGAACCTGCACAATCTCCTGCATCTCCTGTCTGCTTTTTCACACAGCCAAGATATATATGTGGGGAGACCAAGTCTAGACCATCCAATTGAAGCAGCAGACCATGTTCGGAATGACGGATCAGTGAGCATGTTCTATAATTGAGTCTCTGTTATCTCAAACTGAACAAATCAGATTCTTGCACTCGCTATGTATTCCTCACTTAAATATCCTGGAAGTCCTCCCCCTTCTTTGCTATTTACAGCCAGGTTTCCCCATCCCATTGCAGAATGCAACTTGGGAACACTTTCCCAACACATATGGTGCTCAGGAGGTTTTCTGCAGCTGCTTGCACTCAGAGTTAGACCCTTTCTTAGGTCTCATTATCTTATCCTATACTAAACTGAGATGGCAGTAGAGGGACGTGGTGTGTCATCTGTAATTCAGCTGATACTCTCTCGATTTGCTCACATCCCCCTGTAGTCTAAATATGATATCTTTATAAATTACACTCGGAGGGTTGCCAGCGTCAGATGCAAGCGACATAATCTCCACCCCTCTCTTCATATACTTCTCAGTGGTCAGCACAGCTACCTAAGGAAGTATTTGTGAAGTAA
Organism: Podarcis gaigeae; assembly: GCF_964106915.1. Lineage (NCBI taxonomy): Eukaryota > Metazoa > Chordata > Lepidosauria > Squamata > Lacertidae > Podarcis > Podarcis gaigeae. The sequence goes on along the minus strand of NC_139679.1, from coordinate 33,125,287 downwards.
TAATTATATGGCTTCTGCTGTTTCCTAAGTCATTGCTACTCTGGGATGGAAAATCATCTTACAGAGGTGCCTTAGGAAAGTAGGCACCTTCCTCTGCTTGCAGATTCTGTCCTTCAGATCCATGCTTCATCCTTGTGCTGTCGCATTGTGCTGCTCTTCAGGATAGCTCAGTTGGTAAAGCAAGAGACCTTTAATTTCAGAGTTGAGGGTTCGAGCGCCAAACTGGGTAAAATATTCCTGCCTTGCAGCTGGTTGGACTAGATGACCCATGTGATCCCTTCCAGCTGTACAATTCTATGATTCTATGATCTGTTCTATGATCTGATTCTATGATCAATTCTATGATCTGTTGAGAGTCTTTGGATATGGAGATCAAACAACGTACAGTGGTGCCCCGCAAGACGAATGCCTCGCAAGACGGAAAACCCGCTAGATGAAAGGGTTTTCCGTTTTGGAGGTACTTCGCAAAACGAATTTCCTATGGGCTTGCTTCGCAAGACGAAACTGTCTTGTGAGTTCCTGCGGGTTTTTTCCCTCCCCCCCCCTTTTCTAAGCCGCTAAGCTGCTTAACAGCTGATCCGCTAAGCCGCTTATCAGCTGATCCGCTAAGCCGCTAAGCCGCTTAACAGCTGATCCGCTAAGCCACTAAGCCGCTTAACAGCTGATCCGCTAAGCCCCTAAGCCGCTAATAGCGCTAAGCCGCTAATGGGCTTGCTTTGCAAGACGAAAAAACCGCAAGACGAAGAGACTCGCGGAACGGATTCTTTTCGTCTTGCGAGGCACCACTGTAAACATTCCTGATGCATGGATAGGATCTGACTTACCCAGGTGACCATAAAGCTGACAGAAATATTATTTGTTTATCTTGGTAGACCACTGCAAAGTTCTGGTTTGCCACAGGTGGTGCAGGGTTCTGCATCAGCAGAGGTCTTGCCCTCAAGATGAGCCCCTGGGCTAGGTATGTGCTACTTGGACAATTCTCTCTTTTTTCCTGCTGCCGTACTAGAATCTAGAAAATGTCATTCTCTGATTTATTGTCTTTTGACAGCCTGGGAAGCTTCATCAGCACTGCAGAGAGAATTCGACTCCCCGATGACTGCACCATTGGTTACATTATTGAGGGGCTGTTGGAGGTGAAACTCTTGCGCAGCCTCTTGTTCCACTCTCACCTGGAAAACTTGCAGCAGCTGCGTGGCGAAGCTGTGCTGAAACAGGTATGGACAAATCTTCCTTAATGCATGCAGATATCTCTTCCGCTTGCCTGTCCATCAAAATAGATACATGTATGTGGATTTGTGGCTGAAGCTATTCTAAGAGTTTGGTGTGTGTAACAATGTATAAAAGTACTGTAATACATATTCCTTTTCCAAAGGCTTGCCACAACCATGGAAAAACCTAGAAGGGGGAAATTATGGAAAACAAATATATCTCTACACATATTTAAACAACATACACTAATATGGCTATTATTATTATTATTATTGTTATTAGTGAGGAAAGCCTTGAGGGCCTGAAAGTGGTGCAATGAATAAAAGCAGGGAACACCACTGAACTTCAGAGCAGGATTCGAAGAGGCATTTAAAAGTGGTAGCTACACTGTTGCTAACAGAATGGAGAAATGGAATGAATGAACAAGCAGGATATAAAGATCTAGTGCCAGGAGAGGGGTTGTGAAAGTATAATAGAATTGGTGGCTTGAGAAGCCCTAAATTCAGGTCTTGGGTGGTTTGATGGTTTTGCTACATAATCTTTCTGAACTGTGACAAGTCCTAGCAGGTGAAAGTAAGAGGCAGAAACACTAATGACCTGCTTCATCCTGGTCTTCTTCATTCTGGGGGAATGTCCTTTTGACACATCTAGTCTGGGCCTAAGCTATGTTTGCATTATCCTGAGTAGCAGATAGGGATCACTCACCAGCAACTTATTTGTTCACTATTTATTTTTACATGATTTCTGCTATTTGTCTTGGAAATACCACAAGGCTACTATCCCTCCCTTGCCACTTCTGCATTTGCCACCTCCTTATTCTTGTATTGTTTGCCATGCTCTGGCAAGTGCTGTTTCTAAGCACGTGTTTCCCCCCCCCCCACTGTCAGGTTACCTTGAGTTATGGTGGTCCTGAGAACAGGCGCAATGTTGTAAGCGTGGGTGAAGTGTTCAACATACAGCAAGATCCAACTCGGTGCGTATGTAACCATTTTTCAAATGAAATCAATTTGACTAACAAATTACCTTTCCCGCCCTGACTTGGCCACAGTGATCCATGCGATGGTCATCTCCAGGCTTGACTACTGTAATTCGCTCTACGCGGGGCTGCCCTTGAAGCTGTCCCAGAAACTCCAGCGGGTACAGAATGCTGCAGCGAGGCTCCTCACGGGGTCTCTGCCATGGGAGCATATTCACCCAGTGCTTTTCAAGCTGCACTGGCTCCCGGTGGAGTACAGGGTCAGATTTAAGGTGCTGCTTTTGACCTTTAAAGCCCTTCACGGCCTAGGACCCTCGTACCTCCGGGACCGCCTCTCCTGGTATGCCCCACGGAGAGCCTCAAGGTTCATAAATAACAACACCCTAGTGGTCCCGGGCCCTAAGGAAGTTAGATTGGCTTCGACCAGAGCCAGGGCCTTTTCAACTCTGGCTCCGGCCTGGTGGAACGCTCTGCCTCATGAGACCAGGGCCCTGCAGGATCTGATTTCTTTCCGCAGAGCCTGTAAGACAGAGTTGTTCCGCCTGGCCTTTGGCTTGGAGCCAGTTTGATTCCCTCCCCCCCCCCCTCTCTCTCTCTCTTTTTCCCCCTTCTTTTCCTTCTCCTCCTGCGATGAGGCTACATTTTGATATTTTAATGTTCCATTATTTTAATTGTTGTGTTTTATTTTTGTTTTTAAGTTTGTAATCATTCATCTTGTTTTTATTATTCCTTGTAAGCCGCTCTGAGCCCGGCCCTGGCTGGGGAGGGCGGGGTATAAATAAAAAAATATGATTATTGTCAGAGCCACCCGAGGTCCCAGCTCACAAGAGACCAAAGTCCAGTCCAAGTTATATACAAAAGGTTTTATTGAAGAACATTGTTGTCGTTACATCCAAGCTCCGTGGCTCAGCATCTGTTACCCTTAGATGTTAGAAGTCCCCTCTGAGTCAGTCCCGCCCCTGCACCAGCTTAAGAGGCTTGTACTGCTCCACCTTTTCCTCTCCTTCCTTTTCCGCAGGGTCTTCCTGCCCCCCTGTGCTCCCTCCCTCTGGGACTCCCCCGAGGCTGAATCTTCTGACGCCTGCTCCCCCCTCCTTCGTGCTTTGGGACCAGGCTCCTCCTCAGGGCTCTCCTCATTTCCGCGCGCCTCCACATTTGAACTTGGCGCGCGTACGTTGCCTCTGACCTTCCTTTCAACCGTTACGTTACTCTCGGTACTACACTCCTCCCCTTCCGGCAGGACGTTCTGCTCCGAACTCCTTCCCCTCTCTGCTTCCTGTTCTGCTCTTTCTGACACACTGGCAACTCCACCCCCTTCACTCCGTTCCGATGGAGAGGCCGGTCCCAATCTCCAACCCCCACTGGGGATTCCCTCTTCGTTCCCCTGCTTCTGACTGCTTCCCTCTCTACTGCCCCTTGGCCTGGCCAGGGGGGCTCCCTTTTGGGAATCCTCCGATTCACTTGACGGACTCACTGACAACCTCGGGTCGTCGTCGTCCTCTTCCTCGTCGCCCTGGGACCCCTCCCCCTCGCTCTCTGTCCCTGAAACCCTGACAATTATTATTATTATTAACAAATCCAAGCACAAGAATAAGAAATGACATTTCTTTGCCAGCAAAATATACTGTCAAGTTATGGCCAATGTCCCTGCACTGGTGGCTTTGTATATTTCAGGCCAGATTGTGTTAACTCCTCTGACAGTTTCTAATTTTCTTTCTATTTGCAGATTCAAATCTGTCCACTGTCTCCTCTACCCTGACACTGGATGGTGCCCCAGTCTAACAGTGAACTGATATCTGTCCTAACATTCAGCAAGGAATCTTGCTGGTCCTTTTTTTTTTTAATGTGCAGCCAAAGCTGTCTTTGGGGAGAAAACGGAAGACAATGTCAAAGCAAGTGTCGAGATGCCCTGACCACTATTGTAAATGGTCTTTGGACATATCTTTAGTCTTGAAGCACATCATAAGCTATATCTGCAATGCTCTTCTCACTCCTTTTCCAATCACATATATGTCATGTTAGCCAAACCTGTTTCCTATTGCATTGCATTTGTACAACCTCAGGAATGTTACAGTCTGGCACTGTAGCAATATAGTTGAGGGCTAATCTTCTTTCTACTAGAATGCTTGGAGTAAAGCACAAAGCTTTGTTTTAAGACTTCACATAGGAAAACAAGAGGGTTTTTTAAATGGAAAAATAGTGTAATCAAGAAGTTGTAGCCTGTTGTTTATTCTGCCTCAGCATCTGTATCCTTGTGGAACCACACTAGAAATGCTAGTGACTGCTTGCCTACTAATGATTATAAAGTAGACCAGTATTTACAGAGTGCATATTCTCAGAAATACCCTGAGAGGTGATAGGATAGCCATTTTCAAATATCTGAAGGGCTGTCACATGGAATAAGCTTTCCCCCTTTTTTTTTTCTACTCCAGAGTGTCATACCTGAACCAATGGATTCAAATTCCAGAAAGGAAATTCCAGTTAAACATTGGGAAGAACTTTTCTGATAGGGAAAACTGTTATGACAGTGCAACAGACAACCTCAGAAAGTGGTGGACTATCCTTAATTGGAGGTTTTAAAGAGGTTGGGTGGCCTTTGTCAGGTTCTTTTTTAGCTGTGATTCCTGCATTGTAGGGGGTAGAATTAGATGCCCATCGGGTCCCCTCCAACACTATAATTCTTTGATTCTATCCTGCTCCTGTGTTCCATGCTATAGCAAAGCCACTTGCCTTTATGGCCATTTGAAAGCTATCTTATACATGTACTGTATTTCACGTTTGCCTGGCTGAAAAACATATACATACACAAGTCCCCCACTGTTACCTCCAAGTCCCACACCTATTTGTCTTGAGCATTCTGTGCTCTCACCACTAACTAATATAATTGAAACCCCCATTTATCTTGGCTGGACCACTATACGTTTATTGCTTTTTGTATTATAGCTTGTCTCCTCTTCTTGATGCATTCTACAATCAATATGCTGGATATATGAGGAAAGAACATTTGTTAACTCATGATGTATGTGATACTATTTAAGGACTTTTTCGATGATGGACTGGATTAGCTCTATAAAGGACGTTTTATAATCCTGGAACTGTGAATGTTTAATATTCTCTGCCATCAGTCTTCAGCTAGCATAGAATAAACTACAAACTTATACAGCGGTACCTCAGGTTACATATGCTTCAGGTTACAGACACCGCTAACCCAGAAATAATGCTTCAGGTTAAGAACTTTGCTTCAGGATAAGAACAGTTGGAATGTGCCTTTCGCATTTTGTACCCTGCATTAATAATAATCACACAAATAGTGCCACGGGTGAAAACTGCATGGAAGGCAAAACTGTGCAGGCAGATAATTCCCCCCACCCCCGCCCCCCCGCTATACATTGTTTCTCAGTACAGTGGTATCTCAGGTTACATATGCTTCAGGTTACAGACTCCACTAAGCCAGAAATAGTGCTTCAGGTTAAGAACTTTGCTTCAGGATAAGAACAGAAATCGTGCTCCGGCGGCACAGCGGCAGCCAGAGGCCCCATTAGCTAAAGTGGTGCTTCAGGTTAAGAACAGTTTCAGGTTAAGTACGGACCTCCTGAATGAATTAAGTACTTAACCTGAGGTACCACTGTACCATACTGGCGTGGTATAACCCTGCTTGTAAATACTGTAGCAGCATTTGCCAAAAAGTTAAACGGGGATTGCATTTTGGGAAAAGGTGAAGGAACCCTGTGTGTGCAGCCCTGAGATGAAATAAGTAATAACTGAAATGTTGACAATCAGTTTATCAGGCCTCTCAAAGAATCTATCCCACCTTTGCAACCATAAGAAAATGAAGGTACCACACATCCATTTAAGGAACTCATACTACTTTAATAGTCATGAAGACCGTTTGTTAAGGGCCTCTTAACGACTCTCAGCATCCTTAACAAACAACAGCAACAATTTATTTCTTATACCCTGCCCATCTGACTGGGTTGACTCTTCCATTCTGGAATGGGCTTATAATTGCCTCAGATCTGCCTTTCCTCATTGTTCATACTGCTTGTATCACAATAGAAACAAATATGCAACTCTCTCAAAAAAATGGGCAATGGGGCGTTACTCAACTAAATTGTGTTTGGCATGGACCACCCAGAGTACGATTAATAGGACTGTGCACTGGATTTGTCCTGAGACCTGAATCTCTAGCACAAACTGAACTATTCAAAGGAATCTGGGCCTCATTTGAGTTCGATTGAGACAGCCCCAGATCTCTGTAGGTTGGATTAAGTGGCCCAGTGTCATCCAGGACTGTTGGGATGGGGGTGGGGCATCAGGCAGGAAAGAGAGGCAGTCTTGAGGAAGAAGGAGAAACCACAAAAAGGAGGAACCTACTGGGTGGCTCAATCTTCATGGTGGAACAAGGTGCTCTCCTGCCAGGCCTGTCCTCCTTCCTGAAGCAGATCCTGTGTGGAGTTGGTCACTGCTCTTTTGCAAACAGCTTCCCTGCAAACAAGCTTCCTTTGTGTGAAGGGAAGCTGCTTAAGCAACACCGCCAACTTCAAAGCCGCCTGCTCAGGGTTTTGTTTTTTTTAAAAAAAACCTTAATAACCCAATCCTACCTCCTGAATTGCTTTGGGGGTGGAACTAGGGCAAGGTGAGTGGCCCCTGAGGTTCCACAGAGACAGTCAATTCAATCCAGGGGCCACAGGGTTGATTATTCAGAGACCTAATTATTAACATTGGATCTCACCCTATAGAAATAATGCAAATTATTTTTATGCACATTTGCATACTTATTTCTGAATTTGGTTTCCCTGACACCTAATTTCCCATTCTAGGCTATAGAGCAGGTGTTCTGTGGTGCTCTATGGATGCTGGACTCCAGCTCCCATCATCCTCAGCTAGTATGGCTAATGGGCAGGGGTAGTGGAAGTTGTAGTCCAACCCCACCTAGAGGGCGCCATGGTGGCTATCCCTGCTATGGAGTATACCAGCTTATTGTCTGTGCAGAGCACTGGCGAGAAGTGAAGTGCTTGGAGTGTTGAATTGTTTGTGCATGATTAGACTGCTGCAGCCTCTGCTGCTATTTCTGAATGCAGGAGCATTCCCAGTGAAATCTCCCCACCCCCATCCCACCCAGAAATAAATATTTTATTGTAAACCACCCTGTGATCCTGTAAAGAAGGGTGGTATAGAAATTTAATAAATGATAATGAGAAATAGCAATTTTTAGAAGTGTGTTATTTTTTTATTCTCAATCGTGAAAAACCTTGGAACACCCAACTGGCTCTCTACACAGCACTGAAGGAGCACGGAACCCAGTATAGCTCAGTTGTTGGAGCACAAGACTCTTAATTTCAGGGTTATGGGTTTGAGACCCATGCTGGGCAAAAGATTCCTACATTGCAAGGGGTTGGATTAGGTGACCCTTGTGGTCCTTTCCAATTCTAGGGTTCTAGTAGCTTTTTATAAACACCACAGCTCTTAAAGTTTTAGTAGAGTAAAATGAGGAGTCAAGTCTGCAACTAGCTGTGATGTCTGATTGAGCGTCAGCAAAGGCTTAAAGATGGTTTTGAGGCACCGGAGAATAAACTCAAGCCTTGCAGTGCATAAGGTGGTGGTGTCAGTTTTCCAGACTTAATTGGGGCCTTAAGATCTTCTGCTTTGTTCACTTGTACTTCTTTTTGTACAAGTGTCATTTTGTCAATTTAGCCATGCTCAATTTGCTTATGTACGAGTTTTCGCTTTGAGCAATGATGTTGGCACTTACTGGTTTAGCAACTACCACATTTCTTTTCTAGAAAATGAATCTAAAAAATAATGTGTTTCACTGACTCTCCTTTCCTTCGGAGTTGCTGTACCATGTTTTTGAATAGTATTCAGGACTTAGTTAATATACCGGTACATGCATCCTCATAATGGGTCCCTGCTGAAAACATGCATTTAATACATTTTCCCTATCTAAAATGTAATATTAGAATAAACCTACATGCTGATTATCTAAGAGATTGTAAGCATTTTGAAACCTTTTTAATGTACGTCTAAGAACTTAGAATGGTTCACATTCCAGTGCTTAATTTTAATGGGGGAAATGTATGTTTAGAAACAACCAGTGCCTCTTGCTGTGACTCAGTCACCCTGACCATGTGATAACAGTATTAATCTAATGTCACAGGAATGTTTTTTTCAAACAGTTTGACAAAGGTGATTCAACTCTTAAGCTGTGCAAAAGTATTTTGCACAAAGTACAAAGTTACCATGGTTCCTTCCAGCATTAACTAAAGCCATAACAGTGTTTACCCATCTCTCTCTGTGTTTGTTTGTTTACCCATCTCTGAACATTCTCCACAGTACAGTATATGTCTTAACACACTGAAAGATACCAGTCTGTTCTGCCAATTTCTTCTAGTTGTTGCCAGGAGTTTATCTGAAGCATGCATTTCATCTACTCTCAAGCGTGGAGTAGTAAATGGCACAGAGAAGAGGATCAGGGTGCGATGGCAAGATTTAATTTTTTTGTTAGTCCCTAGCATTACATAATATCCTGTAAGATTTGAACCTTTACAGCAGTACAGCCAAAGTGCATTAGGAATGGGCTATTATTGCTAGCAGGGACACCTGCATTTACATGAGTCATCTATGGAATGGGTCTGGTACCTGGCAAATGTAATACTGTACAAAGGCTAAGGGAGTCTGTATTGTTGCTGCTCCTCAATGGATTCTATGGTTCATTTCACTGTGGTTAAAATGCCAGTTTCAGGACTCCAGTTATTAGCCTTCAAGCTCTCCCCCGTTGCTCTCCTCCTGCTGTGGTTGGGTACCAGTCCACTGCACAATGTTGTCCCTCAGGTGCTGCATGATGACTGTGGATTCCTTGTAATACTCTAGGCTGAGAGTCTCCAGTCCAGCGATTGCCTTATCGAACGCAGCCTTGGCCAGTTTGGTTGCCTGCTGAGGGTTGTTGAGAACCTCATAATAAAGGATGGAGTAATTCAGAGCCACAGCCAAAGCCAACGGATGAGTAGGTTCCAAATGCCACTGACTGATTTCCTGAGCCTCCCCATAAACTTTCTGCGCAGATTTCACAAGCGTCTCCTTGACATCGGGCAGGGCCACCTCAGCTAAGAAGCGGTAGTTGTCCCCTTTCATCTTCAGGTAAAACGCCCGGCTTTCATAATCTGTGTCACTGCAGTGCTTCAGCAGTACGTGGTCTAAGAGGCTGAGGATCTCCCAACACTCTGCTTCCAGCTCCTTCTTTATGGTCTCGCGGTAAGCTTGTGCTTGTTCCTTCTGCTTTCCCACCCCTTGCTCCACGGAGTGCTTTAGCCGTCGCCAAGAAGAGCACCGCTCCTGTGTTAGGAGCTTGTAGGCCTCAGAAAGCAGGGTCTTCTCCTCGTGGGTTAGTGGGTCTTTCCCTTCCATCACAAGCTGCCTCATGGCAGTGGCCATGTCCTTGTACCTGCCACATTGTTCTGCTAGCTGTGCTGCCTGCACCAGCTGCTTGCGGCTCAACATTGACAGGGAGAGGCCAGCAGTCGCAGACTGGCCTGAATGGGCCAGGGGGAGATTCTAGCTGTATGGCAGGCAGCAAGTGATGTCACAGGGACAGGAATGTTCTGGAATGTTCCGAAGCAGCCAATTTTATTTCCACAAAAAGCTGGGTGGTAGGGAACAGGAATCCTGCCGCCTTTCAAGTAGGAAATTATGTCAAGTGGCAGGCTTCAAGTAGCCCGTCATCTGTTGTGTTTGGAAATGTGGTGTGGTGTTCCAACGCAAGTGTTACAGAATCAAAACACAGACGATCAAAATCAAAAAGTGTCATGGCACAATTGCACGAAATGTGGGTTAGTAAAGATAATGCCAGCCTTGTTACTAAGGCCTCAAAAGTTACTGGGGCCCTTTTTACAAATAAGAATTAGGCTGGTGAAGAATAGCAGGCTAGAAGCACAGCTGGCAGGCAAAGGAGAAACATTGTCACTCTGACAATGGAGGCCATTACTCCCTGTCCTCCAAGTATGGAAGCTGAGTCACTTGGCAAAGGTGAAACAACGCTCTGTCCCTCCTCGCCTATGTGGAATTCCTGGTCACCAGTGGTGACCAAGGAGGGCTTTATCAGTTGCCCCCACCCTGCTTACAGAATTTGTTCCTTATGGAGGCTCACCTGGGCCCTACATTGATGCATGTGTTTACTTATGTTGTGAACCCCCTCTAAGATCCATGGGTGCTGGGCTGTATAGATATTTAATGAAGGTAATTGTTACTGCAAAATCTGGGTGCGAGGCTGCTCTGCCACCCAGCTCATCGGACTAAGTCCGTGGGTCCCCGCGGAGGAAAATGAGCTCAGCCGTAGACAGGAGCAAACTGCAGAAGATCCAAGTTTATTGCGCAACAGGTTCAAGGCGAGATTGAACAGTGAGAAAGGGGTGACATGAGTTTTTGAAACTCCCTCCATGTCCCAGAATACAGTGCAAAACACGTCATGAATACATTAAAGAGAGGTTTGGTTACACAGATTACATCATGAATATATTAAAGGGAGGTTGGGTTGCACAGATTAACATATGGAGGAGGGAGGGGGGAATATGCAGAGTCGGAGATATGCGCAGATAAACACTTCCTGAGTATTGGGGATGAGAAGACAATGGTCCAGTCTGCCACCTGACATTGCCTGGAGGAAAGGCTGATCAGAGCGATTTGACAGGATTAGGGTCTTAACACCTTGCTTGAGGGATTATGCTGGACAGAGGAGGTGTGATGGAGTCCTAGAGAAATTGAGCAAACTGGCACGTTGATTTTCTATGAATTTTATAGATTTTAGTCCCTTTTGACATTGACAATTGGAAATAAATGGATATATTGTAGCGAAGAAGGTAAAGAAGACATGCCCCCCCCTTTCCGTATCAGTAATACTTTATTATTAAGTTTAAATTAAACGATATTGTGTTATAGTGTGCACCACCCTGATATGTTTTATGATATGGTGCTGCAGAATACTTGCTTCATATAATTAAATAAAAATATTCCCCTAGGCTTTTTAACCTGGTATTTCACTGCTATTTGTTTATTTTACTGTTTTATTTATTTATTTGTATGAACTACCTTGGACATGCATAAAGATAAATACTGACTGCACACTGATTCAGAATCCAGCAAATAGGATATCCAGTAGCTTGTTTTCAGTCCTGTGATGATGATCTGGGTTCACGGAGCAGGTCAGAGCTGAGAACTGTCTTTTTTATTTTTATTTTTAAGAGGGGGTGTCCAGTAACAATGGGATTATGGAAGTGTAAGAATGGACCATTAAATTACTGGAGACCAGAGACGTTTACCTGAATGTTGCCAGTAAGAATCACCCACGATCGGTGTCCCTCAAGGCCAGTTTATTTTATCTGAGATCATTTATGAAGATGGGTAAAAGCGCAAAGGGGCCAGCGTGCAAATGAATGGAATATACCACACTCAGTTGAACTTGGGTTTTTCTTTCTTTCTTTCTTTCTTCTAGGCACTTGCTTGAGGCGAGGCAATTTAGCAGTTTGAGGATTAACAACACCCAGTGGGCAACACTAAAGGGCTGCCATAAACCGCTTTCCTTCTCAGCCCTCCCGACCTGCAATATGAGGTTGATAGTAATAATATTAAAAAATGAATTACATTGACAGGCACGTGTGACATCCTCTCCGGTCCCGCCTCACCCCGCCTGCAAAATGGGGTAAAAAGGAAAACAAAACACCGTGGACAATATCTGTGCAGGGCAATTTTTAAGATGTTGCCAGAAAACGTTGGAAATTGAAAGAAAAAGAATGACCGGGACTGGGGAGAAGGTCCCCATCCCTAGGGGAGAGGGAAGTCTTCGCATTCGCCATTGCCTCTTAGGCAGGGGTCTGCAACCTTTAAGACAAAAAGAGCCACTTGGACCCGTTTCCGAAGGAAAAAAAAACTGGGAGCCGCAAAACTCGTCATTATAAAAATAACTTTTTTGTCACTTTTTTATTTTTTCTTTGTTTACTCCTCCTCATAGAAATAAACGTTAAATTAACAAGTTACCTTTTTGTGTGTGTGTGTGTGTTCTTCACTCCCCTTCAAAACAGTGACCAGCGTACATGCCCCCTTTCAATGCAGTGACCAGCGTACATGCCCCTTACAATGTAGCGGGCGGGCGGGCGGGAAGGTGACGTCGGGACGGTGCGTGACTAATGCACGCACTGCCCCCATGCGACGTCACAGCCAGTACAGCGCCCGCCACAGTGGGGAGTGTCGGGGCACACAATGCGGCTCTTCCCCTCGCTAGTATTCACCCCGGAGCCGTGGCAAAGGTGTAAAAGAGCCACATGCGGCTCCGGAGCCGCGGGTTGCAGACCCCTGCTCTTAGGGAACAGCAGCTACAAAATTCAGAGGGGAAACATGGCGTCAGAAGTAACGGAGCAGACCCATCTTTTAGACAAAGGAAAGGCTAGTCTGCTACTGTTTACCTCTGTGTGGGCGGAGTAAACCTGAGACGGGAGAAAAAGGAGCCCCGTTTTCAAGCGGGAGGGAAGGGGCGGTTCCGGGGCGAGCTGTGATTGGCAGGGTCCTAGAGGGGCGGTCCCGACCTTGCCCCGCCTCCCTCTTTGCACGCCCCGCGCTCTGATCTTCGCCCCGAGGCGGGGACTCCGGACTCCAGACTTTCTGCGCCACGGCGGGAGATGGAGGTCTTCTCGGGACGCCGGGCTCTGGTGACGGGGGCGGGCAAAGGTACCGGCCAGGGGTCTCCGGCCTGAAAGCAGCGGCCCCCGCGCACCCTCTCCGGTCATTTAAGAGGCATTTCCTTACTCCTTTTTGCAGGAATCGGCCGGGCTGTGGCGGTGGCGCTGAGCCGTGCCGGGGCCCAGGTGGTCGCGCTGAGCCGGACCCAGGCGGATCTCGACCACCTGCAAAAGGAGGTAGTCCTTCTTCAATGCCTCTTTCAGAAAAGCTCGTGTAGGGTCGTCAAGCTTCTGAGAGGGCTCTTACTGGCTGGGGTTGCCCACACTCATGCTCCCACCTGCCGACCAGCTGATCCCATATAGATAGCTGATCTTCATGGAGACCCGGTGCTGAGAAAAGCTTCCTTGTTGAATTTCTTAACACTACCTACACTATTCAGCGTGTAGGAGCATTGCAGTGATGCCTCGGGTTAAGTACTTAATTCGTTCCGGAGGTCCATACTTAACCTGAAACTGTTCTTAACCTTAAGCACCACTTTAGCTAATGGGGTCTCCTGCTGCCGCCGCGCCGCTGGAGCCCGATTTCTGTTCTTATCCTGAAGCAAAGTTCTTAACCTGAAGCACTATTTCTGGCTTAGTGGAGTCTGTAACCTGAAGCGTATGTAACCTGAGATACCACTGTACTGAGAAACAATGTATAGCGGGGGCGGGAGGAATTATCTGCCTGCACAGTTTTGCCTTCCATGCAGTTTTCACCTGTGGCACTATTTGTGTGATTATGATTAATGCAGGGTACAAAATGCGAAAGGCACATTCCAACGTGTGTAGATCTTACATAGAATCGTACGAGTTGGAAAGGAGCACAAGGATCATAATTCTAAGCCAACCCCGGTAATGCAGGAATCTTTCGCCCAACTTGGGGCTCAAACCCACGACGCTGAGATTAAGAGTCTCATGCTCTCTACCAACTGAGCTATCCCTCATCCAAGATGTTACATTCTCATATGAGATGCAGACGATGTCACACACACTTGTGTAAAAGTGCCCCTAATGATACAGAATTAATTTCAGGGTGAAGATAGGATCTGACAACCCTAGTCTTGAACCATCAACCACATACGTCTTCAACCTATTCTGTGCGTCTGTATGTTTGTTGGAAGAACAGGAACTGGGGCACCAGCAGACCCAGATTCTCTTCTGCTCCACTAGTTTAACCCTGATCTCTATCTGTTTTCTCTGTTCTTAGTGCCCTGACATCCAGACGCTATGCATAGACTTAGGAGACTGGGAGGCCACAGAGGCAGCACTGAGCACAGTGGGAGATATTGACCTGTTGGTGAATAATGCTGCTGTAGCACTGCTGCAACCATTCCTACAGGTGACCAAGGAGGCCTTTGACAGGTAATCCCAGACCCGGGGCTACAGGCAGGTTCCCTTGTTGGTATCTGGTGGTTAGGGGAAGAGATGCCTAATTTCACACTGCAAGCTGTCATACAATTATGTGCCTTGCAGATTCTCACTCTGAGCCCTTGAGGCTTTCTGCATCCAATCCTGAAAGATGTGTAATAAAGCCAGATTGAGGTTGAATCCTGACAAGACAGAAGTACTGCTTTGGGGGGACAGAGAGCGGGCAGGTGTGGGGTACTCCCTGGTCCCAAATGGGACAACTGTGCCCCTGAAGGACCAGGTGCGCAGCCTGGGAGTCATTTTGGACTCACAGCTGTCCATGGAGGCACAGGTCAAATCTGTGTCCAGGGCAGCTGTTTACCAGCTCCATCTGGTACGTAGGCTGAGACCCTATCTGCCTGTGGACTGTCTCGCCAGAGTGGTGCATGCTCTGGTTATCTCCCGCTTGGACTACTGCAATGTGCTCTACGTGGGGCTACCTTTGAAGGTGACTCGGAAACTACAACTAATCCAGAATGCGGCAGCTAGACTGGTGACTGGGAGCGGCCGCCGAGACCATATAACACCGGTCTTGAAAGACCTACATTGGCTCCCAGTATGTTTCCGAGCACAATTCAAAGTGTTGGTGCTGACCTTTAAAGCCCTAAACGCCCTCGGTCCAGTATACCTGAAGGAGCGTCTCCACCCCCATCATTCTGCCCGGACGCTGAGGTCCAGCGCCGAGGGCCTTCTGGCGGTTCCCTCATTGCGAGAAGCAAAGCTACAGGGAACCAGGCAGAGGGCCTTCTCGGTAGTGGCGCCCACCCTGTGGAACGCCCTTCCAGCAGATGTCAAAGCAATAAACAACTACCTGACATTCAGAAGACATCTTAAGGCAGCCCTGTTCAGGGAAGTTTTTAACGTGTGATTTTACTGTATTTTTGGTTTTTATGGAAGCCGCCCAGAGTGGCTGGGGAGGCCCAGCCAGATGGGCGGGGTATAAATAATAAATTATTATTATTATTATTATTTATCCTAGATTGATGTTTTCATTTTAATCTGTCCCAGTTTGCCAAATAAAAGAGCTGCTCACTGAGGCGCCAACCACAACTCTTCCTGCCGCTGGAGAGAGGGGCGGAGAGGCTAGTTTTATTTTATCTGCTTGGTTATTGTCAAGGCAGATCCGTTGCTAAAATAGGGGGGCAGTGCTCTGTTTGCAGGTTACAAATGTTGTCCCTGCATATTTTGGTCCCTAGCAGTAATCTCAAGGCATTGCTGTCTGCTTTGCTTTGCATATTTAATCTGACTTTGCTTTTATGTAGGTCATTCAATGTCAACCTTCGGGCCGCACTGCACGTCTCCCAGGTGAGAAGTCTGCGCGGTGTTGGGAGGGCAATGCTCACTTCTGAGCTGCCAAGCAAAAGGCTCAGAGGCTGGGCTAGTATTCTGGCCTCCCGTAGGAATCCTAGCTCAATCCTATGCATGTTCACTCTGAAGTAAACACTCACAAATAAACGATGGGATTTACTCCCCAAGTAAGTGCATAGGACCACAGCCTTAAGGTGGTAAACATGTAGAGCAGGCATCCCCAAACTCAGCCCTCCAGATGTTTTGGGACTGCAAGTCCCATCATCCCTGACCACTGGCCCTGTTAGCTAGGGATGATGGGAGTTGTAGTCCCAAAACATCTGGGGATGCCTGATGTAGAGCTTTGACCATGCTGTCGCGTGCTCATTCAGGGCTGAGGTACATTAGAAATTCTCCATGTAACTGCTCCTCTGTGTTCAAGGCTTGTCTTTAGTTACAATGGTGATAGTGCACATTAAACCCCAAGCTACAATGTCCTCACCCCTTTATCGGGTGCCATGCGTTTCAGATTGTTGCTCGGAAACTGATTGCCAGGGGAGCACCAGGTGCAATTGTGAATGTCTCGAGCCAGGCGTCTCATCGGGCTCTGACCGATCATACGGTTTACTGTGAGTAAAACTACAAGGTTTTTGCTGCTGTCCTTCCTGCTAAACACAGGTGGAATCTGCAAGCAGTGATTGCAGTGACAACGTTGCCTCAAGCCATGCTTGTTCAAGCTGGCCATAGATGAGAGTGTGAGGGGCAGGATTGGGGTGTGGGGATGAGCAGGCAGCAACCCAGGACACTAAATTCTCTTGTTGTGTTGAAGGTTCCACCAAGAGTGCCTTGGATATGCTGACAAAGACAATGGCTCTGGAGCTGGGTCCCCATAAGGTAAGAACTGAACCTTGATGAATTATTTATAAGAATGTGAACATCTGGAGTGAAAAGGCCATGAGAACTATAGTGCAGTCAGAGTAGAGTAAACAGAGGCTAATAGTGGTTGAATCAGGATATATGCCTATGGCAGTGTTGAGGAACCTGTGTCCCCCCCACCAAATGTTGTTAGACTACAATTCCTATCAGTCTCAGTCAACATGGCCACATGGTCAGGGATGATGGGAGTTGTAGTCCAAGAACATCTGGGAAGGCCACTTGGTTCATCATCCCTGATGTAGGCCAAAGAGGAAAACTCAGCTGGATCCTGCCCTGAAGGTAATCAGGTTGAATAAGTCAGAATCATGTATATATTCCTACATGCCAGTTGGGAAAATCTCTGTCTCTGGAGATTTCTGTTTATGGACAAGAATGGTTATAAAAGAGGGGGAAGATCTGAAAGCCCCAGCAGGTGTCCTGCTGGCATGTGTGGGCTAAGCCTGCATTCATTATCTACTTTCCTGTCCTTGCTTTTTCAAGATTCGGGTGAACAGTGTGAACCCCACGGTGGTCATGACGGACATGGGCCGCCTCAACTGGACTGATCCCCAGAAAGCTGGACCTATGATTAGCCGCATCCCATTGGGGAAATTTGCAGGTAACTTGAAGCATCAGTTTCCCACAAGGAGCGCAAGTGGGGGCCTCTGTAGCTTTGGAAACCTAGTAGAAAAGAGAAGAGCATGGCAGCCTCCTCTGAGTAACATGGAACAGTTGAGATTGCCTCTGACTTCCCCCAAAATACCCTGCTTCCACTGGCCTAAAGGGATTGTGTCTCAAAATGAAGGAGGATTGCTTACCATTTAAGATCATGGCAAATGGACATCCTTCCAGGGACAGGCAAAACTGCTATTTCCCCTTTTCCTGATAGACATGTAGCTAGTCAGTACGTGCAGTAGTCAGTAGTCAGGAGAGTGCAGTTGTCACACAGGGGCTATACTACCCCTGTCCTGTATGGATTTGCTCGAAAAGCACACAATCCGTTGAAAACTGCCTTGGGAGAAATCACATGCAGGAGTCCTATCACATGTATAACTGGTTGACAGACTCCAGTTAGTATCTGCCAGAGAGAACAGTCTTGGGGCAGGGCTACAGCACATATGGAAGTGCAAGGATGGGGAAGATCTCGTTTGGAGTTTGGGGCATTTCATCCACCTCTGAAAGCCCAAGGGGATTCCGTGGACTTGATTGCCTAGAGCTGCCTCTGGTCTATCGTTACAGAGGTGGACGATGTGGTGAACAGCATCCTCTTCCTGCTGAGCAACCAAAGCAACATGACGACAGGTGCCATGCTGCCAGTCGACGGAGGATTCCTTGCCTGCTAAAATCCAGCATTTGCTTCCGTCTTCCCTGTGTTGATTTTTTTCCCCTACTGAGTCATCCGGAACAGACTGAGACGTGGAATGGAATTCTGTGGAACATGGATGGGGAACTTGCCGCAACTCTAGATCTTCATGGGCCCCAGCTCCCATCAGCCTGGCCAATAACCAGGGATGACGGATGTTGTGGCCGCAGAGAGACAGACCAAGTGGGTTCCATTAGTGGATGCATGCGGAAAGTGAGGGCCGTAGGACGCTTGCTTCTGCCGCTGATCCTGAACAAATCACACTTCCTTACTTATGGAGAAATGTTTATTGTATAAAATAAGAGGTGTTCAGCTCATCACTCTACACGATGATTAAAAACTGGACCCGTCTCCATCCCAACCCCTCCAAAGCTCTCCCTGCTCCATCCCCCAGTCCATCCCACCTGACAAAAGGAAGGGGTTGGCCATAACCCTTTCCACCTGCATCATCTTTAATCTTACAGAAAGGTTCCTGCCATCTGGCCCTGTCCTGCTCAGGCTGGACAAGGTAAAGAGGCCTTCCTCCAACTCTCCATCTTTGGGAGAGCTGATGGTCTGTAAAACCAGCTGAGGAGCAGCACACAGGCTGATATCCTGAAAGGCGAAGGCAGCTTGGGATGGCACAGAGCTGCACTGATCATTTAGCTTTGCTAGTGTCTCGTGCAAATAAAGCACTATAAAGGCTGCTTCTTCAACCTGTGTCCCGTTTGTCTTTCCCTGCCCCAGCTGGGGTTTGTTACCTGCTCCTGCCACAATGCTCTAGCACCAATAGAAGTAGTAATAAAGGGCTGGTCTTTCCATTCATGCATTACCCCCCCCCCCGGCATGGAGACACGGGGAGCATGCACCTCCCACCGCTCCACCCTGGGGGTGGGACAGCATTGAGCTCCTCCTCCTCCCATGCGGCCCTTTTACATCGACACAGACGTTAAATCAAAGAGACATTTAAAAAACACTGACTTCGTACATGATGAAGGGCCCCGCCTCTCCCATTGCGGGAACACCCAGCGAACGCTTCCTCCTGGCACATACAAGGAGGAGACACCCATAACATGCTGAACTCAGACGCCCTTAGAACACGGTGCACTTCTTGCCAGGCTTCTTCACGGGGGGAGGACAGAGCACAGCACGGATGGCTTCATCAAAGACGGTCTTGAGGCCACGCTGTGTAAGGGCAGAACACTCTAGGTACTTGACTGAACCTGGAGGAATTCAGGAGACAACATGACTTAGGGAGAGTTGCGATTTCTCTGCTTCCCCCTCAGATCCTTAAACCTTGATTATAAAATTCTTCTTTGGGGGGGAAGCAAGGTTCTAGTGCACATGATAGACAAAAAGATGGAAAAGCACAGAGGCTAACACTTCTAATTGTTGGGAGAATGCTGTGTCCCCCTCAGTTCACCATTGCTTCCTGTAGCCCCCGCTTCCAAGACTCACCAATTTCCCTGGCCATAGCTAGACCCTGAGGGTAGGTAATGGGAGCCAGCTTCTTGTCACGCAGTCTCTCAATGGTGTCCTTGTCATCCCTCAGATCCAGCTTGGTGCCCACCAAAATGATTGGTGTGTTGGGGCAGTGATGTCGAACTTCTGGGTACCACTGAAAATGAGAAGCAAGGGAGTGAATATCCTTGACGGCAGAAGTTACTGTGCACTAGAAGCAAAATGGTACCCAAGGATAGGTGGCCCTTCCTGACTCTTTGCTTTGCCAAAGATGCCTGGGAGAGGCCTTTTGGAAAATATCCTGATTCTACTTCACTGACTTTTAATCCTGTCCTTGAGGCATCACTCATGTGCTTTGGGCAGCAAGATGAAAGGCACCCTCTGCCAATCTGTGGCTAGGCTGCTACGAACAGGCCTACCTCTTGGTAGTCACTTCTGTATTCTTAAGAGAAAACCTCTTACCTTGGCTCGGACGTTTTCAAAGGAAGCTGGGCTCACCAGTGAGAAGCAAATCAGGAAAACATCCTGCAAGGATACAAGCAGGATCCATGACGAGGGTGGTATGTAACTTCTGATGAAACAACAGGTGTAGGAAATGCATATTGTGTCCCAATACTGTCCTCTCAATTTAGCCCCCGCCCCAAAATACCAGATTTCACAAAAGGGATGTGTAATATTGGCTTAATTTTTTATTGAACTGACTGAAGATTTCTCTCATGGTCACGTAATTCAAACTTGTTTATCGCAGAAAGAACATGGAATGCACTCGTGCATAGTCTACAAGAGTACTGCCTAGTTTGGTAGACGTGGAGGAGCCTTTCTCTAAAAGGAGATATAATCCGAGTCCACTTGTGGAGGGGCAGCCTCATCACTTACCGTCTGTGGGTAGGAAAGAGGCCTTAGCCTGTCATAGTCTTCTTGTCCTGCTGTATCCCACAGTCCCAGGTTTACTGGCTTCCCATCTACCATGACGTTGGCAGAATAATTATCAAACCTGGAGGGGGAAATGTTCCATCAGCAACAGAGAATCACTCTCTACTCCACCATCACAGGTCACACCCTCAGTATCACAGTGTGATCCTATACATATCTACTCCCACTGAGCAATTCGGATTACTCCCAAATAGGTGGGTTTCAGATTGCAACCTTAATTCCATGCTAGATTAATTGTGCTGGAATACTTCCCACTAAATACTTCTCTTTCTAAAGCAGTAACTATTCACTACACATTTTAGGGCATCCCCTCAATCACATTGCTTTATTTCTTCCTCCACCACACTTAAATCACATATGTTGTCTAACCTAATGGTGCCTGAAAAGTAGTAGCACAGTCTCTTCTTCTACCTCCCTACCCCTGCCTGTCTTTATTAAAAATATTATTTTCCTCCCGTAACATTTGTTCTTTTTGATTTTATATAGTGAAATAGCTCTGTTTTGTAATGTTAAACCCCATTAATTTAAAAAGCCCTCAGGAGAAACAGGCACTGATAATGAGAGGCATTTAGGAGGGGCGATTAACATCAGCAGCCCCACTGTGAAAGCAGTCTTAGGACAACCTGCAAGCAGGACACTTTTCAATGATGTCAGAAGGGCCATTTGCTGAATGGAGAAATAAGAAAGATCACAGCCATAGTGGTGGGCATTCTAGGATTATATATTAAGTGATCTGTTGAACTTCCCTTTTAATTCTGCTTCCAGTTGAGAGCAGAAAAGCAATGCCTCAGGATTGTTAAAGCGTGCTAGAGCAGAAGTAACCTGAGTTAATCTGTATATTACATTTCAGTAAGTTACTCAACAAGCAATCTGTACAGAGGTGGAGAATAAGTTTAACAACAACCCTTTCTCTGTTACTTTCCAAGTGAAAGTATGGTAGAAGCATGTAAATGATATGACTCTAGTGAACATTTCCCATAGTGCTATTATTCTTAAGCACAATCCTTGAGGGATGCTATAGCCATCGCAACCAGAGCTATTTTACCCAACAAAATTCCACATAAGAAAAGCAGGCATATAGATCATCTGTGCTTTTTTTTTTTGCTATGTGTGGACACACACTGGAAAACAATGGCTAATTACAGCTTCCCTGCAGATGTGCCTACAGCAAAATACTTCTTTTTATTTTTAAAGTCATTTGTGTTTAGTAGACTATTGCTCAATTTGTTCCACTTCAAGTGTCCCTAGGAGTCCCAGTTCTTTCAATACCCAGAGTATCAGCATCCCAGTGTGGGACTTCTACAAACCACCATATTATCTTCGCATGCATGTTATCCCACAACTATGTAGTAGGACCTTTATACTCACACAGTGGGGATGTATTCTCCGGGGAAGGCATTTGTCGTGTAGCTGATCAACAGACAGGTCTTCCCCACAGCCCTGAAGAAACGAAAGCAGAGCCGTACAGCATAGACACAACAGGATGGCACAGAGCGGGGCTGAGAGGGGGGAAATGGGGTGCATTTCCCCAATTCTCAGCCACTGGATCAGATCTAGATTTTTGTATGGGTGATCTAGCCTTAACACACCCAAACTTCTTCCTTCAGTGACATTGTTCTATGGGGCAGAAAACACACCTTATACAGCAGGGGTACCCAATGTTCTACACTCATCAGCCCCAGCCAGCTTGGCCATGATCAAGATAACTGGAGTTGTAGTATGGCAACAACTGGAAAGCTACCCTTCCCTTATAGTGAGATTCTTCACACACTACTAATCTGGGCTCATAATAACCTAAAAAAACACCCCTCATTGTTGAGACTAACAGGGTGCAATTGGGTTAAAAAGTGAAAACACAATTAATAGCCAAGGATTTTAAGTTCCAACAGGAAAAATGGTGTTCAACGATCCTGCATTTAAGCTTGCTTTTTGCATACCAAGGATCTCTCACTGGCCCAGCCAGCAAGCACAAAAGCCAAAGGGACAAATTTTCACCCATATGATCTCATGTACATGAGAATACATGTGAAAACCATTTGGTAGGAAACAAATGTATTGCTCTCTACTGTCCTTTCTCTGCAACACACATAAAAAAAAAAGGATGCTTGTGATATAATGTCTGTGGACTGATTCTGTTAAGATCAGCACCAGCATTGTCTAATGGCAAGCCATTGCATAGGGAGAGGTCACGCACCTTGTACCCAGTCACAGCATTCCCTTCCCATGTGCTGGAAATTTCCTTTGCATGCTCGCACTTCTGATTCTTAGCCATTTCCCCATCTCACTGGGTATGGTTTATAGCAGGCAGTGTTGTGTGTGTTTTTTTTGTCTTCAGGGGGTACTCAAGAGCACGCAGTACTGTCACCTTTTGTTGTTGTTGTTAACAAGCGTCGCACTTGCTGTAAGAACTTCATGCTGAGTACCAGCACCTATTTTTCTAGGGGGTGGGGGCGGGGAAGCATTGAAAGCAGGAATTGCCAACATCTGCAAACAGGGAGATTATTTTAACTTTTCTTTGAGTAAAGGTCTGAACAGATTGGGTGAGAGGTGCAGTTTGACCATGTTAGAATTATGCACTGTAACGTTTTTATTTATCTTTGTAATCATGCAGAAAGACAGTCTTCTCATATCAGTGGAGCAATGGGGATACCCCAAATCAATGGTGGCAGGGAAGTTGGACCACCCAATGCCTTGCGATAAATACCACGTGGCATTTACAGAATGCTTTTTGAGCATTCAACGTGATTCGTGTGCATCGCCTAAATAATACTAAGAACCCACTGTAAGACAGGTCAGAGCTATTGGAAGGGGAAGCCAGGGAACCTGAAGCTGAGAGATTGGGGTGGTGGGAGATTGATTCGCTAGGGCAATAATGAGGTGGGGAGGGGAGAAAGAGAGTCAGAAGAGGGCAGACAACCACCACAAAAATAGCTGACTGTGTTTGAACCAGATCCTCTGTGCTAAAGGGCCAGCCACAGAGTTCACCATTAAAGTGATGTCTGAACTAGGGGCTCCTGACTTCACACCGCCATTTATCACATCTGTATTGCACCCTTCTTCTAAGGAGCTAAGGGAGCATACCTAATATCACCTCCTCTTTCTCACCCCTATGGGGTAGGATAGGCTGAGACTCTGTGATTTGCCCAACCCGCCCCCCAGCAGGGCTTTGAACCCAGGCATCTGTGTTCCATGACTGACATGCCTTCTACAACACACTACATGCTGCTGACGCCTTGGCCCCAGGACAGTTCCCTAAATCCCTGAATCCATCTACCAACATAGTTATTTGAGCACAATACTGTATTCCTTTGCTGGCCCGAACATTTGAGGTGGCTGGTAACCATCCTTGGGATTCACCCTGCACCAGGGCTTATTGCTGTCAGCTTGCCAAGCTATCTTCACACATCCTCCTGGCTGGTGGCACTTAAACCCATGGCTCTGTGCGTGTGTGAGAGAGAATGGCACTCGATCAAGACTGGGCATTTGCCCATCTCTGCCAATCCGCAGGGCGGTCATATCATTTTAGGATTCAAAGAAGGAAACACACCTTATCTCAGCCCGCCTCGCTGAATCGGTATCAGATCCCCATCACAATAAAAGCAGCCGCCCCGCTCCTCGATCCAGTTGTGTGTATGTGCGCGGGAGAGGCGGGGAGGCGTTGCGCGAAAGGGAAGGCGAAGGGCTTTCATAAAAGCTCCCACCAAACCACATGGCGATGCTAAGTGCGGAAACCCGGAGGACGAACAGAGGGGCAGATCAGAAGCGTGGGGTGGGTGGGAGCCTTCCCTGGAGACCCTAGGAGCCAACTGCTAGGGGGCCGAGGTCCCTTCGCCCTCGCCCCCATAAAATATTTGATGCCCCCCCCAAGTTGACGAGTGTTGCCATTCAAATAGTATGCGTGCGCCTTGTCTTGTGATTGAATACGTGGGGTGGGGCTTACCTCCCCCCCCCCCAATATTTTTATTCAAGTTGGCACCCCTGCTGGAGACTGCAGCAGAAAGGGGGGCGGCAGCACAGAAGAATGAGAGGAGAGGGGCGGCGGGCAGCTATGATCAGGGGCAAAGGCTGGCAAGGCAATGGGGGGGGGGGTTCGTAGGGCAACAATAGGTGCGTGTGTAAGGGGCGCGCGCGCAGGCATAGGAAAGCAGGCGCCTCCCCAAGAGGCAGCTAGATGGGCGTGTGCTCAGGTCCCCTCTGCTGGTGGAAACCCACCCCCCTCTTCCCCCAGACGCCCCCCCTCTCCCTTCCAGTGCACCATCCTCTTCCTCTCCGCGAGGCGTCGGCGTTCATTCTCCCCCCGCTAGCCCAGAGCCCCACCCTTGAGGTCCCCTGCCGCCTGGGCCGAGCGCCAGCCTCGCCCATCCGCGCCCCCCGACGGCGATGCCTTCCGGCGGCGCTCACCCGTCTCCCACGACCACACACTTGATGGCCTGCATCTAGCCCCGGCTGCGATGGCGGCGGCGGCGGCGGGCGCCGGGCTCCGTGTGCCTCGTCTTCTTTGGCGATGGATGCCGCCCGCAGCCGCAGTGAACGAGAGAGCGGGAGGGAGGGAGGAGAGGGAGCGAGCCAGAGAGAGAGAGAGAGAGAGAGAGAGAGAGAGAGAGAGAGCCGGGCGGGGCCAGGGAAGGAGGAGGCGGCAGCGTGGGAGTCCTGTGGCCCCTCCCTGCCACCCCTGGACTCGCGTCGGCGGAGCCGTGTGGAAGGAAGCGGGGCAGAGCAGAGGCACCTTGCAGGAGATGCCCAGATCTTAGGACCCAGCAGACGCCTAGGGAGCAACCCGCGGTAGCTTAGCAACTGACTGGTGCACTGCCTGGTGGCGCCTGGGACAGCAGCAGCCAGCACCGTCGGCGACGGGGGGGGGGGGGGAATGGTCAGAATCGGGCCCTTTGCAATCACAGAACCGGGGAGTTGGAAGGGGGTCCCAGAGGGTCGTCTAGTCCAACCCCCTGCAATGCAGGAATCAGGGCTACAGAACCCCTCCAATCCACCTCTGTTTAGAAACTTCCAGCGAAGGAGAGCCCGGTGCCTGCAAAGGCAGCCTCTTCTAGTCTAATAGTTATTTGCTGCCTGCATTTATGCCCTGCCTTTTTTGCCAAGGTGCTCCAGATCCTGGAAGAACAGGAGTAGAGCCCCGGCTGGGTCACAGCAAGGGTTCATTCTGCCCTCCCAGTGGCCAGTCAGGCACCCATAAGTAGCCCCATAGCAGGGCATGGCCTCAACAGCATTGGCCCCACTTGTGTTTGAGTGGCAGACTACCACCACCTCCAACACAGGTGTAGCCAGGGTTTATGGTCTTTTTTGGGGGGCGGGGGAGAGCATCACTTGGTTAAGTATTTTTTATTAATTTACTTGATTTGCCCCCTGTCCCCTTTGGCCACTCCCATGACTTCCAATACATGTTATCCTCACAACAAGCATGCGAAGTAGGTGAGGCTGAGAAAGTGTGGCCCAAGGTCACCCCATGAGAACTTAATGGCTGAATGGAAATTCGAACCCTGGCTTCTCTGGCCCTAACTCCAAGAGGTGGGCAAATATGTGAGGGTGGATGACCATCTGTCATAGATGCTTTAGCTGAGATTGCTGCTGATGGGAGCTGGATCCCAACATTACCTGGAGGACCAGAAGTGCCCTTCCCTGTGGGGAGTCAAACACTGCAACCACTACATTACCGTAGGGGGTTGGCACCTTTCTGCTGGCATGGCCACTGCACCTTTAAATGTCTACAGCAGTCTGATGCTGCTGTTTATCTTCTGAGTCAGATTGAAGTAATTGTTATGTGTGCACAGTATGGTTATTCTGTTGTGAACCACCCTGTGGCCGCATATAAAGAGTGATGCTGACATTCCTTAATAAATAAGCATGTAGGCACTCCGCTACAACAGAAAGGGCTGTGGCTCAGATCTGCTTTGGCTTTGTGTGGAAGAGGTCCAAGATTCACTCGCTGGCATCCCCAGGGTAGGGCTGGGAATGTCTTCTGCCTGAAATCCTGGAGAGCTGCTTGCCTGCCAGTGTTGGCAATACTGAGTTACAAGGCTGTGTCTTCATTGCTATTACAGTGGTACCTCAGGTTACAGACGCTTCAGGTTACAGACTCCGCTAACCCAGAAATAGAACCTCAGGTTAAGAACTTTGCTTCAGGATGAGAACAGAAATTGTGCGGCAGTGGCACGGTGGCCCCATTATCTAAAGTGGTACCTCAAGTTAAGAACAGTTTCAGGTTAAGAACAGACCTCCGGAACGAATTAAGTTCTTAACCCGAGGTACCACTGTATAAGAGAATGAGGGAGGCATCCATGGTGAGTTCTGGCACCTTTTTTTCTAGAAAAATAGCACTGGATCATGTAGCCATTAGTGTCTTGAGGCTAAGTGGCAGCCCTGGCCGTGCACTGCAAGTGTAACTCTGTGGCTATGGTCAGTAACTTGTTTTACAGAGCTACTTTGAGGGCATCCTGTCAAATGGGATGAAAGAGGTTAGCCCTTATGCCCCATTACTGCAGCAACCAGCCTTTTAGTGCATCTCTGGAGTGGCAGAGGCGGGTCTGGAACTTCCAGTCGTTGGTTTCTCCTAAATTGTGACCTGGTGAGGAACTGTGATTTGAAGCCACAGAGCTCCATCTGGCAGCTATATTAGGGGGTTGGTTAAAAGCCCTGATACATAAACTCAAATGAACAGCCTAGTGGAGGCAGCTTCCCAGGCATAAGTGCAGAAACACCCAGCAGCTTTCCTTGCCCTGGAGGCAAACTCAGGCAAGCACCCCAACTCAACACAAGGAACCGTCTATGCAAATCACCATCTTTCCACAAAGCTGCTGGAAACCCAGGTGCCTGAGAACAGGTAACTGACACCCAGTATGGTGCCATGGTTATAGTGTTGGACTAGGGGCTTGGAGACCAGGGTTCAAATCTCCACTCGGCCATGAAGCTCACTCACGGCTTGACATTGGACCAGCCACTGTCTCAGTCTAGCCTACCTAACAGGGTTATTGTGATGATAAAATGGAGAGGGGAAGAGCCCTGTACACCACCTTGAGCTCCTTGGAGGAAATGTAATGATAACTCAGTTCCAGCACCTCTCATGTGGGCACCATTGCCATTATAAGAGAACAAGGGAAGCGTTCATGGTGAGTTCCGGCACCTCTTTTTCTAGAAAAATAGCACTGCGGGTGGCGCTGTGGGTTAAACCACAGAGCCTAGGACTTGGCGATCAGAAGGTCAGCGGTTCGCATCCCCGCGACGGGGTGAGCTCCTGTTGCTCGGTTCCTGCTCCTGCCAACCTAGCAGTTCAAAAGCACGTCAAAGTGCAAGTAGATAAATAGGTACCGCTCTAGCGGGAAGGTAAATGGCGTTTCCGTGCGCTGCTCTGGTTCGCCAGAAGCGGCTTACTCATGCTGGCCACATAACCCTGAAGCTCCCTAGGCCAGTAAAGCAAGATGAGCACCGCAACCCCAGAGTCGGCCATGACTGGACCTAATGGTCAGGGGTCCCTTTACCTTACCTTTATGTGTGTGTACATATAACGTTTTCTCTCAAACTCCACCCAAGAGAACTTATGAAATTATGGCATTCTCAGGGCCTGAGGGGGTGGAGTGGGGGAGCTGAGTTGTGTCTTTAGGATTGAAAATAGATTTGCCAACCATAGTTGCTGCTTGCTGCATCCATGGGGGGCACATTTCTTCTGATCTTTGCTATATAACTTCCTATCAAAGTCATGGTCTAGCAGTCAAGAGCAAGTTCAGGAAACCAATGTAGTTCTCTGGATAGCAGCCAAGCTGTGACCTAAGAGATGCAAAGCTAATTTCAACCATGTGTCTCTAGGCAAGTAATCATGTCTCTCCAGGGGCACCATTTGGGACCATATGCGATTATATTTCCAGCCAATGTACTGGTTCTATACAAGGAGTATTATAAGCCTTTGTACCAGCTATGCCTGTTTATTTTGCATTATGTAGAAAACCCTTTGTTTAATGCTGTTTAAACTGTATGTTCTTTTCGTGCAGCCCTTGCTAGGGCAGTGAATAAATAAATGCAAAGGTATTTCTTAGAAAGTATATTTGATTATTTTTTTTTTTATCTTGTGCATGTTTAATCGCGTAATGGCAACTTTTGTGTGCATTTAAAGTGTGACATGAGGCTCAGAGTCACTTTTAGTGTCATATATGACTACTCATCAGTTGCCACCCGCACATTACGGAAACCTCAAATTGGCACTGAGATTTAGTAAAATAGCTGAAGATGGTTGCTGATTTGCTGCCCCTTTCGATTAGCTCCCCAAAATGCAGGACAAGCCTAAGAGGGAACAAATTTCTGCTTTCCCACAAATCAGTCAGATCCCATTAAACACCATGCAAGGATTTTATTATTTTTAAGAGTCTGCCTCATAAAACCTGACGCCTGGGGCACTGTTGATGTGTGCATGGGGGAAGGGATGTCCTTGCCATTGGGCAGAGGGTTGCAGGGCACTGATTACTCCAGACAGTCATGAGCAAACAGCACTCAGGTTTCCTCCCAAACCATATAAACAAAGCTTTGAAAGAGCAAGAATAAACTAGGGTAGCTTTGTCCTTTTTCTCACCCCGCTGCCTTTGCAAACACTCTTCTCTAGCTGAGCTGTGTCCTTTCTGTCGCCAGCCATGTTGTTTTTCATATAAGCAGGAGGACGCAGTGTTAGTGAAGGCAGAAAAAGGGGCAGATGCTTGAAATCCCACCTCAAGCACATGCAATTCTCAAGCACTATTAAACCCACCACCAATAGATCATCCCTAAAACGGTAAGAAACTTGAAAAGCTACTGAAGATGTACAAAACTTTACAATTATATCCTCATAGAGTACATCTCCCACAAGGAAGCCACAGCCGTTGGCTAATAATATTCAGGGAAGTTTTTAATGTGTGATATTTTAGTGTATTTTTGGTTTCTATGGAAGCCGCCCAGAGTGGCTGGGGAAACCCAGCCAGATGGGCGGGGTACAAATAATAAATTATTATTATTATTATTATAAGCCAAGAAAAACTAAGCAGGCCTTGACCTCTTAGAAGACCCTGTGTTAACAAGATTTAAGTTCAGGCCATCTTCATGCAATGTGTTTCATATTTTAACAGGGGCTTGGAAGAGAAGAGATAAAATATTTCCTTTAGAAATCAGTTTTGGATTTCTGCCAGTTTTGGGGAAATGGAAAGTGTAAGAGATGAGTGGTATTGCTTCCCCACACAAATGGTGGCAACAATCTGAAAAGAAACAAACTTATTTCGGCACACAATTTGTATTATTGGAAGCCGCAAACACACACACCCTACTGTGAAGTTTGGTGAATATTCCAGACTATAGGAGGGGGATTTTGCCTCCTCCTCAAAACCCACTGAGCATTATTATTATTAATTATTATTATTATTATTTAAAAAATTGTATACCATCCTTCACCTGAAGATCACAGGGTGGTTCATAATAGTATAGAAATGAGCTACTTCATTTTTGTAGCGTGTATGAAGGGTGGGTAGACATACATGGGTCTTGTCTGCATGGCACAGGAAGCCAAACCTTTGCATAGTGAGAGATGGCAAGAGTGTGTAGCTCTTGGAGAGGAGCTCACAGTTGCTGTATTCCTCCCTGGTGCTTTTAGCTGCTGTGCTGAGCTAAGCCAAGATGTGTCATCTGAACCGGGGGCTTGTGGTTAAGTAGCCTCATCACTAACCACAGTTCAGACGATATGCCAAACCAAACATTAGCTGAGCTCAGTGCAGTTTGGCAACATAAAGGACAAGGGAGAAGTAAAGCAGCTGAAAGCTTTTCCCCGGGGAGACTGCATGGTCTCGCTAAGCTAAGGTTTGGCTTGTGAACCAGGCCATTGTCAAATTATACATAAGCCACAGTGTCACAGTTATATGTGAAAAGATACATAAAATGAACACTGGTCTGTGCACAAACCGGCCCTTGAACTGGAGCAAAAGTAGAAACATTTCATTTTTATCCTGCCTTTAAAGCTAGAATAATAAATGAACACCAAGCTTGCCACTCCCATGAAAGGAACACAGCAAATATGCCCCATCCCTGCCCCATTAGGCCACTCAAGCCCGTACCACTTTCAGGCCAAGGAAATAATGCACCGGCAGCTAGAGGTTCGCTCACTGTAATGATCACTTTCGAAAGCTGCAACAAGAGAGCTCCTCCCAAGCATGGAAGGCAAATTATACGCTCTGTGGAAGGAGCTGATGGATGTAGACCAGGTTATACAAAGCAATTCCTGTCCCAACCTTCTCCATGAAATAGAATTTCCCCCATGTCTGCATCAGTGGTCCCTGTGCAGGTGAAAGTCTGGCGTGGGAAATACCTACATGATCTGGGGTATCTGAGAAATGGGTGCTTTCACTTGTTCCTGATACAGTAGGACAGTTGACCAGATTGCGGCTGGGAGGGGGCTTTTGCTTCAGGTCATGCCACTGAGGTAATGTGCATCAGACCAAAAGCTGAGGCTAATGCCTGTCACGTAGGAAGACATTTTATTTCCTGCCCCTGCGACCAGACCGTTCTGTGGTCTCACAAACTGGAATGGATGGCTTTGCCTTGGAGACTTCCTCACAGTTTGAAGGTTTAAAAACAAGACTTGGCTTTGGTGCAGGCCATTGAAATAGTTCCTAAGGCAATGGCAAACACTCCAATGATACCTCAGGCCCAGCCTCAGGTAAGCTGACGCAATGCAGTCTCTCTTGCAGGATCTCCTAGCGACATAAGGAAGATGGACTCCATGATACTCCACAACCTGTCCACAGTAAGAATTGAGACTCCCTTCCTTGAAGCCAGGATCCTCATGCTCACTTCTTGGGGCTCTGAGTGCTTCGCGGGGAGCCCTGCACATAAGACATGATGGCGTTCTGAAGAAAACTGACTCGCTGGGCTTCCTCCTCCCTCATCCTGGAGATCTCTGCCTCGCGAACCCGCAGCTTCTCTAGTAGGCTTGAGACTTCGCCCTCTTTGTCCAGTAGCGCCTCCCGGTGGTTGCTGGACAGAACTACATAAAGAGGAACAAAGCATCAGCACACCAAGACCTCTGTGGTCCTCAGGATTCTGGAAATGCTCTTGGGGCTGGGCTAAGCTTTACACAGGAGTGGCAGAAAACCAGAAAGCCCCCATTGCCCGTATGATCTCCGCTGGTGGAGAAATCTAGGTTTCTTCTTTGAATGTAAACCTCCTAGAATGACAAAATGGGCAAACCTGTGACAAGTCACTCCCCCAGCTCCAAAGATGCTACTGAACAAGAGCTACAATTGCACTGCTGTTTGGGGAGTTGGCATCTGGGATACCTGGGAGGCAGAAATAAGAGGGGGCGCCCCAATCTTCTCAATCCCGTGGGCTGGATGTGACTTTGTCCCCAGATGGTAGACTGCAAAGGTCCCACCTTTACACCTCTTGCTCATGTATGAGCCACTTAATCTTCTACTCCTGCCCTGCATCAAACGCTTCTATTTCTCTTTATGTGTTCTTCTCAGTTTGAGAGAGGCTGCCACATGGATTCCAGACAGCCCTCTCATTTCCTCCTCCTTTGCTGGGACTCTATGTCAGCCATCTCTGCCTCCTTCAGTCCCAAATCTGCCAGCAAGAGGGAAGCAGGATGCAAAAGGTCCCATTTGTCAGACCCAGCTCCAAGGCATCAAAGGATGCAATAAGAGTACTTGGTGGAGTTAGAAATAGATCGCCTTGGTCTCACAGGCATGGCATACCACCCTGTTTCTTGCAGCTTCTGGGGAAGCAGAGGCACACCATTCCCTACCTTTCAGCTGTCGCTCCAGGGCTGCAATCTTCTCCCGCAGCCCTTCCTGTGCCGTCCTCTCGGCCTCAAGGTGTCCTATCTGCTCCTGCAGCCCTACTCGCACTTTGTTGATCTCAGTTACCTTCTCCTGTTCCTTGCTGCTCAACTCCTGCCATCCGAAATACAGGCGACAAAGCAAGTCAAGAGGGCTGCAGGCTAAGTATGAACCATTTTTAAAGCTCAGAGGAGATGCCCATCCCATCCCTTCCCTGTACAGTGGTACCTCGGGTTAAGTACTTAATTGGTTCTGTTCTTAAGCTCAAACTATTCTTAACCTGAAGCACCACTTTAGCTAATGGGGCCTCCCACTGCCACCGCACCGCTGCTGCACAATTTCTGTTCTCATCCTGAAGCAAAGTTCTTAATCTGAGGTACTATTTCTGGGCTAGCGGAGTCTGTAACCTGAAGCGTATGTAACCCGAGGTAATCTACCATGTTTTACAGACACCCAATTCTACACCAATTCAATACTTCAGTCAGTAGAAATTGCATGTGTTTGAAAATTTAATCTTAGGTTTTCTGGCAGTGAAGGATGCCCTACCCGTTTTCTCCTCTTTCTTTCTTTCTTTCTTTCTTTCTTTCTTTCTTTTTGCTTAGGTAATTTACCGTATTTTTCACTCCATAGGGTGCACCAGACCATAGGGCGCACTTAGTTTTTAGGGGGGAAATAAAGGAAAAAAATTATTTCCCCCCCCAGCCCAAAAGAGCAAAGAAGCCAAGACAGCCAGCGGGATCCATTCCGCTGGCTGTCTTGGCTTCCTCTTTAGCCACGCACAACCTCTCCAGCCGGGAGAGGCTGTGTGCGGCTTCGTTTTTAGCCGTGGGGCTGGGTCAGGGGAAGCTCGAGCTTCCCCCGACCCCAGAACAGGTCCCGGAGCGGAGGCAAGGTTGCGACGCTGGGGGAGCGCTCCGAAGGCTTGCGGATAGCTGCCCCTCTCGCTCTCCAGGCTTCAGCGAAAGCCTGCATTGCTCCATAGGACACACACACATTTCCCCTTCATTTTTGGATGGGGAAAAAATGCGTCCTATAGAGCGAAAAATACGGTATATACCACTCAGTCACCATGGCCTTCAAACCACACTCTCCATTCACCTGCTGAAGTTCTTCCACCCGCCTCTTGAGCCCTTCCACTTGTAGGTTCAGATGGCCCTCCCTAGACTGGGCCTCAGCCACTGCTTGCTTCTGCTGCAGGCAGTAATTCTGAGCCTCGTCGCGGGACTGCATCATCAGCCGCAGCTTCTCCTCCAGGTGCTCCTGTCGCTGTTGCTGCAAAGCCCAAAAGGGGGTGGGAGAGGAGGGGGTGGGAAAGCAACTGCTTGAAATTATATATATAACACCGGCATGCACTAATTAGGGCCGTCTTCCAGTTAAGGAAAACCTCCACCCATTATCGGTGCAAATTTTAATCCTTTAGTTATTCAACTGAAATTGCACACAACTTTTGAAAAAGCCATAGTTGTGAAGCAAAAAGCATAGATTGTGGGCTCACGTTAGCCGTGTGTGTGTGTTTGAGAAAGGGGAATTCCTATTTCTAAGACCGTGCTTGCCACCTGCAGTTTTTGGAAGTAGGAATACAATGCGATGTTGAATTCGCTTCCAAGTGTGCAGTTCTGCAACATATATTTTGCTGTTCTGCAGAGGCAAGAAAACATGAAGCTGCCATGGAAAATGCCAACACTCCCCCACTGCTCCAAAATGGTTA
This sequence comes from Podarcis gaigeae, assembly GCF_964106915.1. Taxonomy (NCBI): domain Eukaryota; kingdom Metazoa; phylum Chordata; class Lepidosauria; order Squamata; family Lacertidae; genus Podarcis; species Podarcis gaigeae. Next base: position 33,091,551 of record NC_139679.1, on the reverse strand, counting down.
TCCCCCCTCTCTCAAAGTGGTTTCACACCCTGATGCTATGACTTGGAGAGTTTCCCGGCCCTGTTTCCACATCACTGGGTGCCACTCGTGTGGCTGTTGAAACACAGTGATGTGATATGATGTAGGCGGTACAACACATTATGGATGGAATGGGGACAAGTCAAGTGGTTTGCTGCTTTTGCAGCTTCTGTAACCACCCCCATTGTTTCTTATAACATGTAGCTCCACCCTCAGCACCCAGCCACGCTCACCTCTTCCAACCTGGCTTGGTTCCTGGCTTTGATGAGCTCTTCCTCAATCTGGCCTCGCTCTACAAGGGCAGCAGCTTTCACTTGGCTCAATTCCTAGTTACAAAAGCGAAAAAAGGGCATTACGTGACAACTTTGGGTTGTTAAGAATCTCGACGTCACTTCGGCCTTCCTGAGTGTTCTCATCCAACAGGTTGCATTTGGATCCAAGATCCTAGAGGAGGTCGAAAAACAACAGAGGATAGGGACTGGGTATGTTTTTCACGCAAAGGTTGGCTATGGCAGTAAGCAGCTTATGGCTGGGACTTCGTACCCTGTGGCGGATCTGCTGCCGCTCCACTCACCTCCTCAAGCCCTATGCGGATGGCTTCCAGTCTCTGGATGCGCTCCTGCAGGGACCGCTCACTTGCCTCCATGTGATGGCTCAGGTGATCTACCTGCATTATGAATGGCACAAAGGAAGGGGGTACATAACAGCATCTGAGCACCATCTAGTGTAACCCCTTCAGCAAATGGGGACCTTCTCATTCTCAGCTCAGAAAGGGATGTTGGGCTCCACTCCGTCCCAAATGGTTTGGGAGCAAAGCCTTCCTTTCAATATAGATACATGAATGAACTGACCTCCTGATAAGAAATGAGGACTGATTCAGACTATGGAGCTTCTGCTTAGAGTCAGTCTAACGCAGCAAGCCATACAGGCTAATTGGGAGATCCCTCAAGGGGAAATGTATTTCCCCTGCCCCAGACTCTTGGGAAGTAAGATCTGAAATGTGGGAATCATTGTGAAAGCATCCAGTCTTTGTATGGAGAAGAGGGAAATGGAGATTGCAATCGGGGAATTCCCCCCAAAAGAGAACAAAAGGCCTTTCCATCTCCCACTTCGCCCTGGGGGCACCCCTTCCTTTTCTCTTCATTCAGTCATGTGAAATGGGAAAGGGACTGAAACCTCCTGTAGGAAAAACTCTGCGACCCTGCATCCTATGCAGCAAGATGCTAAATGAAGGAATTAAATTTTCACCCGAGACAGAAAGTTAGCTTGAGTCAGCTCTGCCTCCTTGAGAAGGGATCTGTGTTTGTCTTCTTATCATGCCCCCCCTCTCCCCAGGGCCACTGCTGAGGGACTTGGCCGCCCTCAACCTCACCTCCTTCAGCCGAAGGGACTCTGCATCTTCCAGGACCTGCTTGAACCTCTTCTTCTCCATGTCCAAACGCTCTGAGGATAAACAGGGAGAACTACAATGAAGTGCCTGATCCTTCACCAATTCACCTCTTCTGTGGAATCCAGACTGCATCTTACATTCAACAGCTCCAGACTCCCCAAATCCTGCTCACCTTCAGCCTGCACAGCCCGCAGCTTCATTTCTGCAGTTGTGTGGGTCAGGTCCTCCTTCACCTGGAAGAGCTGCTCCTGCTGTGCTTTGCACCTTCTTTCCAGGTCGCTCACCTAGAAGGAAGCCACTCTCATGATACCCAGGCAAGCCCAGTCTCTGCACCCTGGACTGCTGGGACAAGGGTGAGAGGCAGGAGCCTGGTGGCAGGAAAAGGAGAAGATGGGCTGTCAGGAGTTCCTGGGGTGTGTGTCTGTGTGTGTGACTCAGGTAAGCTACCCATTGCAGATACTCAAGCCATTCTCTTACCTGATTCTTGAGCAGGAGGTTTTTCTCATGGGCTGCTGAAAGTTCTCGCTGAAGTGTTGCCTCTCGATTAGCAGATGCCTACAAAGGCAGGCAGTGGCAACTATCAGTTCTTCTTCCCCTACATTTCTTCCATCCTCCTCACATACCCCCTATGTAGCACTGCTTCCCATCCCACCACATCAGCTCTGGGCACCTTTCCCACTTCTTCCATGCTGAAGAAGAAGAGTTTGGATTTGATATCCCGCTTTCTCACTACCCTAAGGAGTCTCAAAACAGCTAACAATCTCCTTTCCCTTCCTCCCCCACAACAAACTCTCTGTGAGGTGAGTGAGGCTGAGAGACTTCAGAGAAGTGTGACTAGCCCATGGTCACCCAGCAGCTGCATGTGGAGGAGCGGAGATGCGGACCCGGTTCACCAGATTACGAGACTACCGCTCTTAACCACTACACCACACTGGCCACCTGCCACTTTCTCAGCCACAGATGGCCCCAGTCTGCCCAGATCATCCTGGCCTACCATTTTGTGTTGCTGCAACTCTTTGGCCTGGCTCTCAACCAGCCTCGCCTGCTCCTGCTTTGCCGTACTCAGCAGCTCTCCCAGGTTGCACACCTTCTGCTCGGACAAAGTCAAAGCGGCCTCCGTCATTTGGAGTCTGCAAGGCAGGAAGTGTCACGTGAGATTAGGGACATGCAGCAAAGCAAACACCCGTGTGCTTGTGGTCAGAATCAGATGGTGGAGGAGCCAAATTGTCCTGCATGATCACTTTCAACCTGAAGACCTTTACAGCCACAAAACCTCACGCGCAGAGTAGAGGAGACATTCTCAAGGGGAGTTAACCCAGTATAACAAACTTTCACAGGGTTTTCAGGGATGAGGAATTTGGTGCCCTCCCGATATTTGTTGGACTACAACTCCCATCATCCCTCACCACTGGCCAGGCTAGCTGAGGCTGATGGGAGTTGGCCCAACATCAACTGGAAGGCCACATTCTCTCCATGTCTCTGAGAAATATGTACTTAGATCAACATCAACTCTATCATTTTATGATTCTATGATAAACAGGGCCTGTTCTTGCTTGACTATCTCCTCACCACCCCAGGGTGAACGTTGTATGTGAAGGATCAGGATGTGTTTTTGATAGATATTTTAGAAATACAATAAAAATACTAACCGAATTGAAATATTACCCGTAAGCCACCTTGGGGGAATGTAAATAATTGTGATAACTAAATAAAGAGACAGCATATCCATTTTGGATGCTGGAAAACCATTTCAGCATTCATGCAACATAGGTCAAGTCCAATGTATTTCTCCAGGCGTACACGACGACAGTAATCTTCCACCTTTTGAGACTTGGGACCACCTTCTGCCAAGACATGCATTTGGCGACCCACCTCTTAATTTTTAGCTGTATTTCTGCATAGTGGTAGTGTGGTTGGTGTGACTTGGTCTAGATCAAATTGTGATCCAGTAGGGAGTCCCAGTAGCGAGAACAAGATGGTGTATTAGATGGGTCACACCATCCATTTAAAACTCTCTTAGACCATTTTAACAGTCATGGCTTCCCCCAAAGAATCCTGGGAACTGGTTAAGGGCACTGGGAACGGTAGCTCTGTGAGGAGTTGCTTAACAGCTCTCAGCAACCCAAACTACAGTTCCCATGATTCTTTGGAGGAAGCCATGACTATTAAAGTGGTATAAGAGGGCTTTAATTGGATGGTGTGGATGTAACTTCAGAATGAGATTCCGCTTGAGCCAGATATCTGGGTGGAAATGAAATCCTGCTTTTTCCAACCCCCTTGCCCAGCGGGTCCCCAAAGAGTTGCTGCTCCTTACTTTGCTTGTAGCGAGTTCAACACGGAATGTCGCTCCGTCAGGGCCTCTTGCAACTGCCCAATTCGTGTCGCTGATACCCTGCATGGAGGAGAGAGGCAATATCCAGGTATGGGACTATCTGTAAAATAAACTTTGTAGCAAGAGCAGGGAAGGGAGCAGCCAAGTTGTGACAAAAGTACTGGTTAAAATGGGACAAACAGTAACGAGCCGAAGGAAGATTCTTAGAAATATTTTTTTTAAAAAAAACCCCACAGCATACGTTGTAGATAGTTCCTATGTGACAGGTAATGCTTTACAAGGGTTCAGCACTTTGAATAACCTGTTTTGATATTTTTGTAAGCTGCCTTTGACTATATGAGGAAAGCCGGGTGCAAAAAACAACAACCTTTAAAATAAATAAATAACAGTATTCTGACTGCTAATCCAGAAGACCTATTAGGGTCAGCACAGATGTCATGATTGTACCATACAAAGTGAAGCGAAGTAAAATAGCAATATCCCTAAACTTCCACAGTGGAAGTATCCTCTTTTTGAGATGCTCCCTGTTCCATGCTACCATTTCTAATTGGTGTAATGCCTTAGTAGCACCTGAAAACAACACTGAGGAACCAAGGTCTGGACTCAGCTGAGGAGGTAAAAAATCTGCAGCTCACAATCCACTCACCTACTGCTGTGGTTCATCACCTCTCGCTGCTTGTCAATGGTGTCCATCATATCCAGGTACTGGAAATCACATATGTATAAAATCAGTTACCTGAGTTTTAAATTCAAGCAGCAAGCAGGCCAATGTACTCAAGAGTACTGGGAGAGTCGAACTTTTCTAGCCTCAGGCCACAACTTTTCTTCCCAGCCCTCCAGTTAACATGTCTATAGATTTTTAATCCCACCCTTCTACTAATGAGCTTTGGGAAATGCACAATGGCTCCTCCCTGCATTCTAACTACACAACAATCCTCTGGAGCAGGTTAAGTTGAGAGGTAGCATGGCCTAAACTCATCCAATTAGCTTTATGGCTTGAATCTGAGTTTCCCCAGTCCTAGCCTCAAGCTCTATTCACAAGACCGCAAGTCTTTCTTTGTTGTGGGAACATTATCACTGTAGTCACAAGAGCTGAAGGTAAACACCAAGATGCTGAAGAGCAACAGGTTAGATCCACAGGTGTCTTGTCAGGTATATATAGGGAGACCAAGGACTCATTCAATCAAATTGATTACTTTCAGGGAGTTTAAGGAATTAAGTTTTCTTCGCTGGACTAGTGCAGATGATATTTCTGGGAGGCTGAGAGTTACACAGAGCACTACCCATTTCTCTTGGCTTCAGCAATTCTACCAGGCCACAGGGATCCAGAAAGATGATTTTACAGTAACCATCCTCCCTAGACCAGACCAGACAAACTGGTCGAGGCTTTCTTCAATTTCTAGTATGTTCAAAGTAGTTTGCCATCTGAAGTTGAGAGGGTTCTGTAGATCAGAACGACTTCCTCTGGCAACTTGGGAGGAATCACCAAGTGAGGTTAGAAATGCAATGCCCTCAAGATCAAGCACCATTACAAATTAACCCTTCCACTCAGAGAACCTGATTGAATCCATGGATGAAGAAGACAGGACAGCTCTGTAGTACATACCCCCCAAAAACTATCAAGCAAAGCTAACAAACCTGTCTAGAGTTCTTCTCCTTCAAGCTTATCACCTCTTTGCTGAGCACTTGGGTCATGCTCCGACTCTTGCAGAGGATGTTTTGACGTTCTTGGTTGTGTTCCATGGCTTGATCTGAGCCAGAGGGAGAGAGAGAAAGTGCATAAATGAACCTTTTCACCAAATATTCTGCTCAGGGTAAAGCAGCCAGTGATGTGTAGTCGATAGAACGTTGGACCCAGACCTGGGAGTCTGGGGTTCTAGTCTCTACTCAGTCATGAAACTCAATGGGTGACCTTGGGCCAGTCACTAACTCTCAACCTAATCTACCTTACAAGGCTGTTGCCACCTTGAGCTCCTTGGGAGAAAAGGGAAGGGGATATAAATGCAATCAATCAATCAATCAATCATATAGGTAAAGGTAAAGGGACCCCTGACCATTAGGTCCAGTTTTGGACGACTCTGGGGTTTCGGCGCTCATCTCGCTTTATTGGCTGAGGGAACCGGCATACAGCTTCCTATGACCAATAAGGTCAGTTTTGTCCCATAGTCACAAATGTGAAATCCAACAATTGTTGTTAGTATGTTCCCTGTGCATCTGGCATCAAAATGGGGAGTGTAACATACAAAGAGCATTGCTGGAGTAAACCAAACACTCTGTTTTCAACAGGGGCCTACCAGTTACCTCTGAGACGCCCATAATATAAACTTTAAAAACCCAGCAAATGTGCTGCCCTCCCTCCCAGCCCAGGATGTACTGTCAACTTCAAAGAACTGTGAGCTTGTCTGAAAATCTTCTTTGGTCTCAGGCTGGATGTTGGCCTCTTGTACAGAACCGTTGGGTACAGGGCAGCCCGCTGCAACAGCTGAATGTAGAACTCTAAGCACGTAAAGGGTTGGCACAGCTGCTCACCCACAGCCTTCAGGATGTCACTGGGCACATTGTTCCCGGCCAATTCCAGTTGTCGTAGTGCCCGGTTGCTATGCAGGCAATTCAGGAGTGCACGGCCCCCCAGGAGCCCAATGTTATTCCAGCGCAGATCTAAGTAAGAAGAAAAGCACCATACATGACCACCAGTTAAACACAAGCTCTCGCTTTCCCAAGTTTTCACACACCAGCAGCTAAAACTAGGCCACTTTGGGGGGAGGATGTTACCTATAACTGCAATTCATCGAGGGTCCATTGAAAAGGGCTGGGAGGCTAATTTCTGGTGGCATTCCCCTTCATGTCCTTTTTTTTTGCACTAGGGAGATAAATGCTTGCTGAACTGCTGCAAAGTTTAGCAAAGGAACAGATCCATACTTTATTATACGTGTGTGAAATGAGCAGTATAATTCTATGCATAATTAGAGGTGCTTAAGCCCATTAATTACTATGGGTTTACGTGTGCACCAAATTATGCACAGGGCTCAACTTGAAAATGCTTATGTAAGGATACTTTGCAGGCTAGCGAGACTTTGCGTTTGCGTGTGTGTGTATAGAGTTTTAAGTATTTTGCCATGCATTGCTTCAGGTGCCAGCCAGGCAGCCAATAAAGCTCAACAGCTGAAGGCCTCATGACAAAAGGAACAGAACAGGCCACTAAGGCCGTGTCTGCACCTGTACAGTTCTAAGCTTCACTTGCCCTGGCTTGGTTGGTCGAGAGTGGGCAAATTTATATCTTTATGAACAGAGTATCAAAATCTGCAAAGTGAGATGCCCAACTGCCTCAGCACCACCTGCAATTCTGCGGATGCTGCTTGGTAGCATCTGGTGGCTGCAGTGCAGAAGTCAAACGACCCCAGGGTGAAAGTGGGTCACTGTGCAGACAGGGGTTGGACACATCCATGCAATGCCCTGCAGATACCTTGAGAAGTAGGCAGAGTCCAAGGCTCAAGCCAGGAGAGCAGTCATCACTTCTCTGAAAAAGGAACTGGGCTGACAAGAAGGGGAAGATGCTTCACTGCTTAGAGCAGTGGTTCTCAAAGGGTGTGGCACCCCCACTGATGTAGCTGGGCAGGGAAGATTCAAGGACCATCAAAGGAACATTTAAACATTTCAGTGTGGTATAATACAGTGTCAAAATAATATATTTCTATTTCTAGAATATGGATAGGTATCTTTTTAAAATGAGAGCAAGAGCATCGAGTAATACTAAGGAGAATCCTAGCTGTGTTTTCCAATGTATTGCTGATCGATTTGGTGTGGCATGAGTATATTTTTATTCTGAAAGCCTGGCCCAGAGAGGTAAGTCTGAGAGATCGGTCTTACCAAGTTCCCGAAGACTGGAATTGGCTTTCAGCGCCATGGACAGCTCTCCTGCCCCCTGGTGGTTGATCTGGTTATTGCGCAGATCCAGGTACTGGATGTGACCATTGGCGCCAAGGCCCTCGCAGAAAATGGCAAAGCTTTCTTCCCACACACCCAAGTTGTTCCATTCCAAAGTGAGGCTGGAGTTGGGAGCGGGGAAGAGTCAAAAAGAAAGGCAGAGAGACCACATTAGGCAAGAGACGTAACAGCACAGCTAAGACTGGGCCATACACCAAGCAAGGAGCCTTTAATTTTCCTCGCACTCAGTACCAATTTTATGAGGTAATATTGTGTGACAATCAATAATTTTGTAGGGACAAGAAAGAACGCACCCAGTCTTTTCAGTTTCGCTGAGCAACAGCAGGAGAAGCTGCTCCTGGTCAGATTTCGAAGAACTTGATGTGATACATGCACACAGTGCACCCCCAAAAAGGTCTAAAAGGAGCAGGTGTACCCCAAATCCCTGTGGCTGCTCACCTCCGGATTGTCTTGTTCTGCCTGAGCAGTTTCCCCAGAGCCTCTGCCCCCACAGATCGTAGGTTGTTTCCCTGAAACAAACCAAGCCCCAGCAGTTAACAGGATAACATATGAGCACAGCAGGGTCAGACCAAAGGCCCAATTAGTCTGTTATCCTGTTCTCAGATGCTTGTGGGAAGCCCTTAAGCAAGCCAGCAGCACAATGGCCCTCTCCCACTCATGGTCCCTGTTGCTATCAAAGGGTTAAAAGGTAGCAGAAACGCTCTAATCACTGAGCAGCTGGAGGTCATTAGGCTTCCAGGAACATGAGTTTGTATAAATAGTCTCCCGTGTGTTTGTTTTTCCCCTTCTCCCCTTTTTGGGCGTGTTTGCTGAGATGTGTGGTTCTTCGCCAGGGTTGTTTTTTGTTTTTTGTAAATAAACCTTATCTTTGAGTTACAAACCGCATGCTCCAAGACTCCTCTTTGAAAAGATACTGCCTCTCCTGCCCTTCTTCAACTGCTGTGCGAAATACTCTGCTGTAGTGGGACTTGTGACGATGGAAGCGCACTGGGCATTTACATTAAACTAATTAAAGTTTAATGGGACAGTCCCCATTAAATGGGATTCAGCTGCTTGCTTTGCCTCGTCGACAGGTACAAGTACATCTACACTACAAACAACACTGCTTTAAAATAACTTTTTGTACCATGGCTTTGCCCAAGGACTCTTGGGAGTTAGAAACTTGTAAAGATGTGGTGACTAGCATTTGTTGTTGTGACTAGCGCTTGACAACAGTTCACATTCAGTGTTAAAGTTGATTTTCATTCAGTTGATTTTCATTATCAACTATTATTTTTATGATTCTGCTATTGAACATCACTTTGTGTTATTTGAACTGAAAAGCAGGGTGAAATTTAGTAAGTACGTGAACAGACTCCAAGATTCCTTTGGGCAGAAAGCCATGGCGTTTAAACTGCAAAAAAGAGAGTCTGTACTAGCAACATAGACACACACTGTTTACATTTGAGGTCTGGGCAAATCATATGCTGCAACTTAAGCAAAATATTTGTCTCTCTTGGCTTGGGGGGGTAATGAGGAGCTAGCTATTTCTTATTGGCGCTTTGTTCCACATGTGTTTAGGACTGGGATGCAAAACCATATGCACAGAACCTGTAAGAGTTTCAAGCAATTAACTGGGACTTACGATTCTGAATTCCTGCCTTTACATTTAATACTGTACCTCTGCAACCGTGAAGATGAGGAATTCAGCCTTTAAAAATAGCTGGGATTCTCAAAATTCCAAAGTTGCATTGTAGTCATTTCTGGACCCCACTACTTGGAAGTGGAACCGACTCACCTTCAGATCCAAGGATTTCATAACAGTGTTGGAACAAAGTCCATGAAGTAGTAGCTTAGCCCCTGTAAGGGAAAAAGGAAAGAGCAGTTAATTTCTTTTTGTACTGCAGGTCTGGCCTCTCAACCCCTGGGTATGAGCAGCAAGAGTCAGCAGGTACGTATTTGTTTCAGTCAGGCAAGCTCTGTAGTCAGCAACTTCTTGCTATGATTCTAACACAGGAGTGGCCAAACAGATGCCCTCTATATGCTATGGACAATTTCCATCAGGCTCAGCCAGTATGACCAACGGTCACGGACAATGGATGAGTTGTAGTCCAAAATATCTAGAGCACACTATGTTGGCTATCTCTGCTCTAATGGGTGCCAAAAGCTCTTCCTCTGGGATTATGTTACCTATAACTCTAGCCTGGAAAAAGGGGAGGCATAACTCATTTATAGCATCATCTTATGCATGTTGTGAGCTATCAGGCCCAATCCAAAGCTTTGCTACTGGCTCTAGGCTCAAGTACTTAATGGAATGCCCACACTTAACGGACCCACACTTGGAGGTCTGCAGGGGAGAGGTGTCTGGGGGGGGGGAGAAGCCTTGAGAGGCAGATAAAGTGCTACATTTGACCCCTGGATGTTTCCCATCCATACTGTAGAAGGCAGTCCCAAAAGGCACACCTTCTGTCAAAAAAAGAAAAATGGGGCAATTCTAAAGAGGCCATTGGCCTTCTCTAATTGCCTTACAGCTCCTGTTATTTTACCTGAATACTTTAAGGCCGTTTCCCTCAAGCCTGTGCCTTCTGAATGTTTTGGACTACGACTTTCATCATCGCCAGCCCACATGACCAGTGATCAGGGAGTGCAACAAGTGCATCTGGAGGGCAACAAGCTTTCCACCCATGTTTTAGGGTTAGAAATAAGCTTGTATTCTCAGGATGTTGTATTCTGCCCCCACTGCCAATTATTGCATAGTGCAATCACAGAAATTGCAGTGTATGCCTGGCCCTGTGTAAGAAGCTCTTTTAACAACATGTTATTTGGGAACTGGGAAAATTCTGTTTCAGTGTAATATTTTCTGGGGTTTAGTCTGTTAAATGCAGTCTTCACATTATGGGAAAAAAACGCCCCAGCCTGGGTGGCTGGTAATTAGCAGGCATGTGGGGGTGTGGGGGTGTGTGTTAACCCTTTCCTCCCCTACTGTGGCACTGAGGAAAATCCACTTTCTGCAAAAAATCAATTTTACATCACTTCACACATCATTGTTTGGCTCTTGATGGGATTTCAAATACACCCCTCATAGAGGCATCATGGTTCTGAATAGTGACCAAATCCCCTTAAGGCAATTGCCACCAGCAGGTATTCCAAGCCCTTTTATTCCTGGGCCTCCCATGGCAACTTGTAATCTTTTGTTTTATTCCTTCCCAAGTGATACTGGAAACCCCTTTTACGAGGAGCAGAAATTCCCACTTGTGCAACGCAACGAAAACATATGGGTGACAAAGCCACATCAGCAACTGAAGGATGGGTGAGAGGCCATGAGGAAAAGGCCATGAGGAAAAGAGGCCACAGACTTTGACTTTTACGGTCTATTCTCAGGAAAGGACAGAAATCAAGAATTGCCTTATGAACAAACAGAGCCCCACCTTCTTCACTCAGCATACAATTGCTCAGCGTGATCTCGGTGAACTGGAGTTCATCTTGCAAGAGCTTGCCCAGGACCCCGCAGGTTTCCACAGAAAGGGTGTGTGTAGCTAAATCCAAGCGGCTTTTCCCTGAGGCTTCCTCCAAGTGCTGCAGGATACTTTCCTGGGGTTCAGCACCGCTCTCCTTGCACAGCCTAACGTAGGACCGTCGGAAGTCATCCATCTCTGTGGCAGGCATCAGTGTCACTCATGCCCCTCCACGTAGATGAGGAATTAGGAGGGGTCCCGGTGTGAAATGGCAGCCGAGGGTAGCCTGGGGGACAGCAACAGTCAGATATTACCACCCTGATACATGCTGCTGAGTGCTTTCTCTCAGGTAATCATGCTTTTAAGATTTTAAGAAAACCCCACATAAGGGCACTAGGAATGGCACCAGCCTAGCCAACTTTACCCCGAGACAAAGCAGTCAGGTTTCCAAACACTCACTGAGGGTTGCTAGAAATACAGCCTCACCCTTCAACTGCCAGCGTCAGCCTATGTAACCAAGGGAAATGGAGCATGATGGGTAATGTAGTTAAATTCTTCCTCTGCCAAATCCTATTATTTAGGAAGTATGGCATGCTGGGAGTTGTAGTTTAGAAGTAATATTTGACTTTCTTACGGACATTCCTTCTGCTAAGGAGTTCTTGTTTTAAACACACAGGGTAAACACACATATAATGATATATATGAAATCAAATTAGAATCTGATAAAGTGTTTTATGTTAAGTTTCTGAAGTAATGAAGGCAACTTAACAAGAACTAGAGTTGGCAGATCAAGCATGTTTAAAAGGTCTCAAGAGACCTTCAGTGCCTGTTTTATGGGACAGCCATTCTCTAAAATAAGAGGCACCTGTGGTCTTCGTGTGGTGTAAGAGAACCCTTTAAAAATAAATATCTAGTGTGCCTGTTCTACAAGATTCCTGAACGTGAGAGATTAGCCAGAATCAAAATGCAAGTCTGGCTAGTCTCTCATATTCTGTGGAACTGTAAGATGCTGAAATCTGGGGTGCACATTCTGCAGAATACAGGACTTCGGGAAAACTTGTTTATTTTTGTGTGTGTGTTATCAAATTAATGCATTAATTTAACTGGGAAGGATGAAGCCAGCCTTTCACACAAAGATGCCAAGTTGTTGTCTGCATCCCTGGAGGTTTGCCTTGGAATCATACATGTTTTCTGTGAGAAACTGTTATAGAGATGTGGGGTACAATATGACACTACAGTGTGCCATCAGGGATGAGAATTAGACACTTTATGTTTATGTGAGAACAATCCACTTACTTGTAAATTAGTTCACAGTAACAGTTCAGTCTCAGGATGAGTTCACACATACATGTTAACCACTCAGTGACTGCAGCAAAAGTAACCACTATCACATTTCAAGCATTATGTATCACCTCACACTGCCAAGCACAGTTCTTTTCAATGGAGGCAGTTAATTCTTGTGTCTACAAGTCACTGTGTGAAACGTCAAATTACATTGGCTCTGAAATCTGCAAACTTCCCCTGAACAAAACTAGACTCACTTGGCTTTTAAAAAGTTTAAAGGTAAAGGGACCCCGACCATAGGTCTAGTCGTGGCCGACTCTGGGGTTGTGGCGCTCATCTCGCTTTACTGGCTGAGGGAGCCGGCGTACAGCTTCTGGGTCGTGTGGCCAGCATGACTAAGCCACTTCTGGCGAACCAGAGCAGTGTGCAGAAATGCTGTTTACCTTCCTGCCGGAGTGGTACCTATTTATCTACTTGCACTTCATGCTTTTGAACTGCTAGGTTGGCAGGAGCAGGGACCGAGCAACAGGAGCTCACCCCGTCGTGGGGATTTGAACCACCGACCTTCCGATCGGCAAGCCCTAGGCTCTGTGGTTTAACCCACAGCGCCACCCACTGTCTTAATTGTAAGAAAAATTGTAAGAAAAATATGTAAAGCAATAAGAAATTGGTTGAAACGGTTTCATATATGTATTCTTACATTGCCTCGCCCATTCTCTCCCTACACTTTCCCTTCAACACTGTCTTGCAGTTTTAAAAAACGTGTTGTGAATATACTAATTGTATACATTCAGCCACACTTTCATACCCATTCATGCCTCAGTAGACAAAAAAGAAGAGAAAATCAAATGAACAGAAGAGTAGGATAGAGGAAAAAGAGAAGTGAAAGTTCTGATCAGTGTGGATTTCAAATTTAAAAGGCTGAATCAGCAGCAGATTCTGCATACATCAGATTCTATTTGAAAGTTTTACTAAAGGAAGAATTGCTACTCTCTATTGAAAGCATGGAGACAAGGAAGCCGTTAGGAAGACGAGCACTGGGAATGTTGAATAGTTGCTGAATTGTGGGAATAGGTGGCAAAGTGTATCAACTAGTCAGATCCACACTATACATTAAAAGCTCATGACTCCCCTCCCCCCCCCCAATCATCCTGGGAACTGTAGTGCTCCTCACCAAACTAAAGGCCTTGCTTCACATTCCCTTTGAGTGTTTTTGCCTGGTTGGAATATTGAACTCTGATAATTATTCCTACTAGTCTGGATGGAGAATAATAGGGGTATTTGTGTGTGTGTGTGTAGAAAGTAGCCTACTGTACAAAATAACATTTATATTCATTGCTCTGTCTGCATTTGCCTCTGGTCCCAGCTAACACTGGCTGGGAAAGTTGCCCCTAGGGAAAGCTAGACCTTGCCTGGCCTAGTGGAATTTAGAGAAAGCGTATGCCATCACATTTCCTTGCTCTGTACCCACTATTTGTTTCTCAGCCCGTCAGCTGTTTCCATGCTAAAGAAGGTTCTGACTAAAATTACCCTGAGAAATAAAACAACTTTATTTGTGTATTTTCTAGCGCCCATCATACTGTTGGCACGAAGATATTAAGAGATGGTGACAATAGTTGTATAGAAGCATTTTAGTACTATTTCAGTGTCAGTAGCTCCAGTGCCTAGTATGCGGACTTAAAGCTTGGTCCTAGCCAAGTTTACTCAGAGGTAAGATGCATTAAATTCAATCAGACTTTCAATGACTTAAGTTCTCTTAGGAAGGCAGCCTAATGGCCTGGCCCTAAACCTTTTGGATACAGAACTACTTCCAGGGAGCTAAGCAAGCTCAGGAACTGCAACTGTGTGATCCAGTCCTATAAATGTTTACTTAGTAAATCCCACCGAATTCGGTGTGACTAAGTCACAGTCTTTGATTGCACAAATGTACAAGAGAGGAAGTCCTACTGAACTTAATGGGATGTAATTATTTTTTTAGGAGTAATTCCTACTGATATAAATTTAATTCCAAGTAAAGGCTTTAGAATTATGATCCTGTAGGGCTGGTGGAAAATGCATTTACAATCTATCCTACTAGCTACGTACTAGTTTATTCTGAACATGGTTACTACGAGCAGTAGAGATGTGAGCAGAATCAGCTATGGCAGTGGAGCACAGGAGCAGGCGCACGTGACAATGAGGGCCAAAATACCATTTCCACTACCAAATGAGCAAGAAAACCACCCTTCCTGTCTGAACTTACTCGAGCTGCGGCTCTTACACCGCCTATTTTCTCCCTCTTATATCGCTTTGCCTTCAGATCCTGGCCTACCCCCAGGTCCCCAGGCCGGGCTCCACTGCCCATGCAAAACAAGGCTACCCGTTCAGGTCTCTACCTTAGATTACTTACTGAGTCAAGAGAGCGCAACGCAAGAGACGGAGGGAAGAGTCAACTACAACTCCCACAATGCTCGGCCAAGGAGGTCTCTTCTGCCACCGGAAGTGGGATGAAATCGCGAGGGGAGCCGACTTCAGACCGACTACATGTTCCAGCATGCATTGCGCGATGCCTTGATCCCTCGGGACTTCCGGCTCCGCCTCTGGGCAGTGATTGAGGAGGAGAGTCAAGAGGGCGGGTCCTCTTTGAAATGGAGAAGAGGGAAGAAGGCGCGAAAGGCTTCAAAAAGGTCAGGACGGGGGCGGGGGGAGCAGGGGACGGAATTCACCTTGGAAAGTGATGGGTGGCGGTTAAAGGGTGTGTGTGAACGGGAGCCCTGCGAGTTCAGAGTTTACAGACACGCGCTAAAATGTTATGGCAGGAACTTGGGAAGGTTTCTGTGTAAGTTGTTTCAGTGGCTTGTCAAGTTCTGCAAATCCTGCTGTGAAGCCTAAAGAGGTTCCCTCAGGGAAGACCTGTGTCTTGGGAGGGCTCTTGGCTTAGACTCCCAGCGTTTCCCAAACTTGGGTCTCCATCTGCTTTTGGACTACAATTCCCACCATCCCTGACTTGCTAGCTAGGGATGATGGGAGTTGTAGTAAAAAAACCAACAACCACCAAAAACAACAGCAGCTGGAGACCCAAGTTTGGGAAGCACAGGTTTAGAAGAAGGGTCGTGTTTGGTTTTGGGGGCACTAAAGAATAGTGGACAGATAGAGCAGCTTGGCCAATTCAGGACTGCAAGAGTTGGGCTTATAATCTTCTTCTGGAGAATCAGATTATGGGTGCTCAGAAGCTGGGGTGGTTTCTTTAAAGGGTAGGGGTTGGATGTGGAATGGGGTTGGGGAAGGACCAAGGAAGTTCCACTATAAAGTGGTGTTGGGGACAGACATGAATTGGTAGTGTTTAAGCCCTATCCATTGGGGCCCCCCCTTGCTTGAGGGATTTTTTTGCCCCTGGCGTCCGGATTTGTAAATTAGCCAGGGCTACCTACCCACCGTAATATTATGTCTGTCTGCAGGTCATTTTGTAATGGCCTTCATTTGCTATAGAAATCTGAGGGCTGGGAGTGTGAAAATAATTGTAATAATGGATGTTGTAATAATGGGTAACTTCAGCTGCCTTCAAGTCGCCTAGGTAACTCACGTTCAGGCAGTGACAAAGCAAAATATATCTAAATGACTGCACCATGAAACTGTTGGGGAAGAAAGCAAATAAATGGGAATTACAGAACAATCTAAATCCCCTTCACAACAGGTTGGAGAGGGGGTTGAATTGGGCAGAGGTGTCTCTCTGCCCAGCCCTGCTGCCTGCAGGGAGATACCGGCGTCATGCCACAAGTATGGAGCTCCCCTTCACCCTGTCAGATGTGCTGTTGGATCCCAAGCTTGTCCCAGTGATGCTGTGTTATGGCGTCAGGCCTTATTGCTGCACCAGCTCCAGGCTGCTACTGTGATACACTTACCGTATTTTTTGCTCTATAAGACTCACTTTTTCCCTCCTAAAAAGTAAGGGGATATGTGTGTGCGTCTTATGGAGCAAATGCAGGCTGCGCAACTATCACAGAAGCCAGGACAGCAAGAAGGATTGCTGTTTTCACTGCGCAGCGATCCCTCTTGCTGTTCTGGCTTCTGAGATTCAGAAATTTCCCCCCCTTGTTTTTCTCCTCCCAAAACTAGGTGCGTCTTGTGGTGCGTCATATAGAGCGAAAAATATAGTACTTCCTTGCTCCAGCACCGCCCCCCCCTGGTGATGGTGGCAGAGCTGTGGATGTAGTGTTGGTCCTGCCACTTTGTTCAGCCCCTCCAGGACACAGTACAGTGGTGCCTCGGGTTAGGTACTTAATTTGTTCCGGAAGTCTGTTCTTAACCTGAAACTGTTCTTAACCTGAAGCACCACTTTAGCTAATGGGGCCTCCTGCTGCCGCCAGAGCACAATTTCTGTTCTCATCCTGAAGGAAAGTTCTTAACCTGAAGCACTATTTCTGGGTTAGCGGAGTCTGTAACCTGAAGCGTAACCGAGGTACCACTGTAGTAGTAGTTAGGACTGTAGCTAGAAACCTGAGTGGTAGCCCAGGACCTGTTGCAAGATGTAAATGATGTTGAACTGATTGGGAAAAGAGACCACGGCCCAATCAAATTAAACATACAAGAATGTGGAAAGCTGCCCATGAAGTCAAACATGGGCAAACTTAAATTTCAGAAGAGGGGAAAGGAATAGGAAGAGTTAAAATGCTCCCAGACTGGCTTCTGAACTTGGGTAATTCTGATTCCAAAGCAGGTGTACTACAACCGAACCATAACTTTTGGGAGATCAGAGCAGATGTCTCTCCATTCATCCTGTAATAAGACTGATCCTTATAAGCTGTCCTTTTTGGCCAAAGAATATGGTAAAAATGTTTTAAATGCACTTTCACACTTTCATGGTAAGAGCATAAGGAGAGTCCTGTTAGATCAGACCAAAGGCACATATAATCTAGAACCTTGTTCAAAGTGGCCAACCAAATGCTGATGGGAAGACTTGAGTGCAACAGCACTCTCCCAACTTTTGATTCCCAGTAAATGCTATTCAGACACCTACAGCCTTTGATAGTGAATTTAGTCATGGCTGGTAGTCATGATATCCCCCGTGAATTTGACTAATCCCCTTCTAAATCCATGTTGGTAGACATCACTACATTTTGTGGGAACAAATTCCATATGTGTTGTGTGAAGAACTCCCTTTTACCTGTCCTGAATCTTCCAACATTCAGTTTCTCTGGATGACTCATGAGTTCAATTAATAGGAAGGAGGGAGAAAAGCTTCTCTCCGTTCATTTTCTCCACATCGCATAATTGTATGCCCCTTTGTCATGCCCTCCCCCCAAATACTCACTCTTTCAAAACTAAGAAGCCCAAATGCAACTTTTCTTCATAAGGTAGTTGATTCAGTCCTTTGATCACACAAAGCAACCAGGATTGTAGCTAGCATTCCACGTGCCATAGCTGTGTAGAATGGCATTATGATATTGGCAGACTTTCAGTCCCTTTCCTACTGACCCTCTTAATGGAATATGCTAAACTGATGAAGCTCTCCAGAGCACTTCCAGATATATGCAGCAGGTAGCGCTACAGCCTAGTTAATTTTGTGTTTTATTTTCTAGCAGGCCCACACGATAAAATCCGTAAGCTGTTCCTTCTTGTGCAAAGGATTCTTTATATACTAATCTAGATGTTATGCTGAGTTAGGCATGCCCAAACCCTTTGATTTCAAAACATTTAGAGGAAAGATTGTAGTCAGTGGCAAAGCATCTGCTTTGCATGCAATAGGTCCCCAGTTCAGTCCCCAGCATTTCCAGCTAGGGTCAGAAAAGACCTTTGTCTGAAATCCTGGAGAGCCACTTCCCATCAATCTCAACCAGATGTGGGGAAGCGTTGGCCTCCACACACTGCTGAACTACAACTCCCATAATCCCTAGCCATTGGTCATGTTTCTTGGAGCTGATGGGAATTGTAGTACGGCAGCATCTGGAGCGTCAAAGGTTCTTCATACCTGGCATAGACAATATTGAGCTAGACAAAGCAATGGTCTGACTTGCTTTAAGGCATCCCCCTATGTTTCTGACTGGTACGGAGTAAAGGCTCAGACGGCTGATTAACCGCTTATAAAATGAAATTATCATTAGAAATCCTTTGTAACAGAATCTGGGGGGAAGGGCACTTTTTAAAATCCAGCTTTGGCAACCAGCATCCCGATTACAGCCATTTCTGCACAGTCCTGCCTAGATCTTATTTGTCATTATTATTTTATCTTAACAGCCAGTCCCTCATGGGGGTGTTGGATAGGGCTTTCTTAGAATACATTAATCAAGCTAGTATTTTCTATTTGGATGAAGAAAGAGTTTGACATTTTAATTAACCCTTCCCAAACCTGTTGTCCTCCTGATGTTTTGGAACCCAACTCATATCAGCCCTGGGGGAAACACCAAATAGGGATTATGGGAATTGTAGTCAGCAACAGCTAGAGAGAATCAGGTTGGGTAATACTGATTTAATCAGGAGTTGAAAAAGATATTTTGAATTCGCCTCCAGAACCAAAAACTTATTTCATAAGTTACTTAAACTACCACAAATTACATAGAACAAATAACTTGATCCATTAATGAGCTGTTCCTAAAATTAGGAAGCTTTTGCTGATAGCTTTTACACTGTATTATATAGATGTGATTTTGGTGTCTTTTTAAAACAGAAAAGCAAGATTAAAATGCTTGGAGATAAATTAATAGCAGTCAATCTATTTTGCTGGTGCTCTATTCTTTAACTTCTCGGGTAGATCACCCTTTTGTCTGACAACTTGTTAAGATATTTAGCCATTGTTAATATATATCATCAAGTCTCTTTCCCAAGAGTTCCTTCATCCTTTCTCATACTATGTACTCCAAGCACTTAGTCATATTTTGTTGTTCAATGTTTGTTGGTATCCTGAACAGAATTTTCAAACAAAAGCCTAATAAGTACTGAACCAGTATAATGTTGTTGCCACTGGTGTCTTCCTTATACTGTTTCTGTTAATACGACACAACTGCATTTTCCTTGAAATATTTTTATATCTTCAGTACACAAACATTCTTCACTTGTGGCCTAGCTGCTAAATTTGCTTTTACAAAGATGCAGTTTTCTGGCTCATCTGAAGTGATTCAGGGGACAGTCACTGCAGCTTCTGTTAGTACTTACGTTCATACCAGTCCCTTTCTTGAGCAATTCTTAATTCCTAAAACTGTAAGTCACTGTAATGCATAGTTTTTCATGACTCTCATTTTTATACATCTTTCTTCTCTTAGTGTGCAGTGCTACTTTATATACCAGTCCAGAAAGCCAGGGCTAAAATTAGTAAATCCCACTTCACAGGATTTGATGTGGTAACATCTCTACCAAGAACTGAAAGTTACCTTAGAGGAAAAGATGGAAGAAATATGAAATAAATAAAATTAATCTTTTCTGGGGCTTCCCCAAACCTCCAGAGCAGATTGGTGCAGTGGTGGTTGGGAGAGGGATTACAGTGGTACCTCGGGTTACAGACACTTCAGGTTACAGACTCTGCTAACCCAGAAATAGTACCTCGGGTTAAGAACTTTGCTTCAGGATGAGAACAGAAATCGCGTGTTGTCACAGCAGCAACAGGAGGCTCCATTAGCGAAAGTGGTACCTCAGGTTAAGAACAGTTTCAGGTTAAGAACAGACCTCGAGAACGAATTAAGTTCTTAACCCAAGGTACCACTGTATATGTGGAGAACAAGACCCTTTGTGTATGCAGAAGTCCTTGCCTTAAGCTCAATGATTTTATTGGATGCAACCCTAGTTAATTAATGGAAGGGCATCTTTTTTTATTGGGAGAGTTGTAAGCTAAGGGCATGCACCTTATTTCTTTAGGTCATTCTGGTTCTAACAGAACGGAAGAGCAAATGCTAAAAAGGGCCTTTCCATCTGGCAGTGAATGTTTGTTTTCCTTTTTGAAGGTGCAAGTGAGCAACCTATTCTGAGAAATTCATGTGTGAATTTGGATGTTGTTGACTAGTCAACTAAAAATTGTTTAACATGATAAGGCTTCTAATCTCATGCAATTCTACCCAGCCACTGAGCTGGGTTGAAGAGGCTCCTTCTGCATGTCCTACCATCAGTTGAGGTACAATGGATGGGAACAGGAAAAGAGGGCAGTTCTGTTTGGAGCACCCAGGTTGTAGAACTGTCTGTCTAGGAAGAGCCACGTAGCCCCCTTGCTTTTTGGTCTTCTGCCTCAGGTTTAGGACCTTCTTGCTAGCTTTTGGCCCAACTTTAATATCTCTTTTCCTTTTTTCATCTCCAGTATGGTTTCCTTGGCTGCTACTGCTTTTTGAGATTTAGTGTTTTGATTATGTATTGTTTTTACCCTGATGAGAGCCAACTTGGGCACCCTTGTATTCAGAGTAGAAAGGCAGAATTAAAAAACCCTATAATAAATAAGATAGCACAAATAAGGCAGTTGGTGGGGAGAATTATCGCCGATTAATAAAAAAGTTTGGGCCTCAGCAACAGAGAGATGGTGGATGATGGAGCCAGTTATGTGGTCCCTGCCCAGGGATGGAAGATTGGCATCAATAGTTGTTGCTCTCTTGGTCCCAGAGAATGAGATGCAAAACAGGTAAAGTAATATACTTTATTGGCTGATCTTCTTTTGATGTACTCCTACACCGGCAGAAGTTGATCTCATAAAAGATATTGCTTTACCTATTTTATATCTCTTTGAAATGGAAAGACAGGGAGATTCACTTTTTCCCCATTAACACCCCTTGACTGATTTCCTTTCCATGCAGGAGACCGTGAACAAACTGCTCCAGCTCCACTTCAAAGATGACAAAACACGAGGTAATTGCTTTCCCTTCTGTCTCAATAAGGAGGCCAATTCCTGCTCGCAATCTTGCCAAACTTTTCTGTAGAGATCATGCCCTGGAATATCAGAGGTAACCATGATTCCTGGGTTGTGGGCAGATAACTGGGCTGAGCACTTCTCATGGTTACTTTTCCCCCTCTTTCCAGTCAGTGGTGATGCTCTGTTGCTCATGGCAGAAATGCTCAAAGTGTTCGTGCGAGGTAAGTTGTAAAGGACTGTGCCTTTTTTCCTTAGAATGGCAGTCACAGGTGAATGACATAGAAGGACAAAAATTTGTGCAAAAATCAGAAGACTATAAAAACTCTTTATTCTTTTAAGGTGTAGCCTCACTGCTTGTTCAGAAGGCAGTACAAATCAACAGGAGATACTAGAAGGAAGAAAGCAGGACAAGCTAAATCATGGTTCAGCACAAAAACTTGTCCTGAAGAAAAAAAGACCCTGATCTTTCTATCAGAAACTAGTAGATTCTTCATGAAACCTTATACTTTAGTTGGGCATTAGAGTTTGATTTTCCAGGCTTGATACAGAATGGGTACAGCTTAAATGCTGAAAGCTTATTTTTAATGATGCTTCAATCAGATATATAAAGCTTAGGACTTTCTCAGCAGAATGAGTTCATGAACTGCTGCAGGGGTGGGGAACCTGGGACCCTCCAGATGTTGCAAGACTACATATCCCATCATCTGCAGCCACCGGCTATGCTAACCGGGGCTGATGGGAATTGGAGTTGAGCGGCACCTGGAGGGCCATAGGCTCCCCAACCATGACTGTTTGGAGCCTTAGCAGCTAGGTGGAGCTAGGTGGACATGTGCACATTCAGAAGGTAGCACATGCTTTGCTTGGGGATCATTTGCCTGAACGTTGAGAACAATTTTGGGCAAGGAAAAAGTGCTGAGTGGTGAGAAGTTAACAATTCCTGAGCTGAAAGTCCAGTATTAATACTGTGAATTGCAGACTTATTTGTTCCCAAGCAAAGCCTCTCAAAGTAACTTTTTTGTTACTTGACTGATGTCATTCCTTCCTAAAGGCCATTTCTGTTACCCTTCCCAGTACCTACTTGTTGCACCTTGCCTGCCTTGTGTGTTTCTTGCAGAGGCAGCCGCACGAGCCGCACGGCAGGCTCAAACGGAGGACCTGACCAGGGTGGATGTGGAGCACGTGGAAAAAGTGCTGCCGCAGCTGGTAAGTAACGCACAGCTTGGATTCCTAAATTAACAGGATAAGGATGTGGGCAAAGGCATCTTAATCCCCTTCCTTTGGGGGGATGTTTGGCTGGTTAGTAATATCCTCACTGGGCAACTGGAACTCAGGCAAATCAGCCAAACAGTTTGGGGAGAACTCTTTGCTCACAGTAACTTAAAAACGCTTAATATTTACAGCTTTTGGACTTCTAGAAACCTGATGGGGCAAAGCCCACATTCCTGCTAGAGGGAAGATCGTGGCCTGACCTCTGGAGCAAAGTGGAAGACAGGCTTTGAAATGGAATCTGCCCCGCCGTTATTCTGTTTGCTCGGACGATATTCTCATCACCTCTCTCCTTCCTTGTCGGCGCAGTTGCGGTTGTTTGCTATCTTTCTGGGCACTCCATGATGGTCAAAGGCTGGCTGCTAAGGGCTGGAATCTTTTCTCTCTCTCCCCCCACCCCTCCCTCTTTGTGATGGGATGCCTGGAGTCAGTGACACCTCACCATCTGAGGCTGCGTCCTAGCCTGCTGCTGTTTCCGATTCACAGCCAGGCAGAGTCTACACTTTCTTTTCCAATGGGAGAAGCAGGTGCCTTCCTGTAGGGGTGTGTGGAAAGAGTGAGTATGCCTGGAAGCGCTCCCCACACCGTGGGCTCTCATCACCTCAGCAGGCATTTAAAGGCCAGCTCCGGGCCTGTCTGCTGTCTGAGTTCTTAAACAGGAGCCGAGCCCCAGGTCTGTGCCAGCATCAGGTACCTGATCTTTATTTTATAAATAAACAGTGCTTGTCCCTCAATCCTTTCCAGCATTCCACTGGGGCCATGACATCAAAGAGTGCTTGGAACCTTTTAACCATTTGATATTCCTCTCAGAAGCTGCTTCCCTCTGCTATAAATTTGTTCTCACAAAGAAACTTCAATAAATCAAAAATAGTCTCCCTCCCTCGCGCGGGGCTCCTTGTTGCAATTAATCATAGAAAGTCAAGTAGCTTCAAAGAGTCGTTTGGCCTCCCCCCCACCCTCTTTGTAGGACGAAAGAAAAACTTTCAAAAAGGGGCAGAATAACAAACAGCATGTGTGAGGATCCCACATCACGCACAGCCCAGCCCCTCTGTGTCAGCGGGGCAGGACGGGAGGGAGAGAAGAGAGCTGTGAAATAGTAAACCGTATACATGGGGGCAGGGCATAGCCTAATGAATCTTTTTTTCTATTGCAAAATAAAGGCTAGGCCTATACAGAGGGAGAAGCAATTGCCACTCGAGGTACTGACAGGCTGCAATCCTATACCCACAGATCTGGGCCTACACCCCATTGAACTCAACGGGGCTTACTTCCGAATGGATATAGAGAGGAGTGCGCCAAGCGGCAGAACAAGACCAAGGCAGCAATGATACTGTCAGCTAGTGGTTAGCAGCCATGCTGCCTGATAGGTATAGCACACGCATGACTTTTCTAAGGTACCAGTTGCTACGTATTGGTAATGACAGGGACGAAGGACTGCTGGCTTTGAATGCTGGCTCTGAAATACCCAGTAATGTTTACGCTGAAAAACACAGGATGAGGGTTAGGTGGAATGCTGCCGTTTCCCAGAACTGTCATAATGCTGTCTTCCTACAAACCCATGGCCTATAAATTAGGAACCAGCGTTACAAAAGCAACTTCCCTTTCTCCTGTTCTGCCTTTGTCAGCCTCAACCATGGTTTAGCAGAGGGGTGAGTAAGCTCTTGCTGTTCTACAACTCCCATGATCCCTTACCACTGGTGGCGATTCTGGCAGCAGCTGTTAGGAATCCAGCAAATTCTAGGAGTGCTACATGTTACCCTGCTTTAGCAGCCTTTTAACCATGGTTTAGCGTTTCCAGTATTCTCATCTTCATCAGATTTTAAAAACAGAAGTGGATTTATCAGTGTATTAGTGTAATCAGTGTAATCAGCGTATTAACACTAAACCCTAGAATGCTCCTTGTATCAGGTCAAAGTATTTGTCCATGTCGTCTACTCTAGCTGGGAGTTGTTCTCTTAGGCATTATTCTTTCCCACCTGGTTCCTTAAACCAGAAATTGAATTTGTAGCTCTTTGCTATGTCTGCATTAGACAAATATGGTAGTGCAATGTTTATAGCTATTTTGCTCAATTGTGACAAAGCGTGAAAACAATGTTGCGCTCTGTTGCATCATAAAACGTATGCTACAAACTACTGATAATGCATGTACTCCTTTGTGCTCGTTTATTGGGAATCTAAGGTTGGTGGGGCTTTACTTCAGAGGATGTGGGCTTAAGAGCAGTACTAAAGACAGTATTTAGTTTTGTGTGTGTCCCCCAAGAACTAATGTGCATAGTTCTTCTCCATTTGTATCCTCACCACAACCCTGTAAAGTAGGATAGGCTGAGAGATAGCGACTAGCCCAAAGTCACCCTGGTTGAATGCAGATTTGAACCAGTGTGTTCTCAGACCCACACTAGTCTAACCAGTGTACATAGCTGTCAACTTACAGATTTGAAAATAAGGGACCAGCAGCCAAAATAAGGGACCTGCAGTCTCACCTGTTCCAGGCACTCCAGTCTTCCTGTCCTCCTGCAGTCTGGTCAAACTCATGCTGGTAGCTTCGAGAACACTGTCCAACCAACTTTGTAACCAGAGGTTCAACTGAATAGAATCTGAATCACATGCATCACAAGGCCTATCCCGGTCTGGCTTTGCACTGCAAGGTTTGCAGCAGCACATGCAACAAAATGGCGTTCAGCATTCAAAAAACCCCTCAGCTTGCATTAACTAGCCACACACAAGGCATGCAAGCTCCACCCCCAGTTGTTCTTAAACTTCTTATTGGGTGAGCAACACAGTTGGAGCCTCCCTGGCCGGCAGGGAGGGAGAGGAGCTGCTTCATTTGAAATTTTAGGGACATCATTTAAGGGACATCCATCAATAAGGGACAGCAGTGGGACATGGCACTGGAATAAGGGACTGTCCCTTCAAATAAGGGACACTTGACAGCTATGAGTGTACCACACTGCTCTTGACATGTAAATTAAGGATACCTGTAGGGCTTAGGCTAGAAGTTAAAGGTATCTGATCAATCAGAATTTTTACAGCCATCTGTTAAGCGAAGTGTCTTAAACCTTGCTTTTAGTCTACTCAGAAGCAAGTCTCACTGAGCTCAAAATGATTTGGTCAAAAGTGTTAACAGCCTTAAAGGCTAACTTTTCCCGTAATTTGCAAGTATCTTCTCCATTTCCATTTGGTTTAATGTAGTCTAGGCCTTGGACGAGCAAATGGCCCAGGCAGCTGCTTCCTATATAGCTCTGAATTGTATAAAACAGACAGATCACCAGAGTTGAGCAGCTTTGACTAAACACAAAGCTTAATCCCCCATTAAGCAAGGGGTGTGAATGTACTACAGAACATTTAATATGGGTTTAAACACACATGTACCCACAGCAAAGCTAAACTAAAACACATGTAGGTCTCTGTTCTGCATACACGTGCACACTGACTTAACAGGATGTCTCTGTTTAAATTTCTAAAGGGAAAATCCAAATTATGGCCCAAACCTGGTGCTAAAAATTGGGAGGGGGGAATATGGTAATATGCTATCCTTCCCCACCACCTACTCTATGAATGGGACAGAGGGAACTGGCTCTCTTTTTCACCTGATTTATGCTACAATCCTGTGTACACACTTGGGTGTAAAGTCTCATTGAACTCTGTTCAATGAGTACATCTCAATAGAGATGTACTATTAAAAGTCTTGGTCTTAAACAGGGCACAGTGAGTTTGCGTGCAGTACCAAACAAATTTATTTGGAATATAATGACAGCAGAGAGGTGTGATTCAACCATACAATGTAGCTGGAAGTGCTAGTCAAGCTGCATCTTCTTCATTTCAACATGATCAAGATTTTAATTTTGAGACTCCAGAGATTATCTGATGCATAGCTGTCAACTTTTCCCTTTTCTTGCGAGGAATCCTATTCGGAATAAGGGAATTTCCCTTTTTTAAAAAGGGAAACGTTGACAGCTATGATCTGATGGGTCCTTTTTTATTGCTGCTGCAGTTGAATCTATTCATAGCCCTACTTTGGTTACAATTCAGCCTTTGAACACGGGCCCTGAGCTGTAGTCCCTGTGCATCAGTCTGCCTAATGCACACCTGACTGATTATTGCTCCTAGAAGAAACACTCTACACTTTACAATTGCACATGTATCAGTGTTAAAGCATCTGTTGCCTGGGAGAAAGGAAGGCAGAAGAAAATTGATACTACTACATGCAATCAGAGGGATTTTATTTTTTTTAAGTGACAGTGTAGGTAGGATCAAACCAGCACTCTTACCTGCTCAGTTGTTTTAGGATAGGCAAGTGAGTCAGCAACCAGTGCAGATCTTGAATCTGACACAGGGCAGGATGTGTGCAAGTACAGCAAAGAAGGGCTCTCTGAACAAGAGGTGGGGGAACCTGCCACTCTCCGTATGTTGTTGGACTAGAAGTCCAATCTTCCCTAACCATTGGCCATGCTGGCTGAAGCTGGTGAGAGTCCAGCAACACCTGGAAGGCCACAGATCTCTCATCTCCGCTTTGAAGGAAGACACGAGCAAAAGCAAGAACTGAATGACCACCCACAATTAGGGATTATGAGGTACATGTGTCTTAACAGCAAGCATTGCCGCAGTATAGAAACTATAGCAGCATCAACTAATTGTTTTACATTTTTCAAGGAACAGCTTCTAATGAAAATGTGAGTGAAAAAAAAACAACCCTCAACCTTTGAAATGTAAGTAGCTTTATGGTCAAAACTTAGAAACAAGACAGCTTGGCATTTTCAGTCTGGGGCTTCAATCCGCAGGGCGTCATCCCTTCCCTGTTTCCCTCCATGGCTTGTAATAAAAATATAGCAATAAAACAAAATTCTGTTTTTCAAGAACACACATACACCTTTCAGCCAGAGACCCATATGCTAATGCGTATGATCTGTCCTAACAGCAGTGTGTGTGTTCTGTTTGAACAACATTTCAGCGCAGAATGCTGGCTGCTTGATTATGTGACAGATCTTACAGTATAAAGATACAAAGGGCAGATCACAGGGAAAACCAGAAAGCAGCTTGGGTGTCAACACTAACCGGCCCAAAGGAAACAATTAGAAACCTCCAACGTAGAGTGCAGAAAGATGAGATCTGCCAAGCTCCTAGCACAGAGAAATGGACTTACTGAAGAACCACACAGACCACATTCTTCCAGGTAAGGGTAATAAGGCTAGAATTGGCACTGTCCTAACCTTGCTTGGATTAGTTTCCACTTTGTCTTCTGTAGCAGCCACCCTCCCAGTACCACAGATGGCAGCAGTGTGTGTGTGTAACAGTACAGTTAAAGCAGGATTCAGTTTTCATCAGCTGTTGTCTTATACACTCATCTTCTTTGGTGGCTCAGTTTTTGGGTGACATTAAAGATCTGCGCCTTTGCTATTTTAACTGCTCTCTGCTCCCTGTGTGCTCTGAAGCTTTTCTCCCTACCTTTTCCCTCCCCCCCCTCCCCTCCTGGTTTTCTTCAAAGCGGCTGGACGCATTTGGAAGTAATTAGACCTGAAGGGAAATGTTGGTCAGTCTGGGAGACAATGACAAGTGCCAGGAACCCTTGGTGCCCCTTCCAGCCACTTTGAAGTTCATTCAGATGGTACAATGCTCTTGTTTTCTTTGTTGGAAAAGCAGGGGCAGGAGGGAAATGGGCCATGTCAGGCACACTGAACAGGAAGCAGGTTACTCTGAACTGATAGAGAACCCGAACAAGTAGGTGGAGAGGATGTGCAATTCAAAAAGAGACTAATTGAAAGGCCTCTTATGGTCACCCTGCTTCCATACACCTACAAATTATGCACTCTCAGAAAAAAAGTGTAACTCTTAGCACCCATCTAGCATCAAACTAGCCTGATCTGTTAGCCTGCAGCAGAGATATTTCTCCTCCACTTATTCATCAACTATTATGTAGAAGAGCCAGGGTGTTTGAATAGCATAGCACAGGGTTAAAGAAATTAGCTTAACTTCACAACTGTTTACAGAGGGGCAATTGAATCACACTTGGATCCAGAAGCCTTTGAAGTTGCACAAGTGTTTAGGGAGCACCATACTGTTGTCATGGGAAGAGATGGGTGCAGATGTTATTTAAGGACCTATAGCCCTTAATGGCAACTGATTATTTAACAGGGGTTACGGTTTGAATTCAATAAGGGCTGGAGGAATAATGCACTCAGTTGGCTCACTGCTGCCTTGTATATGGCTGAGCTACCTTGCATGTCTCAGTTTAGAGCAATCTGCATGTATCCACAGCAATCTGCTAACAGGTATCCCTTGCTTATAATGTGATGTGTGCAGCGTCCCTCTGGGCCCAGAGAAACTTGCATATTATTGAATATGACCGGGGAGGAGGGAGAAGTGAGTGACAAGACTAAATGAGTCAATGAGTCAACATATATGGGTGGGAGATATACATATGTGATGAGAATACCTTCTGGTTAGTGAATTTTATGGGGAAAACATCCATTTGATAACAATCTGGATTAAGCTGCAACCTGTTTCTTTTTATGGTATTGTTGGGGAGAGGTGCTAATGGACCACAAAGCTCTAATTGAAAATGCTAGTTACTGCATTTGTAATTTTAACAAACTAGAAATCAACAGACCATGGCTTATTGCGGAGGAGCTGGGAAAGCACTCCTTGCAGCAGAAATAGACATGCCAACTATATATTGATATGACTCCAACTGGAAACAAATTGTGATTAACCGCTGCACAGATGGGTTCCTTTTGCTGCACATTGGAATAATCATTGTAAAAGTCCTCAGTTAGAATAACATATTTTTTCCTGTTTTGTAATGTATTTTTATATAACAACAGTGTTTTCATTGAGAACAAACGTCAAAAGTTCTGAAAACTACCAGATATTATCGCAGTTCAGACCAAAATGATGCCAACTAGCAAGCCAGTGGTGTTTTTCTCTCCCAGAGTAAATATTTTCCACCTTGCTACTATTTTGGCAGCCTTCTGGCAAGCCTGGTATCAGGAGTTGGCATGGTTAGGAAGTTCCCAGGACGCAGAAACCCGAGCCCTTGAAACTGCTGATGGGCAGGGGTCGTAAGCTGCTGCCACTCCGATCTTTCTGGGCCTAATCTGAACTATGGGTTGACAGGAAGCAGTTGCCAGTGCTCGTTCGTGCTGCCAGGCACTGGACATGGAGGGAGCACAATATTAGCCGTTGGTTTAGAAAAAGCAACCAAGGAAACAGAAATGAGGACAGCTTAAACTGGAGAAAAGGCAGCTCAGGAAAAAAAGATACAGGTGGAATACAGAATAATACTTCAACAAAGATATGAACTAGTTGAACATCTGAAGGCTCTGAGGGTAGCGAAGGAGAAAACCAGCATTTGGCTGTTCCTGAAATGCTCCCAGTAATTGATGGAAGCCTTAAGTAGGGCTCAGTCTGAAGCGCAATACATCTGTGCATTTTTCTAGTGATTTGTCTGTTTTATCGTTTTATATATTGTATGATCTATTTTTTGTTACATTTGCTTTTTCGGAAGCCACTGTGATATTTTCTTCCAGTGAAAAGCAGTGTAGAAATACCGTATTTTTTGCCCTATAGGATGCACTTTTTCCCCTCCAAAAATGAGGGGGAAATGCGCGTGCGTCCTATGGGGCGAATGCAGGCTTTCGCTGAAGCCTGGAGAGCGAGAGGGATTGGTGCGCACCGACCCCTCTCGCTCTCCAGGCTTCAGGAAGCTATCTGCAAGCCTTGGGAGCCCGGGGGGAGTTCCCGCCAGGCTCCCAAGGCTTGCAGACAGCAGCCTCCAGCCCAAAACCCGGGGAGCGCACCCCGGGCTTCGGGCAGGTCTCTGCAAGCCTGGGGAGCCCGGCGGGAGTTCCTGCCGGGCTCCCTAGGCTTGCGGATAGCAGCCTTTTCTGGGGGCTGGGGGAAGCTCGAGCTTCCCCCGCCCCAGCCCCACGCCTGGGGGGGAAATAATTTTTTTTCTTTATTCCCCCCCCCAAAAAACTAGGTGTGCCCTAAGGGCCGGTGCGCCCTATAGGGCGAAAAATACGGTACATGATTCAAACATGCACATAAAGCAAAGCGAACTGTGTGCTTATTAAGAAGTGACAGCATGAAATCAACAGAAACTACCGTAAGCTAGTGTTCAAAAGGAAGTAGGAAGAGGCTCCAGGAACACTGGAATATTTAAAAAGATAAGCCAATGGAAGATCTGAAGCTCCAAAAGGGTTTTGGCATGTGACCTTGCCTCCATCCTCTGCTTGTGCATCACACATATCTTTAATATAAACATGACCACGAAGTGCATTCTGGCTTGCCTCTACTTGCCAATGGCATTAAAGAATTAAAAGCAACATACTGAAGACTTTGAGATGACATCCTTTTTGGCTATCACTAACCTATGTTGTCTGAAGCAATTTTGCGGGGATGTGTGTGTTTTTATTACCCCAAAAGAGTATTCACTGACCTCTCTTAAGTGTTGCCAGGTCCTAAGGCATCTCTTCATTCAGATCTACCAACAGATTTTGAGAAATACAAAATATTGCAGCAACGTACGGTGCCTGCAGCACTGGAAAAGGAGTGTCCAGCGTGTGGCAGGCATGGAGTCCTATGGGTTACCAGAAGCAAACCTCCAACATAGGGGATTTGGTGACAATTTATACAACACAAAGGTAATCATCTGACAACTGATGTAAGTGTCACAGACTCATATATGACCACCCAACTAGGTTTTTAATTATCATCAACAACCTGGTCCTGAAATTCCCTGCACCTACACAACAAATACAGCAAAGTAGTTCTACAAATTTCCGTGCCTACTTCATATTAGTTAAACAACAGCGTGGCTGGAGTGTGTCTCTGCTTTACCCACTGCCCAAACATAATGTTGCACACAGAGCAGCAGAATGGGCAACAGAAAATGGTGCTTGCAAGTTTATTCTGAAAAATCCGTTTGCTGGGCCCTGTCTTTCAGCAGCTTCACATGAAGGAAAACAGAGCAACCCAACTTGGCTCTCAGCCAGGTGAGGCAACTTTCTGAAGGTGGAAATCACAAGTCCTTCATCGCTTCCCACCTGAAATGCAAACATAAAGCAACTGTGAAAGCAACCTCTACTACAAACTTTGATATAGTGGAGCTTCCAACAGCTGAGCTTTCCAGAGCCTCCCAAATGATAGGTCCTTTCAGACTGCAAAGTACATTAGAATATTTTAGGGCTCTGCTGGTAGGAGACTAAATGGCCACGTTTTACAGGGGGAGACAAGCATGGCGTACCATGCCTAAGTTGGGTAGTAGGAAAGGAGTATGGGGGTAGTGGGAAAGGAAAGGAAAACTCTGATCTGCTTGAGGGAAATTCCTTCCCAGCCCTAAATCAGGATATTCAGATACGCACTTAGCTGATGAGCCAGACTGCCGCACAGAATCTTTTTTAGGAGCAGTACAATGGCTAGGAACAAGTAAGGTAAAGGTAAAGGGACCCCTGACCATTAGGTCCAGTCGTGACCAACTCTGGGGTTGCGGCACTCATCTCGCTTTACTGGCCGAGGGAGCCGGCGTACAGCTTCCGGGTCATGTGGCCAGCATGACTAAGCCGCTTCTGGCAAACCAGAGCAGCACACGGAAACGCCATTTACCTTCCCGCTGGAGCGGTACCTATTTATCTACTTGCACTTTGATGTGCTTTCGAACTACTAGATTAGCAGGAGCAGGGACTGAGCAACGGGAGCTCACCCCGTTGCGGGGATTCAAACCGCCGACCTGATCGGCAAGTCCTAGGCTCTGTGGTTTAACCCATTGTTCCCCAACCTTCGGCCTCCAGCTGTTTTTGGACTACAATTCCCATCATCCTTGACCACTGGTCTTGCTAGCGAGGGATGATGGGAGTTGTAGTCCAAAAACAGCTGGAGGCCCAAGGTTGGGGAACACTGGTTTAACCCACAGCGCCATCCGCGTCACTGTAATACTTAAGAAGGTACCTGGCAGCTTCAGCCACTTTGGCACTTTCCCAGATGGCGTCCTCCTTACTGGTGGCTGTGCTGCTTCAGGAGCCACTGCTGCTTCTGAGTGCCCTCTTGCCACGCTCCCATCAGTCTCATTTGGTTTAGGTAGGGAACTAAGAATAGGATCTGAATTTCGCTTAGTGGGAGGTGCTGATTTAGACAACCGCCTGAGAGAAAAGGTAAGTATTAGATGTTCATATGGGTCTTCCAGTTGCTAAGCTTACATATTCCAAAATGTAAATCACTGCAAATACTGTTGCGAAAGCCAGAGATTGCATATCAGCAAAAATGCCTTCCAATCCCTATGGCTTTTGATACTACAGGGGTCTCTCTTCATTCATTTGGGGTGTTCAAAGCTGTCAGTGGGAGAACACGTGTAAAAGCAAGCTTTGTAAACTGCTGGCAAACTCTTCATTGGGCAAGGCAACAACTCAGTGGAATGGTCTCCCTTGGGAGGTGGTAGACTCTCCTTCACTGGAGCTTTTGAAGCAGAGGTTGGATGGCCATCTGTCATGGATGCTTTAGCTGAGATTCCTGCATTGCAGGGGGTTAGACTAGACAGAGGACCCTTGGGATTCCTTCCAACTCTGCAGTTCTATGATAACTCACTCATCCACAACAGCTTCAAAAAGAATTACTCACACTACTTACCTAGCTACTAAGATGTCAGCTTCAGAAGGGGACACAGCAGATTCCAGGAGGTCCGACCTCAGATAATCTGTTAAACAGACACACACACCCCTCACTCAAAGTTCTTGTCCTTCAGAGCTAGGACGCCCCATGATGCAACTCTGTTATTTTGTGAAACCAATAGCCCCAACAAGCTGCACTAATCCTCTTCAGTACTCTTCTCCCAACCTGTGAAACATTTATCTCAACTTCTAAGACTGTGTATTTTAGAACACGCATCTGCCTATCAGATCCTATTCTGTGAACTAGTTGAGTAAAGACTGCAACATTACACAAAAATAGAACTGCCAGACAGGGATGGTGTCTCCCCCTGCTTGTATATGTTTCTTTTATCATTTAGTTCTTGGCAGTTTCCTAGTAAATTGAACCGTTAGGAGAGACTACCAGATGTTATCTTCAACCTGCCGCGCAACCCTACTCTGATCTTCCCTGCAGACAAATCCCCCTAAAGCCCATCCAACTATGGGGGTCAGTCCTGCTGCATTTTAAAGATGTCCAGAACAGTATGCACCACACAGACATTTGTCCTCAGATTAACAGTGAACCATGGCGAGAGACAACTGTGAAATGTTCACGTGGACATTTACTGTATTAGTGTCTGGTCCAAAAAAATAAGTTAGATGCAGAAGATATACATAAAGTTGCCATACTTTGGACCCAATTTTTACTTAAGGTCTAAATACCTACCCT
The DNA here is from genome assembly GCF_964106915.1 of Podarcis gaigeae. Classification (NCBI taxonomy): domain Eukaryota; kingdom Metazoa; phylum Chordata; class Lepidosauria; order Squamata; family Lacertidae; genus Podarcis; species Podarcis gaigeae. Next base: position 33,057,736 of record NC_139679.1, on the reverse strand, counting down.
GAAAAAGTGTGCAATTCTGCACACTAACTGAAGATGGGCCAATTCAAAAAAGATAATACCTCACCTATTTTGCATGATGAAGATTTCTATAGCCGTTAGCTAACTCAAGATACACACAATAGGACAAAGAGTACTCCCTAGCTGAGTCAAAAAAGAATTGAGAAAGGGGTGGTACATAGGAAGCAGAGATTTTCACCTAAAAACAGGCCTCACCCCCAAATTGGAAAAAAAAGCCACCTGTGAACCAAAATTTCTACAGCAAACAATGAATGGCACCAAGATTCAGTTCATTTCACCTTAAACCAGAGTGGGCACTTCCCTTACAACCATTTCCATATTGGGCTATCATTTAATTTGCATCAAACGAAAAGGTTTCATGAACCTCTAAGAGCCCCAAGCTATAAATATCCACTTATTTATGCCCAACACATTAATCAGAGTTCAGCCACCATAGCTGAAACCATGGACACAGTTCATCTAGGAGCTCATGTAACAACTATGCAGAGTTTCTTATGGAGAGGAACAAGATACGTGACTCACCTTTCTGCATCTCAGATCCAAAATGTACAATGGCAGCAGGGAAGAGGTTAGCCTATTAACAAGAGAAAATAGCCAGGGTTAGAAGAAACACAGCCAGGGCCAGAAATGCCTCTCCTCTCAGCCTTGGGAACATGCATGAACAGAACAGTACTGTTTCCTTGAAACTTAAAAGTGGGGAAATCTTGCTTGTCACAACATGGCTGGTTTCATACATACTGTAACGCTAAACCATGGTTTACTAAACTGACTTAATGTTATGTGTGAACCCGGCCCAACAACTTCACAATGGTTTACTTACTGCCAACAAACTACACTCTGAAGCTATGGTTTGTTGCAGCAATGGTTTGAACCTTGGTTTGTTCTAACAGTGACCTGGCATTACTCCCAGGATCCTTCCTTAACCATGGTTTGTTTGACCACCCCATCCTAGATGATGCTTACCAAACTGTAAAGGCACAAGGCAAGAGAAGCAGGAGAAGCAATAAACCAAACTTTGGAAAACCAAGTAATCATTGTCCGTGGGACAACTTGTGGTTAACTTGTAAACTTTTAAACAAACGATGGCTTACCACTCTGTGCAAACCAGGTCACCACATTTCAAGAATACCGAGAATGCCACCATGCTGGCAACAAAGCCCTTTACATATGTGTAGGCAATCACAATATAGCCCAGCCTTTCCTAATCTGGTGCTTGCCAAGTGTTTTGGACTACGATGGCTGGCCATGCTGGATGGATGACAAAGGAGAGAAAGGGAGTCCAACAACATCTGGAGGGCACTACATTGGAGAAGTCTGGTGTAAGATGTTAAGTGTTGATGAACTGACTGTGCTGCTAAATTCAATACATATGTAAGTGGAAAGTTGCCCAGAATGTCCAGCACAGTCACATTTGTTTTCAAAAGAGAAAACTTAAATAATGGGGATTTGTGGATAAATAATTAAATGTAATATCTTGACTTTCTACATCAAGCACCCAAGTTAGCCAACAATATATAATACAGGGCAATTAAAAAAGAATCCTATAAATATGAATATACAACAGCAAATGAACAAGATTTAGTTACAGATAGGTAGCCGTGTTGGTGTATCTGAAGAAGTGTGCATGCACACGAAAGCTCATACCAAGAACTGACTTAGTTGGTCTTTAAGGTGCTACTGGAAGGAATTTTTTTTGTTTTGAACAAGATTTAGTTACCATCTATCTATGTATCTACGTATCTATCTATATTTAAAAGGAAGTTGAAAGGTAACATTCATTTGCTTAGAGGGCAGCTGGGTGCCTTGCAAAGCACAGTGCTTGTGAGACCCTCCTGCCACCCCTTGCTCTAGAGATACCCACCATCTTAATTCACCCAGAGGCATCTATAAATATAAATTAGGACAAGTGGGTGTCATGGGCATGTACCCAAAGTCTTTTAAGTGCCTGGCAATGCTTGTGGGGTGGGGAGAGGGAGTGAGGAACATGTTCTAAAAGTATTAATACAAAATTTAAGTATGTCAGAAGCAGGACATGGAGGCAGTTGGACCATTAGATGACAAAGGAGAGAAAGGATGCTGATAGGGAGATTGCAGCAAAGCTGGATGAGCAAAAAATAATAATACTGGATATCTGCTAATAAACCACTTTCCTGGAAATGAGGGCATCTGAAGATCTAAGTCATGAAGGGGGGAAGATGATGACATTCTAGGACTTACTGACAAATTAGAAACTTAGCTCACTGGGTCTGGATGGAATATACCGGAGAATTCTTAAGTTATTCAGGATGGTGAGAACTCAAGCTCCACAAGGATCTTTCCAAACTAAAGGAGCAACAACATGGCAAATCCTGTTTCATGTAAACACCTACAAAGGTGATGCACACTGAGGCAAAAAATTCCCAGCATCGTAAGTCTGGAAATCTTATGCTTCCCACCAAACACATCATTCCATTATCAGTGTTCTTGATGGAGAACCTCTGATTTGGGTCCAAAAGCTATGTATTGGAACGAAAGAGGACAGGATGGTGTTATATTCACTTGCCACAGAAACCACGTTGCTTCCATTATTTAAAGCGACTGATGTGAAACAATGTCAGGATATACTAAGAATACGCCTGCATAACAGTGACCGCAGAATGTCTCTTCCTGACCCATTCGCCATAGACTTGGAACGAGCACCTGAGAGGCGGACGTGGGCAGGGGCACTCAAAGTGGCCGACAACGTCTAGCTCCCAGGAAAAGCCCGCACTCCCTGCCCTCCTCAGCACCAGGGTTCACCTCCTTTCTAGCGACGAGGTCTTTCACAGTGCCAACCTGACATCCTAGCAGTAGGAAACAATATTTATTAGGCCCCTTAAAAACATTTTCTTTCTCAAGCAGCGGGACCCAGGGTTGCCAGCTCCACCAGAAGCCAGTCACAAAGACGGCTCTCCGTAAACTTTTTAATTAAAAAGTACCAGACACAGTTAAGAAACCCCCAAGAAAACTCTTACAAAAGCTTTGATGTCCCCGCTGCCTTCATCTGAAGGGATCCTACTATTTAGGGAATGGATTAAAAAAAGAAAAAGAAAAAAGAAGGCCCCCCCAAAACCTCTTCACATACACACTATCCTTTTCACGCCAGTCACAACGTTGGAAAATGAGGTTCTTGTAGCGTGTTAGTGTTGGAATTTTTTAATAACCTCCCCTCTCTTTTTCCCCTCTCCTGCCCAATTATCATGATGAATAATTAACATTCTGAAGGAGATAACTAAGCACAGCATCTCGGAGCTCAAAGCCCTTTAGTTCAAAGCCCTGCCCTTTTCTCTTCGATTCTCCAGTTGCTGCCACTAAAACTTCCTTGTCAATCAAGCTCTGGGCACACACATCAAAGCTTCATGTGGGAATGGCCCCAAGGGGTCAGAGAAAATTCATGGCAGGGCCTGTGAGTGAGGCACAAAGAAAGAAGGGATAGACAGAGCGCAGAGGAACACAGTTCAAGAATGAGAGACGCACGAGGCACAAATGCTGCAACACACACACACACAGCATGCCCCGATAAGAGCCGCTACCCTATTTTTACTCAGAGGTTGACAAATAAGTCCCGCTTTAACTTCTGAGCTCCTCCTCTCCCAACCAATTCCCACCACTGGCAAGACATCAGTCCAAAGCTCTTTTAATTGGAAGAGACTTAAAGGAATGGGACAGCAGCTCGTAAGCACACAACATTCAGCCACCTCCTCCAGACTCGTTTTTTCCTCTCCCCCTCCCAGCTCTGCATCCCTTGCCCACCTTTTTCCCTTCCTAAAGTTTGGCCAATAAAAACCTCCCCTCAAAGGGGCTTCTCCACAGCTCCCTCCTTTACTTTTAAGGCTCATTTGTGTGTCATTTGTCTGCTTCCCTCTGCCTGTTGTATAAATTACACGGGGATCCCAAAGACACAACACGTTCCATGGGTGAAGGAAAGGAAAAGTATATTCTCTCAATAGGACCAATTAAATCCTTTCGCCTGCAATGCACAAAAATCAGCAAAATGATCATCATGGACTTTCAGGGTAGCTTTTGAACACGTTAAAAAGATTTACAGAGAAAACAACTTCATTCCACCTCTGCTTTCCTTCTCTAAATCCACCTTGCCACTGAACTCTTGCACATTCCTATCACTTCACTGCTATGGGATAACACCATCCGATGGCATCTCCATGCCATTTTCATTTTTCTGCCATGGGACAGAATATTAAATGAAAACAGAAGACTAGAGGCCACTTCCGATTTTGCCGCTGGCAGCAACTGCTTCCAAGGAATGAGTCACTCAATGCTGCCTCTGGGCTATGGATACCTTTGGCTTTGGAATGATTGGCCCTGGTCCTGGCTCTTTTCCAGGATAACACATTAGGATCAGGAATTCTCCAGATCTTCTGAAGATCACATTCTCATTTTGGTTATATTTTCGATTAACGGCCGAAAAAGCCTCTGGAACGCATGAAAGAGTAGAAGACTCCAAAATCAAAACCCAAGTTAGAGGGCGAGTAGCATCAGGCCTTCCAAAAGCTAGATTTTAGAAAGAACAGATGGTGCCTAATACAGGAACTTGTGTTATTTGACACTCGAGCCAAGAGTAGTCCAGTAGAGTGCAGTCCAACCTCATTTCTACCATTCTTTCTCAGAAGAACCTGCCAAGCTTTATATAAACATATACGGCTATTTGCAATTTAATGGAATATCGCAGGGTCCTTCCACAGCATTCATCTCTGTTTTCTTACACAAATGAAAGCAGCTTACCAAATTAAGTTGGTAAAGTATAGAGGCACATTTGAAAAGATGCAAAATTGAATGCTCTTAAAAGCTGATATTGATAGTCTTGGTTAAAAGGGGAGACTGTGACAGATCTGTGCTATCACAGCATCTCAGCTTTGGCCTGGAGGTATCAACACATTAACAACAAAAGAACTTAGGAAGTGCCTTGCAAGATCAGACTGGGGGTCCATCTACTTCTATATCCAACAGCAGCTAGTCAGATGTTTCAGAAAGCTTACAAACAGGACATGGAATTAGTCAGCATGTTAAAACGTTAACACAGACATCTCTGCATGAAATACAGGATTTAGGTGACTAGAGAGTTCATTTAAACTAGCTCAAGGTACACGTAAAGCGGGTGGCACTGTGGTCTAAACCAGTGTTCCCCAACCTTGGGGCTCCAGCTGTTTTTGGACTACAATTCCCATCATCCTTGACCACTGGTCTTGCTAGCGAGGGATGGTGGGAGTTGTAGTCCAAAAACAGCTGGAGCCCCAAGGTTGGGGAACACTGGTCTAAACCACTGAGCCTCTTGGGCTTGCCGTTCAGAAGGTCAGTGGTTCGAATCCCTGTGACAGGGTGAGCTCCCGTCGCTCTGTCCCAGCTCCTGCCAACCTAGCAGTTTGAAAACATGCCACTGTAAGTAGATAAATAGGGACTGCTGCGGCAGGAAGGTAAATGGCGTTTCCGTGCTCTCTGGTTTCCGTCATGGTGTTCCATTGCACCAGAAGTGGTTTAGTCATGCTGGCCACATGACCTGGAAAGCTGTCTGTGGACAAACGCTGACTCCCTTGGCCTGAAAGCGAGATGAGCGCCACAACACTACAGTCGCCTTTGACTGGACTTAACCATCCAGGGGTCTTTAACTTTTTTTAAAGTTAAAAATGCCAATACACATTTTCTCCTCTTATGAAGAGCTCAAGAGGTCTTCACCAATTGCTGTTAAAGTAGAGTGTGCTGCAAGAGAGCTCATGAGTGCCTTGAAAAGGTTAGCTACCGTGTTGCACACATTCACCACACTCTGGTGCCTCTTGGAGTGGGGAGGCCCAAGCAGCAGCAGCAGCAGCCTGTCCCCCTCTCCTCCCCCCCCCCGCTTTATGAACTGACAGATGCAGGGCAATCCCAGAAAGCTCACCACTGTCCAGAAAGCATGGTCTGAATCCTAGGCCCTGACTGACACAAGGCTAAGTGGAGGGATAATGGGAAGCAATATTGTCTGGGCCAGGCATGGCCAAACTTGGCCCTCCAGCTGTTTTGGGACTACAACTCCCATCATCCCTAGCTAACAGGACCAGTGGTCAGGGATGATGGGAATTGTAGTCCCCAAACAGCTGGAGGGCCAAGTTTGGCCATGCCTGGTCTGGGCTATCTTGCAAGGAAAGGTGCTCCTACAGTGCTCTGCAAAATGCTTTAGTACAATGCCTCCCATTTTAATGTGGGGTGAAGGGGCTGCAGGAGAACTATTCACCAGATATCAAAGTTTGAGAAACTGCTGTTGACAGTGTAATTCTATGCATAACTACTCAAAAGAACTACAAACAGAATGCAGGCAGAAGAAATGGGGGACTGATTCATCTAGCAAGCCGAATTGCCTTAGTGTTATGCTGAATCCTGCCCCAGAGAGAGAAACACTCATAAGCTATGAAATCAAAAGATGAGAGTCTTGTTTCTTTATGGCATCACAAGTCTAAAAAAAGAAACTTGTGGATAAAAAAACCTGGCAAAACCCAAGCTACCCTAGAAACTAGAAAAGTATTTCTAGAGTTAATATAAATCAATCAGGACTGCATGTGCAAAGTAGAATCTCACAGCTCAGAAACACCCTCTCGTTTGATGGTAGCAGCAGTCTGAGCCTTCTCACTTCTCAGTCACAAAAGAAAGAGGCCTCCAACATAATAATTTTAAGAGCGGCCTTCTTTTTTAAAGGGAAATAAAATAGTGTTCAAAGTTTTAAGGCATTGGAAGTTTCCTCACCAGTCCTGGAGTACATATCACATTATTCCCCCCCACCATTCTAATTTAGAAAGGCGGTTACTCTCTGCCCCTATTTCAAGAGCCTTACTGCCTATATTAAGCGGGGATAAAAATAAGACCAATCATTTGGCACTTTTAGCGTGTTCTGAGCGGTCCAAACTTTGCTACAGAGACTCTAATGCTAGATGAACTGGAGTGAGGTGAGTATCAGGTGAGCAACAACCGAAACAGGCACCTGAAGTCGCACGTCATAGATTCAAATGAGAAGCCACTGAAAAAGTGCAGCTGGGAGTGTGGGAGGCAACTGGGGAGCCCATGACATGCTGGAGAAGCCTTGAACACGGTCCTATAAGCACATTGGTCACAATGATCTTTGTCAGCGTGCTAAACAGAGGCAATTACTTGAAGCAACATATTTCTCCCTGGATCTTTACATTACAGTATATACATTATAGTGGAAAGGCTGCACACACCCACACACCCCCTCCAATATTTCAACAGCCTTTCTTTTATAAATCCTCCTCCCTAACAACTGAGGGACACACACACACACACACACACTCCTACAACAAAAGGCTGCTGCAAAAGGATGCAATTCACCACACTGCTACTTAGTTTGCCAAGTTCGTTCAGAGACCTTGAGATCAGGAAGAGGCTGTTTTCTTCTTCTTTTCTTTTCCCCCCCTTTTTGTTTGGAGGGGTGGGGGCGGGTGGGGAGTTGGAGACAGGGGACAGGGACTTGCAGCTGCCAAAAGAGGAAGCATTCTTTCCGTTACATGAGCTGAAATGATTAGAGTGCCACAGGTCCACTGTTAGTTTGATGTTTAAAGATTAATAAATAAATGAGGGCTTCAAAGGGGACATGCGCATGAATGCAGAAATCCAAGCTACCAGCATGAAATACCTCACAACACCATCCCCCAAAAACACACACACACACACACACACACACACACACACACACACACATTCCTTCAAGATACATAGAAATCAGCACTTGGAAAATTCAATGGGGAAGCTAGCAGATCAAAAGCTTCCCTGACAAGCAGCAAAGAGCATCTCCGGAAAGGAAACAAACATGAGAACCACCACAGTCAAAGGGACGTTGCCTAAATGGCCTTGTCTCATTTAATACCCAAGAAAAAAGCTTTCCAAAGCAGAGGAGACCATGATCAAACAGAGAGTGAGCGTGAGGCAGCTGGAAAACAGAGGCTTAAGTCTTTTACCTTTTATGAGATATGGTCTGAAAGGGGAACTTTTACACAAGGGTAAAGTAAGTGGAGACAGTCTACTTAAGATACTCCCAAGCCAAAGTACAGCAAGTTCTGACCATGGAGTACTAACAGTATTAGTACTGAACATATCTGGTCTGTTTGGGCACATGGGACCACCCAGGACAGACAATCATACCAGAAATTAACATGTTTAGTGGCATATATTCTCTGCTAAGAGCAACACAGAGGGACAGTAAACAGACTAAGACTTGACATACAAACTGGAAAGGTGCACTATTCACTGTACTTGCTGTTTTTGCTCTCTCTTTGGTTACACAGGCTTTGTCCAGACACAATGGGAAACCATGGTGTCCCATTCCATCTGAAGCACAGAAATGAAGGTTCAATCTTCAAAAGGTACCTTGTGTGTCTGGAAACTCAATTGCCAAGTTTGTCCCTGTGTAACAAGTCTGTGTGTATCTGAAGAAGTGTGAATGCACACCAAAGCTCATACCAATAACAAACTTAGTTGGTCTCTAAGGTACTAGAGACGCGGGTGGCGCTGTGAGTAAAAGCCTCAGCACCTAGGGCTTGCCGATCAAAAGGTCGGCGGTTCGAATCCCCGCAGCGGGGTGCGCTCCCGTTGCTCGGTCCCAGCGCCTGCCAACCTAGCAGTTCGAAAGCACCTCCGGGTGCAAGTAGATAAATAGGGACCGCTTACCAGCGGGAAGGTAAACGGCGTTTCCGTGTGTGGCTCTGGCTCGCCAGAGCAGCAATGTCACGCTGGCCACGTGACCTGGAAGTGTCTCCGGACAGCGCTGGCCCCTGGCCTCTTGAGTGAGATGGGTGCACAACCCCAGAGTCTGTCAAGACTGGCCCGTACAGGCAGGGGTACCTTTACCTTTACCTTTAAGGTACTACTGGAAGGATTTTTTTTATTTTGTTTCGACTACGGCAGACCAACACGGCTACCTACCTGTATCTAAGTCTACTGGAAGATTCTCAACCTGCATAGGCTTTGCCACCATCAGATTCACTGACTCAAAGATGTGAGCGCACCCAAAACCGCACCAAAGAATATGAAAGTAGAACAGCAATGAGAAAAGATCCTCGGCTCGTTTGTATTTTTCCTCTTGTTGACAAAGCCAAGAATAGCTTGATTCAACACTTGGAGAAATGTTAAGATACATTGGAGGGGGGAATAAATATTTAGATGGAAGCATGTGGGGCCTCTTCAGCTCCTTTGAAGATGGGACCACAGTTGTCTGCTGCCTTTCCCAGATTCTGGGATGCTTACCTCTCTTCACTGCTTCCCAGCACAAGCAGAGATCTGTGAACTGGCCTTTCCTAAGCCCCAGGACTGAGTCATGCCAGTGTGTGTTCCTTGGGGTAGAGTGGGGAGGGGGAAAGTCCAACTAGCTAAGAAAAAGCACACACACAGCTGGAGCTTCAGGGACCCCTTGGCTGGAGTACTCGGCAGAGAAGCCTGCAGTTGATCAGTTCTGCCCTCGAGAACACTTTAAAATAATTCATGGGACATGGGGATAATGCAGCCAGCACAAACAGCAATAACAAAATATCAAAGCAATGCCTTGAAGTCTTTATGGGTTCCAAAAACTCCATGTTGCTGCCAGTCTGCACATTCGCCCTCCAGTAAATAGGCACACATTGCAGGACGCTGTCTTCAGATGCAACCCCTTTTCTCTTAAAGCAGACAAGTTGACAACATTTGTTTTCCTGGCTTTGATCCCACAGTTGAAGTCTCTTCCCCTTTCTGGTGGCTATCGGGTTTAACAATAGTAGCTCTAGATGCCTTTTCAACCTTGTAAGGAAAATAAGCATCAGTCATAGCCCTGTAATTCCAGCACTTGTTCACAGAGGCCCCTGCTAGGGTAACCATCTAAGGTATCTATATTCTTTCAGCCCATCACAGTGAGCAAGGCCTTCCCGGGGTGGGGGTAGAGGAGGAACTCAACACCCCAAGACTTTCTAGAAACAAAAGGTATCAGGAATCAGAAAGGACTCAGGGTCCGGGGACCCTTATCACTGCCTGTGTTTCAAATAATGGGATTCCTGGAATAGCTTGATGCATCTTCAGACAAGAAAGCTTGTTAGATAGCAATGGCTGTTTTGGTCCCAAAGGTTTGAACAGAAAAAAGCAGACAAAATGTTAAGACTTATTATAGCAACTTAATACTTATTATAGCAACTTAACACACAAGCTTTGAGGACAGAACACATCAGGACAGGATAATTGGAAAGGTAGCAAAATCTTGGCTAGAAAAAAAGGAAGTGACTGTTCTTACTCAATGACTGCTGATTGCAAAGCTGAAAGCATGTATTATTGATCGGTCCGTTTCAAGGGTGCACAACTCAAATTCTAAGAGACACTTTTATAGTTGTATTAACTTAGCAGGGCTACTCTGTTAGGCTTGCAAAGGAACAAAATTTTGTTCCAATTTATTTTATTTTATTGCTCAGTGTTCTCTTTTTAAAAACAATGTCTTGTTAATGTCTCTTTTCTCTGCGTGTCCCACAGCATGTTCCTGGCTCTCTGCATTCCTGTTAGGCCTCCTTCTCTCTGTCTGAAGTGCCACTGGTCCGTACTCTTATCTGCTATTTCCTTTTTCTGTTTTCCCCCTCCAGAAATCTCCTAGCATCCTTCTCCATCTTACAGCTCGCTTTCTCTCCCGCTTTAGGTCTATGTGAAGCCACTGCTAACCAGTATGGGAAAGGGAACAGCACATACTTTCCATGTGAAAAGTTCCAGTTTCAATCCCCGGTATCTCCAGGTAGGGCTGAGAAAGACTGTTTGAAATCTCAGAGACCTCCTCCATAGCACCCTCGTTTCTGTACCACTGCAGGTTTCTCTGCTACCCACTCCCTTGCACACTCTCCTTCCCACTTCACTTGTCTCATCCCCCACCTCCCCAGCAACTTCCTTGCTGAGTTTGGCAGAAAGAGAACATAAGACTTTCCTTCTCCTAGGAATTCATACAAGGTGAGTGGGCTATGCACCAAAACTGGTGCCAACTGGACCGAATTCAGAGAGAGGAGATGCTATGAAAATGTCCCGATGTAGTTATTCCCCTACTTGCCACTTTGGATGCAATTGGGATTGCTCCCTTTGGATGTTCTCTCACAAAAATAGTAAGAAGGTGCTGTTAACATTAAGCATTTTGAGTTCTCTCAGGAGGTCACAAATAGCTATGGAGTGGTTCATAGCTGGAACCACAGGCCTTATCAGTTTCAAAGAGTCTGAAAGAATGATGTAGATGTCCTGGCTGGGCCACTCACTTTCTGATCTCTCTGTCCTCAGCATAAAAGAAACATCATGTAATAACTTTCAGAAGTCATCCCTGGGAATCAAGATGAATCTCCTTTGTTCAGATAAATGCAACCAAAGCTTGTCAGCACCCTTTTGCAAGGTTGCTACTTTTGCTGGCAAGACTTTAGTGCGGCCACATGAGATAGAAACGAGTTCATGGAACAATGGCAAATCCAGGCTACATTGAACCACACACCATTAAATGGCATTTAAAGCAGCCTTCTCCAACTTGGGAAAAATGAGGATGCTTCACTCTCATACCTGCCACATCAGCCGCTGGACTCCTTTCCAGACCTTCCCTGCTTTTCTGTAGTTTAGTTTTTCTCCACTACAAACAACCATGAGGTTCTGCAGCAAAAGCTAGGATTCTCAGGACCAGCCTCCAAACAATATATTCTGTTATTGAAACGACAGTGACCGTGTATGTACGGGTCTCCCGAGCCCAATGCCTGGCCTGGGTTTCTGCACTGAAATATCAACCGAGACAGTCCATCTCTCCACTGTAAGTTAAGGCTGGATGCTCTAGAGTCTAGTCCAAGGATGTTGGAACCTGCAGCCCCTTGTTATTGAATTTCAACTCCCATAATCTTTGACCATGCTGGCTTGTGCTGATGGGAGTTGCGAGGGCCAGAGGTTCCCCACTCCTGGTCTAGCCTCTTCTGATGTCCTGACAACACAGCATGAAAGTGCAGAGACCTCAAGAGAACAGAGATCTGATGATTCAAGCCCAGGACAGACATTTTCTGAAGATTCATCATACTAGCTATAACCCACTTGTTCCAGCAGGCCTTTGTCTGGCGTTTCCATAACTCTAATTAGCTCCTTTTTGTCAGTTAATCCATGTTAAATTAATTTACAAGTCTCTTAGAAGACTATTTCAAATATTATAGAGTGGTTTCGTCTATATTAAATACGGAAACTATTAAGAGCATCCCACTGAACAAGGTTGGTGTTTCTTTGCGTTTTGCTTCCATCTCCATGTGTACACAAAACCAACATAGTTTATTTTTTTTTACAAAAATAAGAGAAGTCTCTGTTCCAGTTCCCACATTAGTCACATGCAGTCTCAAAAGCAGGAGTCTGCACAATACATATCCACTCCTGTGCCCATGAGTTTGCCACTCAGCAAATAATGCTGGAGAAGGCAAACAGCAGGGTTCCCCACCTCAGCACTGCCCCTCACGCTAGTGCCGAGACAGGTCCAATAACACACACACACCCCTCCTTCCCAGGAACACAGGGGCTTAGGCAAAACAGCCCGATTAGGACCAGCAGCCTATAAAAAGGGCATCCAACAATAACAGAGTTGCCAGGGACATGAAAGCTGGAGCAGCTTCCGCACCCATTTCTCTCCAGAAAAGAAAGCCCTCTTCAGCCTCTGCCAAGCTTTCAGATCTCCGGTGGCAGAGAAAGGCTATCCAAGCAGAAGCCATTACAGCATGGAGCATACACTGACTCAAGGCAAAAAGGGGGAAAGAACGAACGGATGAATGAATGTTTATACTGGTGATAGGGAGCAAAATGTCATCTAGAATCAGCCAATCTAAACTAGGAAAAGGGAGAGGCAACCCAGGAAGTTATAGCAATGTGATTGCAATCTCCCCCACCTCAAAAAAAGGAAGAGAATAAGGAATAAGTTGCTTGTTTGCTCCTGTTTTGATGCACCTGAACAGTGCACACGTTCATTTCTAAGCTCTACTGCAAGATGCTAGGCTGCATTGTATGTGCATCAAATGTTTTCCTAGGGAACACCCTAGGATCAGCCGGTCCAGTCATCCTGAGTGGGGCTTACCTTTTAATCATAATAAGGATTAACTTTCTGGAGGTAAAAGCTGTTTGACCGTGGGATGGACTCCCTTGGAAAGTGGTGTACTCACCGCTATTGGAAGTTTTTAAGCAGAGGTTAGATGGCCATTTGTTGTGGATGCTTTAGTCTCTCAGGAACTGGAGACCTGACTCCAGATTGTGAATGAAGTGTTCAGATAGCAGAGACTTTAAACGGACCTTCAAAGGAAGATCACTATGAACAAGACCATTTTTGACAGTAATAATGTTTGTGATATTCTATCTGTGTTGAATTATTTTCAGATGTCTTTATATGGTCGCTGCAGCAATTATTGTCTGAAACTCCCTCCATTAACCTTTTGCTAACTCTCTTTATGAAAACAGGAATATTTGCTCAGAGACCTTATAGGTGGCAATATCAAGGAAACCACTTCGCTAGGGAGTTTAGGGAGTTTAAGGTAGTAATACTAACCTAAGAAGTAAGTCCCATTGAATTCAGTGAAGATTACTCTCAGGTAAATGGGGTTGGGATTGCAGCCTAAGACTCAAATACTATATCTATTTGTCTGGGATCATGCTTGTAGTATCATTCAAACCTGCCTGCTTACACAAAACACAAAAACCCTACTTTATGTGTAACAATAAAACTGCATATTAGAATGCTAAAAACTCATAGTCAAAATTGGGTATATAGACCAGAAAGCCGCCATAGCTGGATCAAGGAGTGAGAAGGTACTAAACCTTCCCTTGCAGCTGTTGGTTAATATATTCAGAAAAGGCACAAAAAAGAGAGGTGAAGAAAAGCATCCTAGGTAAAGAGGAAGTTAAAATCCAAGAAGTATTCAGATATGCAGTGGTGGTGGTGGTGGTGATGCAAAAATCTATGTTAGGAAGCAAAGTTCAAGGACAAAGCCAACATGGGAGGTTGGGTGGGATGAGTACTCCTGCGTGTTCAAGATACCTAGGAGAGCCTGACACACACAAAACTCAATCACAGCCAGTGCATTGTATGTAAGACCCAGAGATGAGTAGTAACATTACAATGAGGAGTGACTCCCCTGCAACTCCATGTCTCTGTGTGTGTCTCTCCCCCCAGTGTTACTTTTTAATTTGATTATTTTCTCAAGAGGACAAAGGTTTTATACCCCACATTGATTAAAATGGGATAGGTCAAGTCAGTGGCATAGCGTGGGTTGTCAGCACCCGGGGCAAAACAAGTAATTAGTGCCCCCTAACCCGTGGATTTGCGCCCCCTAACCCATGGATTTGCGCACCCTAACCCTAACCCCCAGATGTTGCACCCGGTGCGGCTGGCCCCCCCTGCACCCCCCACGCTATGCCACAGGGTCAAGTTACAATTGCTTTACAGGTCTGGTTTGGCCTATAGGCTGGGCAAAAGAGGGCCAAAACGTATAGAGAAACGTCCGTTTCCAGATACAGGTTTTAATCACTAGTTTAATCAGACTCCCTGTGTGACCTTTCCCTCCTAAGACTTCTCAGAACTCCACAGAAAACTTCTCTTATTTTCCTATCTTTCGACCACAATAAGCGTGTGGGAATCGGAGATCGTGTTGGGTGGCAGCTGTGGGCAAGATGGCACAAAACAAGGGAAGATGGGAGGAGCTGCTTTCCCAATGAGTGGGAAAGTCGCCCAGTTCAAAGGCACAAGGGACCTTTCCACTGGCACTTCTGCTATTAATTAAAATATTTCAGTGGCTTTGAAGGGGGGGGGGGGTGAGAAGAAGAAAAGGCACTGAACTGACTGCTCCCCACCAAGATGACATTGTGACTCAGAAAGAAAAGGCACAGAGCTTTCTGTTCCAGCATTGAAGGGCTGCAAGCACATCCGAGCAGAGGCCAGGCTCAGGTGCTAAATGGCTCTCAGGGTCATTCTGCACCACTATACGATAAATATGTGTTTGCTTCTCATTTGCTGTGCACAGACATTATGTCTCTGCCCCCAATCCAAGGTCAAACTTCTGTTGGCCAAGAATCCAAAGAGCTGCTTCAAGCTCAGACAAGAGGTTTCTGCTAACTTCTTTGAATTATTAAGGTTTTTCCTTCAAACACCTGAATTTAAAATCCCTGTCAGTTTCGAAAGCAGCTTGGCGCATAGCACCCAGGGAACTGTGGTGGTAGGGCAGGGGGATGCCTGCAGTTTGAGGAAAAACAACTCTGGAGCTTCGTTGGGCTCGCGGAACTAGTTGCATGCTTCTTTGGACAAATAAAGCGTACCTCAGAAAATATGACTACTTCCTTCAGACGGTGTGATCACTGCTGTGTGGAATATACTTCCACAAGTGTTATAGGCACCTGCTTGATATTTAGGTGACGTAACTAGTCACGGGCAAAACACCTCTTCCACCTCAGTCCAGTTTTGTAAATATTTTCCATCTTTTTAAAAAATAATAATAATAATATGGAGGTTATGCATGTACCTGCTCTATAAATTCCTGGGCTGGAACACACAAGTTTGTTTTTGTTTTTGTTTCTTTACAGAGTGGAAAATTAGGCAGAAATGAAACAAAATAAGCGAAACTCAAGAGTACCACTTTCCCCACAGCAACGCCCCACCATTTGATGATTTTGTTTCATTAACACTTAAAAAGCAAACAAACTCTAAAGGCTAAATGCCCCCCCCCTTTTGAAGAACACATCTAACCACATCTGGACTTTAAAAGGAGGCCAACAGTTGCACAGATACCCTCCCTCCCCGATCTGTTAAATGCCGGCAGAGTATAGTGCTACCGGCATTGGAAAGGGATTTGCAGAAGTATCTCATGAAAGTCAAAATGTATTTTGTGCACACTTTGATTAAGCATGCCGAAGGGGCCTCAAGACGGCAGAAAACACAACTAACCGCTACATCATGCCCAGGCTATGGAGTCACCAGCCATGAACAATAAAAGCACACCCATGCTGTAAAAGTGCGCAGGCCCGAGACATTCCCAGGGGTCAAGGAGGCCGAGGCCAATGTAAGCATTGTGGCAACAAACAAAACACTATTAGTAAACCATACAGAGACAGACATGTTTGGGGGGGGGGGTAACCTAAGCTTCTTGGCAAGGAGTTGTGAGGCACTGTGTGTCAGAAAGGGGACAGGTCTTGAGCTTGAACGTAGGTAGCCATCGGTATTGGCTCTTTACACATTCCGTGCTCTGACAGCAGCTGCACTGGTGTTTCGTCCACATGGCCTGGCCAGGAAGTCATGGAATTTGGAAAGCTCCATTATAAACAACTTCAGAAGAACTCTAATCCTTTCCTAATTCAATATGCCGCCTGAGAGGCTCTGACATACACTACGCAAACCGATTCCTGTTACACTCTGTATGACCTGTCAACCTCCAAATGACCCTTGGTATATCATACCCTGCGAGTGACAGTTTTGGTCCTGCCTCGCTTTTCTTTGGGCAGGAAAGCTGCAGTCGGGTGAGGTTTGTTGGCTAGGCCCTTTCAGTTCCACTCAGCATTTAGCAAAACAAACCAGAGCTCCGCAGCTAGGTTCAGGCAAAAAGCCTTTTGTGCAAGGAGTTCTTCATCTCCGTCACAGTAAGCCTTCCTAAAAATCAAGAGCACACATTTTTAGGCCTTCCAAAACAGAGACAGACTGTTCGCTTGGCAAGTGCGTACTCTCATCTGGGGCCCGGAGGCAAGGAGATCAAAAGAAAGGGGGGCAGGGGCAAAACAGAACAGGGTTGCACGGACCCGTAAGAGGGAGGAACTTCAGAGAACTTGCAAAATTACCTCCCCTAGAAGGGGGAAGTGGAGGAAGGTCGCTCCAGTGATCCTCAACATTGATAATTAACACAAGCTTCTTGCACTCCATGAACAGAAAGAAGCGACTGGTATCAAGAGTCAAGATCCAAGTCACAGAGACATGGGAACACAGGGAGTTGCCTTCAGCTGTCAAGACCACTGGCCCACCTGGCTCAAGATTGTCTACACTGACCGGCAGAGCTCTCTGCGTAGCGTAGCAGACGGCGGTCTTTCCCAGCCCTGCCTGGGGACTGAACCCAGGGCCTTTTGCATGCAAACCATTTGCCTACCATTAAGTCACAGCCTTTCTTTAAGATGCACACACCTGGGATGCAGGCATTCTGGGGAGCTCACGTTCCGATCCATACCTTCTGAAAAGGATATCCATATCACAATACCTTTTAAAGTGAAGCAATGTTGTCCAATTTGGAAAAGCCTCCAGGAATTCAGTTCATATAAGCAACATTTCCAGTTACCCAAGAATTCGGAGCATGGTGATCGCAATGCCACAACAATGCCCACCCACATCTATCAGGAGGTACACACAACAGTCAGGGAGGGGAAAACCCCTTTTCACGAATCCTTAAACTTGTATAGCTGGAAGGAAACAGCCCAATTCATCAGCATCACCATCCAGCTTCTGCAATCAAAGTGCTCCGTATGGTTAGTGTCACGAGACAACGAGAAAACGTTTTAATTTTGGATGTAACGGCCTTTCAGAATCTTCTCACAAGAACACTAGTGAACACTGTGGGCATGTGTAGCCCCTTCTCCCTTTATTTCAGCTGGCTTGCTTCTATGCTAAATAATTCAATTTTAAGCTGCGCTTATATGCTTACTAACTCCAGAGAAAGCCCCAGTAAGCACAGTGGGCAGAATTCAATGTAGTGCTAAGTAGAATATGCGTGGGGAATGAAGTCCATTTGTGCAACAAGACTTCCCCTCCCCTCCATGCCCCCCCAAACCTGTTCTGTGGGTTCCACCAACCCTTCAGAGTAGATTTAAGGGATATGAATATAAGGGAGGGAAGTCCCATTATGCAAGCTGACCTCATTCTGTGCATGTAACAACTCAGTTGAATTCCACCCAGTGGGGCTTATTTGCTTCACTCACGGCAAAAATGGCCTTGCCAGAAGCACTTATGCTCAACAATGGGAAGCCCTCATAACATGCCAGGTGCACAAGCAAAGGGAAGCACTTTAGACTCCAACTGCAGACTTTCACCTACCTTTGGCTTAATAGAGACCCACAGGAGGCAATTATTCAGGCTCTTAAAAGCAAAACCAGAGTAGAGGGCATTTTTGTGATAAGAAAAACAAACCAAACAGGAAGAGGCATGCAGCCATTACCTGAAAGAGGGTCAAACTGTCATCATTCAAGGTGCATCTGGGAGGTGTAGTAACTAAAGTAAAACACAAAGTTCTCATTAGGTAAAGAGAACAAGAAAAATATATAAAGCTCATTTAGCAAAGGGTTGGAGAATGAGAGGGAATAGGGGGGAGGAGAGAGACAGAGGTGCAGCCATAGCTCACTAGCTGTGGCAATTAAAATTAAAAGACCTAGATGGTGACAGTAGGCCTGGAGAACTGGCATTTAAAAAGTTATAAAACATAAATCTGAACTTACATAGATAGAACGACATCTCTGGATCTGCAAGCTGGCTTTTCACAAAGTTCCTCAGAGCACCAACTGTCAAATAAAGCATGAAAATCGGTGTGTGGATCAAAAGATATATTGTGAGCAGCATTCTCTTTACAGCACTGACCACATCTCCTTTGCTGCAGTGCTTAGAAAAGAAAACCAATGTAGTCACTGCTTTAAAGACACATGGAGAGGGCAAAGCAAGAGGAGATGTCTTCATTGGTCAGCACCTATTTTAGGTTCACCAAAAGGAATTGTAACATCTGTCTATGCTTTCAAGCTTCATCACTGCACATTCTGTCTCTATAGCTGGAAGTCTCCTCCCCACACTATGAACACCCCAACACTGAGACTTCAGCATCCTTCAATTACGAGGAAAAAATTATCATCCTAATCAAGATCTGGCTTGGTTTCCCCAATGCAAAGTCTCAACAGTATGTTCCAATTCTTCTGCCCAGGAATAAATGAAGAAACTTCCCTTACAAATCTTCCGTCTTATATTAACTGCCAGCACAAACCTGCTCTGTCCCCAATAAGCAATTCAAAAGGGTTTGCTTCCCTGAAAGGAATAACTGAAGTGGTGTTCAGTTTTGCTATCGGAGACCCTCACAAACGATTTTTCCAGGCTTTGCTAGACTGAAAGATAGATGGCGTAGCTAGGAACATGGCTGCTTCTAAATAGAGCAAAAACCCAGATTCAACACAAAGCAAAATGTCAGGGGACTGCCATCGGAACAGGGAAGGGAAGCAGAGGGGCAGTTGGGTTACAGTAAACCTCCGAAGATCTTGGGAAGCAGTTCCTCTTCCTGTGGTGGGGAAAGCCACACCTCCAGTGGGGAAGAGGGGAAGGGACCAGAGGATGCTGCTGGGAGCCTCAGCACCACTCCAGGTCAAGCCAGCCAGGAGGGAACCACGCTTCTTCCGTCACCCACCCTGCGCAGAGGTGCAAAACGCAAAGAAGGAAGGAAAAGGCTGGGGGTGACTGAGCTATTATGTTGGGGGAGGACCCGGAAACGACCACTCCCAGATTCTGCTAGCGATTGAGGCAGACATGAACTTGTGGTTCTGCACTGTAAATAGTTTTGCACCAAAATAAAACCTGTAAAAGACAGGTCGGAGTCCTGACTGATTACTCACGAGCAACCACCATTGCCATCTGACACAAAAGAATGAGAAACACAAACGGTAGTTACCCACGGTCCTATCTGCCTTCTCCTGCCCCCCTTCAATATTCGAATCACTTCCCTCAAAAGGTATAGGCAACAATGGTAGTGTTTAAGTGTACAGCAGATAAACCAGCCAGCTATCTGTACAGCATTGTGTAACACCTCCTATCTGGTATGTTCTACCTGCCCCAACTCAGGGTCCTAGGAATACAGGGGCTGACGCACACATCTCACGCCAGCAAGGCAGAAGATTCTGGATCTTACTTTAGTCAGGCCTGTGCAAAAGAACTATCACTTTAGAGTTCCCTCTCACAAGCCTAAGGCCAAAGGAGGAGCAGAAATTCATGAGGAGGAACGGACATCTAGTTCCATAGATGGAGACAGATGCAAGGCAGAAAGCATAGTTGGGTGTGTGCCCTGCCATGCCGCAAGAAGTTCTAGCCTTTTGCTATTTAGAGGTGCAGGAAGCCTGGTTTTGCTTTTGGCCCCTGGCACATTTAAGAAGAGTGGTTGATTCAACTTCTCTTCAGTGTTTCCAGCTCCTTTTTTGGGCTCTGGTTGAAACTACACTAGACCAACACCCTGTTGTTCAATGGCCTCATCTGGGCATGACTAATGCAGCGGTAAGTGGCCTGGAAGATTTGTCCTCTTTAGAGCACAAATCTCAGCCCTCCTTCATTCAGATCACAGTGCTTGAGTTTCAAGCTGTTAAAGCACCGCCCAAACCAAACAACTAGAGACATTGCAGTGTAACTATCTCAAGTCACAAACCTTAGCTTGGGAGCAAGGAACTTTTCTCTATTTCACTGCACCTTACTTGGGGGTGAGGCAGAAGCTGGGAGGGAGATACACTCTTACCTGTTTCACTGGGATGGAAGAAGCCCTGCAGAATGTGACGATCTGGGAAGTAAACTCTCAGTACCACCTAGTTGAAAACAAAGAGCAGGAGCCTACTCAAAAAAACCTAAACCATGGTCAAACCAGCTCTGCCTTTGGACAAGACTAGCTCATTCTGAGAAACTGATGCCTTTTCATGAATGAGCAACTGTGACTGGTTGACACTATATTTGGGGCTTTCAAGATACTTGAAAGGGCTATTTTAGAAACCCACACTAACAAGAAGTTGTCAGGAACAACAATGGATAGCTGGGGTAGCACGCTAGCTAAGACTGAGTTATTAATCAGGATGCTCCTTGTTCAGATCTTACCTCTGATATTAACTCACTTGGTGACCTTAGGCAAGGTGTTCTCTTTCAGATAGGAAATACTAATTATGACACCTTAGCAAACTTTTGACACACTCAACACAGTATATAAATGCTAAGTACTATTATAGCTTCATTCTGGGCTCTACCACTGTTCCAAGAGAGCTACTGATCTCAAATTAAAGGAAAGAAATGGGGCAAAGAACCAGGGGAGCAGAACAGGCAGGATTCCCATCAAACCTTCAGGTATAAGAATCCTGCTAAGGGCACCACTATAACCGGCTATCCCTGTTTGCCATTCATTTGGTTGTCCCAGAATGTAACAGAAGATGGTTCAATGATGCCAGCAACCTGAAGTCAGTACCTTTCTGTTCCTCACTTTGTGAAAGACCCAAAACAAAACATTACCTTTGGATAGCGCTCAAGCTTGTCCTTCAGCTGAGTTTCTCGCTGTGCTCGTGTCATCAAGGGAGATTCTTCCAAACGCTTCCTAGGAAGAGGGAAAGCTTAGCAAGCCAGTATAGTCACAGATCTATACAGCCAGGGGCTGCCACTCCACACAATCTAGTAACTATCTTATCTGCTTAAGCTCCATACATTCTCCTTCCTGCTCTCTACCTCTGTGTATGTTTGTCTAAAACAAAGCACTACTACACATTCCCAAAACAAGATTGCAAAAGAGGAGGATCTGAGAAACTCTGCAGCAAAATCATTTTAACCAAACAAATCTCAAACATATTTGAAAGTGGCTGAACAATTTTGGTTATGTTCAAATGTTTGCACCAGCACTATACATTTATAAGAATTTAAGATTAATGTTTGAAATAATGCATTTTGTAATTTTTACTTAGTTTGGGAAAAAGTCTGCTGGTAACAGCCTTGCCAGATTTCCCCCTTGTGGTGTAGAAAAGAAGTTGTGACAAGCATATAAACTGAAACTATGCAATATGTGTGCTCATATTTTGAAAACTCCTCACACAGGTACCCCCTGTGCAATTTCCAACTATTCTAAAATCATGGGGAGGTGCAGGGACAGACTGTACAGTCTTCAAGAAGCTTCTGCCTTAAACAGAAAGCTCAATTCAGCCTCCCCTATGGTGCAACAAATGCCATACCACAATACCAAAGGAATGATTGGAAGTTAAAGAGGGAAGTTTGATTCATTTGACATTTAATTCAAAATGTTGATTCACCAAGACTGATGAGCGGTAAAGGATATACTGTAATCAGAGAAGTTTAAAAACAAAACGGCAGATACAACTCAGAGGTGTTCTTCCACAGATTTCACAGCTCCACAGTTTAATTGTTTACTTTAAGAGATGACACAGCACTTTTCATTTAAATTACTTTACTCCTCCACTTTCTTCAACTATTTTTTTTTTAAAAAAAACTTTGCAAAGCTGCAAAGAAAAACCTCCAGTGAAACCATACAAATATTCACAAGCTTACGGAAAGATCAAGCTAATCCTTCCATTTGTGCATTAGTCCTTCCATCTAAAAGTTTTTTTTTGGGGGGGGGGGAGAATCATGAAAAACATGTATTGAAAAGTATCACAATCCAGACTACCTTCACTTGTGTTGACACCATTTGTCTGCTTTGTGACCCCCCCATTGTTGCACACTCTGTGTAAAGACCAATTCACATGCAGGCTTTGTTCCAATTTCTAAAATGGGACAATCTGTTATCTTTGCAGTGGTCAGTAAAGTTTACCTCCTTGTCTTCAGATTTAGTTTTTTCCTTCCAAAATCCAAGTACAGTATCAGTGAGATCTAATGACAGCCTATGTTATAAATACGTAACAGTATTGGGGAGTATATGAGTAATGTGACAACTACACATGCTCATGTTTATCCCAAATATTATTCAGGAGTGGCAAGGCAACTGTCAAGGGATGGGGAAATGTAGAATCCAACTAGGTCACCCTAGAAGTTTGTGGAAGAACACAAAAATAAGCTGGCACCGGGCTCATCCCTCCTCTTGTTTATATTGCCTGATCCACAATTGGTGTAATCTCCTTTCTTCCTGTGTCTTGTGTAATCCCATTTCGTTGCCACAGCAGATGAAAATTTCAGTTTTAAACTGGAAAATATTGCCACAGTGTAAAAATGAGAGGAAACAGAATTCTGACATGGATTTGCTTTTTGGCTTAGCACCTGATGACTTGCATTGTGATCAAAGGGAACTAAATGGGATTGCCAATATATAAACAAAGAAATCATGAGCTTTGTTGTCCAGTCGTCTATCTTTTTTCCAGTGTTTATAACAGAGGCATCTAGTGGATGACATAAAGTGTATCAAGGATTTCTAAACAACTCTGTGACCTAGACACACTGGCTAGAGGTACTGGAAAGCAATAAGGCTTACGAAACTGAAACATCAACTAGGAAAATAGCAGCCTAGATAAACCTTCAGCCTTGCAGGAGGCAACTGTATATATCAGCTCCTTAGAACAGAGGTGTATGCTTGGAATAACTACTACAACCTGATCTCAGCACTCACAAAGAAATTAATGTTTCCCCCGTTTCGCTTAGAAGACACATTTCCCATGCCTGTAATTTGAGCAAAGAAACAAAAAACCCTTCCCTATCCAATTTCAATGAAATAGTTTATTTATCATATTACAGCTTCACACTAACTTGGGATTACACCCACTAAATTCAGAATATTGTACTTTAATTCTTCTAAGCACAGTGGCGTAGCGTGGGGAGTGCAGGGGGGGCCGGCCGCACCGGGTGCAACATCTGGGGGTTAGGGTTAGGGGGCGCAAATCCATGGGTTAGGGGGCGCAAATCCACGGGTTAGGGGGCACAAATTACTTTCCTTGCCCCGGGTGCTGACAACCCACGCTATGCCACTGTCTAAGCATCATGCTGAGTGGTGTCTAATTTTATGCTAATTTCCTGAGCTCTTAGGGAAATATATTAAAACACCATCTGGGACAGGTGGACGTACTTGATTATGTGGGAAACTATGAGAAAGATTCAAAATCTCAAAGAACATGGGTGACATTATAACAGCATGTAATTCTCCCAGATATTAGGCCAATGCAGACCTATACTGTGATGTGCTTTGTGTCAGCAAGATTGTGAAACAGCCTATAGGTGGAATTAGCTGTGTTAGTCCATTGCAGGAAAAATAGGAAAGATACTTGTGGCCACTTAAAGATTAGCAAATGTATTATGCCATAAGCTTTTATGGGCTATAGTCCACTTCACCAGATACCTGAAGTATAATCCTAAATTATAGGAATATACACACACATATGGTGGAGAGAACTATAAATTGTAAGGTCAGAAGGAAGTGAAATGTAGAAAATACAGATGGTGAAAATTCCGTTATTGTCAGTGGCCAGCCACAACATACTACAGATGGAGTGACTGCATCACTAATGAAAAAGAAACTTACCTCTCATTCTGGAGCTGAGACAAACGTTTCCTCACATCATCTACAGTCACCTCAAAGAACTCATCTGGAAGTTCTTGTGAGCCAAAATCCAGTTGCTTCTGTAGATCTGGATGGCACAAAATTGGCTCTCGCTCCAGATGCTGTAAAGAACATAGGAACTGAAGTTCAGATGACTGGATCCAAGAAGGCATGGAATCAGCTGAGCACATTTACATATGTAAAATTGTGCTTTTTGGGGGTGTCCAGAAAATCCTGCCCAAAAGCATTTGTTCGTTTAACTACAAAAAGGCTTCAGAATTACAGTAACTTTCAGCTTAATCACTCCCTGTGTGAATCTCTTTCCTGATCTTAAAATAGAAATGGAGAAGGATTTTATCTGCACTGCAATGTGAGGTTAGCTCCCCTGGTTCATACCCCATAAACAAGTACTCCTGTACCAGTAGATGTGCAAACCTTTGTGAAACACAGTTCACTCATTCCACTTACAAGATGATCTGAAGACTGCTTTCCTTCCTTCCTTCCCACTGTGAAGCCGCTAGGAACAGCTTCAAAGAACAGCACCGGGTAAAGGTGCTTTTAAAATGCTGCGGTAAGTGGTTGCACACAAAGGAACAAGCAAAGGGACATTGTATGGAAAAAATATGGATGCCTCCGTGTGCTGTTGGGGTAGCCATCTTTTTTACTGTACAAGGTCCCTTTGTGCCTACACAATTACACAGGAAGCAGTGGGCAAAAAGCCTCTTTCTGCAGCATTTTAAAGCATTTTTACCCAGGGCAGCAGAGCAGCTGTGCTTTGAACTAAAGCTGCTAGGAGCCATAAGAAAGAAAGAAAGAAAGAAAGAAAGAAAGAAAGAAAGAAAGAAAGAAAGAAAGATCTCATAAATAGTACAGCTGAATCTATGTAATTTAAAAAAAATTAAAAGTTATTTGATTTCATTTCCCCCAAATTATTATTTAAATTCAATCAGTTTTTAAAATCCGCACGACAATAGGACCGACATGTGAAAATGGGATTGGGCAAACCTTCTTAGTTGACACACAATAATATAAGCTTTAATAAGGGCACAAGGCACAGAACACATGGAAGAGCACCACCTCAGAATTCTTGCTTGAATACAATGCCAAAATCTCCTCAAATGTGCACAGCTTGCACACTGAAAAGAAGGCTTCCAACTGAGCTTTCTCATGCAACAGGTTTGCACCATCAAGCAGGTTCTGCTGTTGATTGGGATGGTTTACAAGCAAGTGATCCTCCACTGTGAAAATCAGAGATGATACAAAATGTGCCCTTCTGAGCTTCAGAATTAGTCTGTTAAGTAGCAATCTCTGCATGCTTTATAGCCTGAAAGCTGCTGCCAATCCTCCTTGTCCACATCAGGTATGTTGCCCATGGAGAACTGATTCAGTCAAGATTGCTATGGAAAGCCTCCATCAGTTTTGGGGAGACTGAAGGAACTCGGAAATAGTTATGCAGAAGTGACAAGCATGAACAAGAGACAGATTTCACTGAACCCAGCACTGGTGGCTTATAGCAGATTATATAGAGCAGAAGCATCAAGGCTATGCAACTACCGAACAGTGAGCTTGACATTGATACCACGCTATATGTTCGACTGGAAACAGAAAGACTTGGGGCTTGTGGGAGCTGGTTATCAGCTGCACCCCACACACTGGAATAACCTGCATCTGCAAGTACCAATCTACATCAGAATTACTACAGATCAGAGATTTAAACAGGAAAGTTGGTGAAGGATGGAGGGGAAGAGGCTTTGTTGCCACTGCTGATATAGACTCTCTGTTCAGTTTCCCCTCCATGCATGCATAAGATTCCATTCAGTTGGCAAACAGTCCTGCTAGTTCTGACACAAAAGAGAAGGTGCTGCACTGCAGAGCTGCTGGCTGACACTCTGTAAATCCAGAGCTAAAAAATGATGGCACCACTTGGTCTGTATTGTTAATAGGCTGCTTTGAAGACCAGCATCCTTGACCATCAATGATCTGCTTAGCCTGGCCCCAGACTCCGTGAACTTGGGACGTTCCTATTTATAATCGCCCATACCCCCCACGCTTAATGTCTCTAGCACATCCCTGTCTGTGCCCTCTTTCCCACCCACAGATCCCTGGCCATCTACTGTCCTATCTTATTCTCACTTCCCTGCAGCATCACCACCACCCCTCCCACCCCGAACAAGCCCTCTGGGAATAGAAGGAGTCTCTCTCAATTGTCAGTAGAGACAACACAAATTACAAGGCAAGATTTTCTCTATTTGTGGGCACCAGAGGGTAATTTGGGAAGTTAAAAGAGTGAGGTTGCGTGGGTGGGACCCTCAGCTACTTTTAGAAAGTTGAAGAGAGTTAGGTCTAACTAGAGGGTGAAGGAGCCTGATTGTAGCTTTCTCTGGGCAGAAAGCACAAGAAGTACCCGTGAGCTGCCAATCTGTCCTCTTTCAAAGACTACTGTCGCCTTACGCTGGCTGTTTAGGGACTGGCAGAAGAAGCAGAATGGATAAGCAACCGCCTTGTACTGACAGGCTGGGACAGCCGCTAGGAGCAATTTACTATAGAGTGATGTAAAAGGGTCCTTTGACACCCCATCTAAAACCTACGGTCCTATTTCCACACCTCTAACCTCCACACTGGAAAGATCCAATCAAAAACTGGTGTGTGTTTGTGTGTGTGTGTGTGTGTGTGGCAAAGACAGCTACTACTCCTAGCAAAGTCTGGAGGAAAAATTAACTCCCACACCACAGATTCCCTATGTGAAGAAGAGAGCCCAGAATCAAGAGCCAGCTAGCATACTGGCGGAAATTCCTGGTTTAATCTGAGAGCACCAAACTATTGCACCTATTACAGGATCACACAAGGTACAGCAGCCTCTCTCAACCACTTAGGTCTCCAGAAGTTGTTGGACTACAACTCCTATCATCCCTAACTACTGGTCCTGCTAGCTAGGAATGTTGGGCGTTTTAGTCCAACAACATCTGGGTACCCAAGGTTTAAAAGGCAGGCTTAAAGTCAAGGTTCATTTGGGATAATATAATGGGACATTTCACAAGTGTCACAACCCTCTTACCACAGTTCTTCTTCCATCCTTTAATGCCCATTTAAAGCTGTGCTTTTATGCTCTACTTCAAGATGGAAGAACTCTTTAAGCCTGGCACACTAACTTCTCCATCACTCCAATATCATTCTCCCATGGAAGCATGAAACAAAGTCTGATGATTCCCTGGGAGACACATTTTTGCTCTTTTCCTGGCCTTGCCAGCTCTCGGCAGAACAGAACAACTGGGGGGGGGGGCGTGTAGGGAGAGCACTGGGGGCTGGTGGGTCAGATTAGGTCTGCAGGCCAGAGGTTCTCTATGCCTGCTTTAAAATCTTCAGGTCTTTCCCACCAACTCAATACAACTTGCTTGGTATAAAATTCTTCCATAATCTGAACTGTCAACATTTGTCTCTTCTCTCAGCAGCACTGACTGCTCAATAACTGAAGCAAATCCCAGAAGGGCTCTGTCTAGAAACAAGTAATTGACTTGAGGACAGAAACAATGCAACACATTCCTCTCTACAGACTATTAAACAAACCCAGGACATTGGCAACTTCCAGTGTGGCTAGGGAGGGCTGCCAAAAATGGAGACAAAGGGAACAGGACTTTTTGAATACCAAGCCCTTCCAGTAGATCTTCAATATGATGTAATTTACCGCGTCAACTTTCAGCTTCGGGTGTACAGTTGTAACAGAGGGGCTGATGGGCACCACCACAACTCTCAACGCCATCATCAGTCAATGCCTGGAGGGGCTGCATGGTCTGATCATAGCCTTCAGAGAAGGATGTCAAGAACTAGCTATGATGCTCGCATGCAGGTTGCATGACAAAAGTTCTTCAGTGGTCATTTTGCCTGAGATGATTCTTCAATTCTGGAAACCGTTGCAAAAAGCACTTAAGGGAGTAATAAATGCGAAACTACTAACCCACGTCCACTCTCTTCAGTACGCATTTCCAAACCAAAACTCTCAAGAGATCCTTTGCCAACAGTATTACAGGCCATCCATTCGCCCAGTGCTTTGGCCTTGTCACTCAAATCTACCCTTTACACTCCTACGTATTATTGCGGTCCACAGTCAAAAGGGTGGCAGGGATTGCTGTGACGTTAAAGCAAGGTGGTGGGGCAAAACCAGCTCCTCTCCCACACTGCAGAAGTCTCTGATCTCTAGGGGAATTTGGAGCTAAGCTACCTTCTAATAATTAATGTTTTGACATCAAAGTATGGCTGGTCTGTAAACCATCCCCAGCCCAGAAGTGGAGGGACGCCGGCACAGATTTTATCCAGCCTCTTCCATCAAATCCAAAAAACCACACACAGGCACAACATTAATGGGAAGATTCTTTTGCTAAAATGGACCTTTGATGTTTAAAAATAATTTGTTTTGTTTTGGGGTTTTTTTCTTCTTCCCCCTCTGGACTGAAAAGGGACAAAAAGCAGATGCCATGCGGCCAGCCCCATTCTGGAGCTGCTGATGAGAGCAAGGCAAGGGAATGGAAGGAATGGAGGAGGGAGCGCAACGTAATCAATCAGCGGCAAAGGCACCCGAGATCAAAGGGCCTGAAAGCAGCCGTCAGAGTCGCACACTGTTTAGCATGAGGGAGGGAAGCTTCCAACAGAACCTGCAGCTGCTCCCGAGACACCGCTCCATTGGCCCTGCTTTCCAACCTTTTTGGCATGTTGATCCACAAGTCCAATTTACTTGGTATGCATGGTGACCCACAGATTTGTTGTCACATGAATATAAGGACCTCAGGTCTTTGGCAGCCATCCATTTTGTGCATTTTTAATGGCAAGTTTGCCTAACACGTAATCATTACTCGAGCTGTATGGGGGGGGGGGGCGGAATTAACTTAACATTCCTATTTATGTTGAATCTGTTCAAATATTACTCGCTTACAAAGTTGTTCTTATTTTGCTTATGGGAATATAAGGACACCAAGCATCTGATTGCAGAATGTTGCTCTGTAAACTAAGAATTTCCTCTAAAAATGTACCATTACACAAGTTTGTCAAGAAGTGTCTAGGTTGTTGAACAGGAGGTTTCCTTAGCTACAGGCAAAACCATGTAAGAAGAGTTAAGGCTGGCCTCAATCCAAGTATCAGAATTGAACAAAACCAGCCAACCCTTCAGCTGCATCCTCAAGAATTAAATCACGGTCCTTTTCTAGTCCCGGATGCCAGCAAGGTAGGGCAGCATTCAGTGACACACTCAAGAACCAGAGGTCACAAAGGACCACACAGTTATGAGTGCTCATAGGTATACATCACCTTGCCAGGGAAACGTTTGCTTTCTGTATCAGAAGCTACACAGGGGAAAAGACCGAGGGCAAATCATATCCCAAACACATCAGAAAGATATGCCTAGACTGGGGCAGGGGGAAGGATTGGCTCAATTTCACTTACTGGATTGGTGTTTCACTTACTGTTCCTAATTATTTTCTTTACTCATTTCTCTTGGCTAGCTCAGTCAAAAAGGTCACAAGAGACCAAAACTTCAGGAATTCCACAACAGGAAGGTTTCAGAAGAAAAATGTAGCAAAGTCAATTAAACTATAGTAGACCAGAGGATAACAGCAGTTGCTGCAACTCGACTCTCATTTCTGGAGGACAACCCTAATAAGATCTCAGGGTTATTTCCCCCTCCTGATGCATTCGGATGCTAGAAAAGCTGTGAAGAAGCAGAAGTCCTGCTGAGTTAAGGAAGTCAAAGAACCTCTCAACTATGGAATCCATTCAGAGAACAGGAGACAACACCAGAGGAAGCTTTAGTAAATCAAGATCCACTCCAGTTTCAGCAGAAGAGTGCAACTAGCTTCATAGTCTTCTGCCACTGGTTGTGAATGTACAGTTCAGTTTCTGTGCTTAATCCTTCAGTCTGCACAGCAAATCCCTAAGATCTGTGCTGCACTTTTGACTCAGCCCTGTCACTTTCACCTAACTTCACTGGTTCCTAACAACTTGGATTTCAAATGCACCAGATAAGGGCTATAAATTCCCACTTTCCCACCAACTTATTCCACTTTGACTCTTAATACATCAGGTCAAGCAGGCCGAAGATCATCAACATCAGAGGTTGTAGGCCAGAGGTTTACTGTAGGATTATGGGAGTGGAACTCTAACAAGCTTCCTCCATCTCTTCAAAAGCCAGTGCTAAAGGGGGACAAGCAAAGAAAATCCCGCCTCCCCAGAACACTGTAAGAAAGCCAAACCTCTACCTCTTTTTGTTCCTTTAGCTTTTCTGGACTGTTTTTTAGCTTCTTTGGCTTGGAAGGCCCTCCAGGACTGGACAGAGATGTTGATAAGCTTGGCGATGGCACATCCAATACAGAAGAGCCACCACTCAGACGTTGGCCACCACCTACAAAAGGGACAAATGGGGAAGGCATCGAAGGAGAATGGCAGGTCACTGAGCTGCTCTGAGATTCTGCACTCCTGTCCTGCTTATCGGTGCTATTGCTGGCAAACAGAGCCTCATCGCTGCAGGTTGAGCTTGCTGGGGAGGCAGCTGTATGTGGCACAGGCAGACCCCCTGGCTCTTTGCTGGAAGGTGACCTTGCTGTCAGATCTTCAGGAGGATATTCACCGCTTCCAGCTTCTGCGTGGCCAGTGGTGGTGGACTTCTTTTTGACCACCCTAGACATAAAGAGAAAGAGTGAAGCAGTCGCTGACAGTGGAAATGTTGATTTTTTTCTTATTCACAAACAGCTCAGGCTAAACAAGTTTCCCAAGTCATTTCCTCAAGAAAGGAACAAACAAGAACTTCGAAAAATCTGGGCACATAACACGCCACAGAAGCAATGCCTAAAAATAAATGCCACTCTTTACATGAACAAAAGCGGGCATTTTGTCCTGGGGGCTCCAATTTTGGGACGATAAGACAAGCAGGAGTAGGTTAACAAGTTGCAGATCACAATCCAAGTTCACTGCGCCTCTTAGAGGAAAAGAGACCAGCCCTACCCACTATCCCACCATTTTGATCAGTTGCATAATGGACAAACAGGAAAACAAGTCAGAGCTTACAGCTAATAAAAGTGACCTGAACTAACAGAATACAAATCACAACATACAGATTTATTAATTAACAAGAGTATCCCTATCTTGCAGTCCAGAAAGTAGGTCAGGAGAAATATCACTCCCCTACAGAAACTATGTGGTCAGCCCACTGCAGGAAAGCTAGAATCAGTCTTTTCCTTTAATGATGAAGTGGCTCTTGGAAAGATAATGAGAAAGGAGCAACGCCACATGTCCCAGGCTAAGGGGTGTGTGACTAAGGTAAATACTGGAAGACCTAATCAAGGGCTTGAGTATCATGCCTGAAATTTTAATTTCAGATACTCAGGTGTTGCATTCTCCAACACCTGAAGCTGCATGGAAGAGGCAGAAATACCGCAGCCGCCACTAACCCCCCAAATTAGTTATTTCAGGGTTCACAAATAGTCAGTGTTGTATGTTTTAAGAGCTAAAAGACAGCAAACTCAAAATGAACAACTTCAGATTCATGTTAAAAAGTACATCAGCAATCAGCAAGATGGGAAGACTAAGTTTTTCACTGCCGGCAAAAGGAAAAAATCAAGAGAGCCAGGAAAAACTCGTGGGGATGTTCAATATGACTACTGGTGTTAAGAAAGCCCTGCCCCACATCCTTAGCAATCTCATCTCATGTGAAGCTAGTCCTCTCTTGCTTATCTCTATTTATAGGGAGGGATGGATAAGTCAAGGATGGGGAACCAGATGTTTTAGAGACCACATCTCCCACCATCCCTGACCCACTGGCACTGCTGGCTGGGGCTGATGGGAATTGGAGCTCGACCACATCTGGAGGGCACCAGGTGACCAATTTCCTGGTGCAGGAGAATGTATTCTGGAACCAGTGAAGGCAAACTTTTCCAGTCAGCTGGAATGCTGCAAAACATGGATATATGGTCTGCTAGAAGCAGTTAAAGGTTCTGCTCAGAGTTTCACAGTGCTTCCTCCTGAGTGAAGCAGACAAGCCATTATGAAGAAATTCCTCCCAGCAAAATTGGGGGGGGGGTAAGTGGCAGCAGCTGCAGCTACAGAAAGTATATCTAAGCAGCTGTTTCCTAAAAAGGAAAATCCAATAATTATCAAGGACCGCAAATATTGGTCTCTGGACATTTCCTTAAATGCATCCCTTATGCAAAAAAATAAAAAATAAAGAGGGAAGCAAAGTGCACTAATAGGGAAGGCAATTTGTTCTTTCTCCCAACCTGATGATAGCATTGCCTCCTGTCAGACCAAGTGACTTCAGACTTGTCTTCTCCAAAGCAGTTTTCCCAGTTACCTGCAAAAGAGATGAAGGCAGACACGCTTCTCAGTTATGCAGAGGCTCCACGCTCAGAACTGACACCAAGGAATAATTTGAGGGCTACCTCACGTACTCTGTCATACTTGTAAGCAGCTTTATGCTATTTTAAATGTGTTGAGCCTGGAGTCAGGGAAGCTTTGCAGGCATAAAAGGTCCCATGTCCAGTTCTTGGCACCTCCAATTGAAGAGGGATGGGGAACCCATGACCAGATGTTGCCCCAGCCAGCGTGGCCGATAGAGATGATGGGAGTGCAGCAACATCTGGAGGGCCACAGGTTTCCTACCCTTGAAAGAAAGGATTCTTGGGTCATAAGATTCAGAGAGGCAGGTGTTGCTTGAGGCACTGGATGCCACTGCCAGTCAGAGTAGACAAATCTGGGTTGAATGAACTACTGTTCTGGCTTGGTATTAAACAACTTCCCAAATTCATGTTCAAGGGGGCAACTTCTCATCCAGAAGGAAGCTCAGAAAAAATAAACTGCCTCCGCCACCCACCCTGCAAGGGCAAACAACCACCCTGTGCCCTTGCAAGATGGCAGAATCAATGTCAATCACCTCTTAGTCTCAGCATACGGGTGATCTATGCAGACCCAGGGGAAGGATCTTGTTTATTTATTTGGGGGAGGGGGAGCCTCCAGAATGCTGACATATAAAGTATGAAACAAAAACAAAAATGCTGCAGAGATCAAAACATGGAAAAAGCAAATATTTATTAAAATGAAACCACTGTTGTGACTCTTGAGCTTTAAAAGAACTTAAAAAAACACACAGACAGGTCATTGAGAATGTTTTATGGGCTCAGAGGCTTGTGCCGAGCGACCCGTGATTATGTTCCAGCAGAGGTTTTTTTTTTCTCCCCCACACAAACACGTAAAGCTTTGAAGAGACCAAAGCTCTTCCATTTCCCTTCTTCAGCAAGCCCAGAGATGGAACACATTTTCCAGGCTGGAAAGCTGTGCAGGGTATATTTTGTTATTTTCAGTGGCAGATGAAGGGGGATGGCTGAGAAGAGGACTTGTTGACTTACCTCATCTCGCATGTAAATACAGACGGGGGAGGTCTCACAGGGCTGCTCCACGTATACCCTGCAAGGGAAAGGGAAAGCAGGCATGCCCTATTAAGATAATTCTATGCTGGCTTCATGCCCATTGGAAAAGCAACCTGTCTGACCCAAATCCTATATATATATATATATATATATATATATATATATATAGAGTGAGATTTTCCAAGTCTGTCCCAATCCAAATATCCTATTGATGTGGATATTCCAAGCCCAGTCTACATCTATCAGTATTAACGCTCAATTTGCAAACTGCTATTTTCTCTCAAGTTTTTTTTTTGGAGGGAGGGTTGCTTCAGAAAAAAGTCATACTGAAACCAACTGTATTACACAGCATCAAGGAATGAATCTTAAAGCACAGCACACAGCCTGACTCAGCTTGCAAAAAAGTCCAATTCAGGTTGGTCTTCAAGTGTTGGGTCCTAAAGGTAAAGGGACCCCTGACCATTAGGTCCAGTCGTGGCCGACTCTGGGGTTGTGGCACTCATCTCGTTTTATTGGCCGAGGGAGCCGGCGTGACTAAGCCGCTTCTGGCGAACCAGAGCAGTGCATGGAAATGCCATTTACCTTCCCGCCGGAGTGGTACCTATTTATCTACTTGCACTTTGACGTGCTTTCGAGCTGCTAGGTTGGCAGGAGCAGGGACCGAGCAACGGGAGCTCACCCCGTCGTGGGGATTCGAACCGCCAACCTTCTGATCGGCAAGTCCTAGGCTCTGTGGTTTAACCCACAGCACCACCCGCTTCCTAATCTGACCCAAAAGACAGTATCCCTCGGCCACACATCTGACATCAGATGTGTGCTGGACAAGCAAAGACCTGGAGGAACATTGGGAGCCTTAATGTGCACTGCCTAATGTTCCTTGGCAAATGGGACTTGTATTCAGTGCCTTTTAAATTTGGTGCTCAATGCAAGTCCCACTAGGATTTGCTCAACTCAAGTCGAGTTGACCCCTACTGAAAGCGGAGCTTGCAGCTGACTGGCGGTGTCTGCAAACCCTGCCTTCGGCGGGGATCTTCCTTTGCAGCACCACTTGAGTTCAAGCCAGAAAGAAAGAAAGAAAAGAGTGGCTCTGCACACAAGAGAGCCAGTGTAGTGTAGTGGTTAAGAGCGGTGGACTCTTAAATCTGGTGAACTGGGTTCGCGTCTCCGCTCCTCCACATGCAGCTGCTGGGTGACCTTGGGCTAGTCACACTTCTCTGAAGTCTCTCAGCCCCACTCACCTCATAGAGTGTTTGTTGTGTGGGAGGAAGGGAAAGGAGAATGTTAGCCGCTTTGAGACTCCTTAGGGTAAAGCGGGATATCAAATCCAAACTCCTCCGAATCCAAAATAAGGAGGGTGCCTTTTCTCATATGTGGTGGGAATGTAGTAATATCAAAAAAAATTGGGAGATGATACATAATGAACTGAAAAAATGACGTTTGTTAAAAAACCAAAAGCGTTTTTACTAGATATTTCTGATCAAGGACTGCCAAAAGAGAAATGGAAAATATTCATGTATGCAACAACAGTGGCAAGAATCCTAATAGCACAAAACTGGAAGACTGGAGAAATACCTTCGAAAGCACAATGGCAGGAAAAATTGATGAACTACGTGGAATTAGCAAAGCTAGCGGATAAGCTACATGAAAAAGACAATAGTGATTTAGAAAAAGAATGGGAACCTTTCATAAACTATCTGAAGAAACAACTGAAAGAAATGGGCTCGGTAGCAGGATTTGAATAAACATTCACAACTTTACTTAACAAAATGCATGAGGAATAACATTGTAATAACATTTTGACAGATAAGGAATAGCAGATTGTATCATTTAATGTAACAAGCCAGAGGGGGAAGCTGAAGGAAGTCAATGGGAAGGGGGGGGGGTGTAGAATGTATGTTTGGAAATGATTTTTTATACTTGTTGTTAGAAAAGAAAACTAATAAAAATTAGATACAAAAGAAAGAAAGAAAGAAAACTTGTAAGGCTGAGCTTCAGAGGTCAGCCGTGTGCCTACACACAAGTCTCCTCTAGATAACCTCCCTCAGTTTTTGCAAAGAGAGAGGAGCTAGTTGAAACCACTCTATGGCTGCCACACTGCAGTTTACGTTTCCCTTAGAAAATGAAAGGGCCAAAGAAAGAAATGTACAAAAATGGGGGAGGCAGGCGGAGGATGAAAAGGAAAGAGAAAGACGGAAGGAGACATCAAGGACGTAGAATGGAGGAAGGAAATTGCAGCAGGCCCTACGGTAGTGTTGGAGAATGTTACACTAATGCCTGGGTGCATTTTAGTGAATCTGGTGGTTTCATAATCTCTGGATTTTTTATTGTTCAAATAGGGGCGTATGGCTGTGGCTATGGGTACAGTGGTACCTCTAGTTGTGGACATGATCCGTTCCGGGGTGCCGTTTGCACCCTGAAAAGTCCGCAACTAGAGTGGCGCTTCTGCGACTCAGCAGTAACATCTAGACCAAAGGAGCGTTTCAGCCCTGTTCTTGAGTTTGTTTAAAATCATTTAAGGTTTATGATTTCTCTATTTCCTTCTGAGGAAACTGAATAGTTCAGTGAAACGAGGTTTGTAGCCGGCATCCCGTTAAGGCTTTGTTCAATTCTAGATTTTTCTAATTTTTTCCTTAAACTTTTTGATTTGTGGTAGTAGTACCCTGAATATTAAATTCTCTCCTCATTGAGGCTTGCCTGGTGGTACCTATATTAAAGTCCTTTCAGCATAAACTGAACACCTTTTTATTCTCCCAGGCATTTTAGAAGTTCATTTTTTGACATTGGACCAGAATACTTCTGCTTAGGTTTTAAATGATGTTTTGATGTTTGTTCTGTTTTTTAGGCAGGAAATTATTTTCTTTAATATTTAAATTAATACATAAGTGTTTATTGTCTTAACTCTGTGTGAACCACCAGAAGACATAGTTGACTGAGTGGCTAATAAATGTTCTAAATAAATATTATTAAAATATTCATTTGTTGATTTCTGTGTGCTGTAGGCAACTGATATTGAAAGGAAGGCCGTGTGTGTGTGTGTGTGTGTGTGTGTGTGTGTGTGTTTTGGTTGGTTAGCAACCCTGCTGTAGAAAAAAGGTGTAGATAGAGCTAAAGGCTAAGACAAATTAGTAGGCCTAAAGGTACTCCCAGCATTTGTGAATATGCTTTGCACCCCCGCCTACAGGATACTTGCCTGTGGAAGAAGGCTATTGCTGCTAACAAATTTATACAGAAGGAATAGAGAAAAGTATATCCAAAACCCAGCAAGAAGACTTCATTCCGAACTCCAACTCAATTCCTGTTTAGGACTGAATCAGGCCTAGGGAAGATGGAATGTTGCTCTTTCCTGAAGCAGAATCTGTCGTGCCCGAGTTCAGTTTAGAATTATGAGATTTCAGGCACCAAACAAAAATACTTGGTCGAGACAGGAAAATAAGAGTGCCTCAAAGGCATTCTATGTTACATTCACCAGCACCACAAAATGAATGGTTAGCACTGAAAGGCTGAAAGGAAAGGACCAACAAGATTTAAGCCTAGTGGGACTGGATTTTAAGAAAGTTTTCTTTTTGGAAGGGTGGGCAGGAATTAGTAGAATAGCACACCTTCTTAGATTCACACCTCCTATATAAAGTCATGTGGCAAATGTCCTAAATAATAACCCGTAGTTCATTCTCCAAGAAGACAGTAACTGCCAACAAGACACATCATGGACTATATTGTAGACTCCCATTAGTACCCAACAAAAAATGGGTTTTATAAGGAAGTTCCCAATCTTTGTAGAGATGTCTCTTCAAACTCTCTCACCGTCTTTCACCTCCGTTCAGCTACATGGTTAAAGCAAAATAATTCTACCCACATTTTTTTCCAGCAGTGGGGGAAGAATAGTGTGCAGCAGCCCAGTTCACTCAAATGGAGAAAACCATTTCCTATTTGACCAGTAAGCATTCGGTGAAACAGAAAAAGCGTCATGCCAGCATTAAGGGTTGACTGGTACCTAACCAATATTTCCAATGCAGAACGTGTTTCATGTTGGCAGATGTAAGCTATGCTCCTGAAAAGGAGAAGAATGACACATGCCTAAACTACAGGCTTTGGAAACTGGAACTTACTCAGGACAGTTCTACAATAACAGTTCTTAACAGTAAATGTCAAGGTCAAGCTCAAAAGAGCACCCTGCCAATGACAAACCTGTGAGCACAGAAGAGGAGCTGCAGGATTCCTAAAAAGCCTTCTCTCTGAGCAGGACATTTGTGTAATATTCAATTTCATTCTATAGAAGCAGTGCAAATCAGAAAGGTGAGCTAAGGATAAGGTCACACAGCAGAATTTTCTTCAGGATGCTTTAAATAACCTGCTGCTAATGGAACCCTTGGAGTTGCTTGTGTCACTGCTAACTATTCCAATGTTTATCCATCGTTGAGGATTTCTGGCAAGAAACATCCTACAGCAGATTTGTCTCCTACATCATTTCTTGCTTTCAAAGCAGCAGTTCTATCTAACAGGTTTCCAACACTCTTTGGATTGATGTTCCATACTCAGTTTCCCTGAACCGTACCTTGCAAAGGAAGCATTCTAAACTAAGGTCCTTCCTTTTCAAGATGCCTTACTCCACTTTCCTGTTATTTTCTTCTTACGCTAATAACTTCCACATGATATTTTCAGAATGCCAAAGACATGGTGGGTACTTCCTCAAAACCAAAATAAAAAGCTACAAAAGCAGTACAGGTGAGAGTTCTCTGCAAATGTCAGGTCTGAAGCTGGGATTCAGTTAACTGGCACTGCTAGTGGAAGCCTATACAAGGACCTTCATTAGAACTACAAGACTTTTTCCCTCTCCCCTCGCACCTTCCCAATTCGCTGGGGGGGGGGGGGGAGGCAGGAGAACCCCCAGAGGAACCCCCAGGGAAGAGGAAGAGAGGGGAGATTATTCCATTGGCCAAGCAGAAATGCATGTCCTGATGGAACATTTGTAAAAGCATGTTGCTGAATTCCTCCCGACATGTTTAACATGCAAGGCTACACAGGAATGCAGGGATCTGATAGACAAGCTAAAAGGGCCGCCCCTCTAAATCTGAATAGCCCGGGCATTAATATCCCAAGACTGTGTCTCCCTGATGAAGCCTCTGCAAAAGATGACACACACATAGCCCCAAGAGATGAGATTGTGTGCAATAGTTGGGAGCCAGCAGGCCCCTCCTCCAGCTGCTGCTAATCCATTACGTGCATTCTCTGAGGCAAGCAGACACATCAAACAGGCTGCCATTTCTTTGATGTGCTGTTCTTCAGAAGGGGAACAGCAGGCAGATTAGATTCCCTCATGTAGGGATCTGACAGGGCCTGTAAACATCTTGTGTAAGGACTAGAGCATGCCGAAGGAGGAGGAGGAGGAGGTGGAGCAGTTCACAATAGCTTCCAGACCTTCTTCAGACCTAATTAGCAGAAATGGACACAAGGGACCTGGGGGGAAATTCCAGTGGGTTTACCATACTTATCCCCCTTGTGCTCCAAGAAGAGTTTCAGAACTCCAAGAAAACTCTCCAAATGGGGCTGCCAAAGGAGGATGCAGAAGGGTCAAGCAGCTAGACAAACAGCTGTGGCTACCAGCATCCATGCTAAAACAGCTACTGAGCCAGATGGCTTACAAAACTCAGAAGCACCCCAACTTACACAACGACCAAATGCAGCCAGGAAGATCACCAGCTCAGTTCACTACTCTGCCAGATCACGTATGGCTTTTTAGTGTTCCTAATTTTTTAAAAGCAGAATACCATCCAAATGGCTGCCTTCCCATCCCGGAGGGCAGAATATCCCAGCTGTCTGTCGTGGACTGAAATTAATAATAATTAGAACTTCTGTTAGTGCTTCTCATCTTCAAAAGAGATGTTTCATCAGCACTGTCATACCTTAAACTACAATAAGCCAAATGTCTGCGAAAGAGAAAGAAAAATGCCAGCTGATAAACCAAGCAAAGATATTGCAGAGACCAAGAAGCCATGCTCAGAGGATATGCACTCATCTCAGAAGCTGATAGTTTCATTGGGCAAACATATGAAGCTGCCAAAGACCAAGTCAGACCAGTGGCCTATCTAACTCACTCAGACTGGCAGCAGCTCTCCAAGGATCTCTGGATCATGCTACCCAAAATCTGTTAGTTTGTTTTAAATGGATACACTAGGGCACCGAGACACTTATTAATGTAAAGAGTCTGCCATGGCCCTGCACCTAGGTAAGACCACAATTTTAGTTCTTAAGGTGAGTTTCACTGGTATTTCTTGTATTTCTTTTTAGAGAGAGAGTTCTCTATTAAACACGTTTAAGGATTAAAGTAGTGGCACCAGCCTAGCCACATCATTGGGCAGCAAGCACTACTCTCCAAATTTTAAGAGCTTCCAAAATTCTCTGAAAACAACACCAGACCCAAAATTTATAAATATATACATCCTACCACTTCATGAAATGGTCAAGAGAGAGAGGACGTAGGGCAGGGAGAGGAAGCAGTGTGAAGACGAAACTTCCAGACTACTTTAAGAGAAGGAAACAGGAATAAGAAGTGTGCAATGAATCCTCCAAAAGAAGCAAGCAGATTCCTAACTTCAGTGGGATCACTTGTAAGGGACAGAAGAAGAAACGTATGCCTATGGCAAAAGGAGGGAACATAAATTTAAGTAAATAGTAGGCTTCCAAAGAGAAAAGACAGCAACAACATGTGACACCAGCAGCATGAACAGAGTAAACTTGTATTCTGCTTTATGATCAGAAGCCAACCAAATTAGGCTAGGGGAAAAAACCAATAAAAAATTTAAATTAAATGCAGCCTTTTGAAATACAGTCAGAGCCTCCCCAAGAGTTGAGCAGATGCCCTGGAATCAATTCAGCATTCAAGCAACAAATTAAAAAAACTAGTAGGACCCCCAAAATCATTGATACTGAAGTAGGATTTTCCATACACAGAGTTCTTCAAAATAACATTAGCTCATGAAATAAGATGACAGCATGCCACAAAACCAAGAGCAGAGGGAAATCTACTAAATGAACCAAACCCTTCTTGTTTCGTGTTGCCCTTCCAGTGAATTTCTTATACGTCACAGAAGTCTGGAAGGAAAAATATTTTGAAACATGAACAGTTTTGTGGCATCGAGACCCGACAGATGCAATAGACAAAACAAGTTTCTAGGAAGATAGGTATGATGTGCTATAAAAATTGTAGAGCAAGAGTTGAAAAGCTTTAAACTCTAGTGGGGGTAAAAATAAAAATAAAAAAAGCTACAGAAGCTACAATACTTCCCTACAGCACAGAAACTATGGAAGATGTAATAGAATGTCATCTGGATGGTCTGACTCTGTATAAGGTAGTTTCCCAGTTTCAGAGCTTTGAGGAGTCCCACTCATGCTTTGTGTGCTGAGGCACGCTGATGTGCTGCCGTAGAACTGGCAGCATGTCACACAAGTTAAATAATGAAAGACTTTTGTGAGCCCAACTTTTCACCAAAAGAACTGGCGACCTGCTACATCTTTTCTATAATTCACTGCTCCAGTCTCACCTCCTTCCAATCAGCCTCTGTTGAAGGTGATTAGTTTTACTGTGTCTTTGCATGTGAAGTGACTTCTGATGAAGACACATAGCAGAATTACCTGAAGTCAGACGAGGCCAGGAAGAAGGCCCAGATCAACAACTCAGGAACTCCTCCAAGTGTGGCTATTCTTGTGCTCACTAACAGCTTTAAGAATTAGCTGCATTTTCAATTTTAATTCAGGAAACAGAAGTATATATCCCATGATAAAGTACGGGAGATGACGGCTTAAAGATTTCATAATCATAGCATAATCCATGACAAATTCTGCATGTCAAGATGCATTTGGAGTTCACACTAAATCATGGGTTATCGTGACGGGAACAAGTCTACTTTGCTTCTCGTCTCATGCACTGACCCCTACTCTACAAGCTCCACCGCCAGCACCCCAGTGTACACCATGGTGTCCTCAACCTTCCCTGGCAGTGAGAGCAGAAGGTCTGCAGGAGGCTTTTACTCATGCTTGCGTGAAGGCAAGTAGAATCCTCTGATAAAACAGGCTCCCTGATTGCAAGCAGTCTACTCACAAAAACACACAATCAAGCAAACACAAACAGAGGTTTCCTACAGATCTTCTCTATACAAACATGGGGAAGCCCAGGGACTGGGGGGCAACGCACAGGAAGATATTAAGGACGGGGCTTGCATGCACCCCCCTGCCCCCTTCCAACACTTTGAGCATTTGCATGATCAGGTAAATTCCTAATAAGAGTCAGCAAAGTAAGGCCTGAGGGAATTTGTGTATGGTAATAAACATAATATGGGATGTGGGTGGCACGGTAGGTTAAACCACAGAGCCTAGGACTTGCCGATCAGAAGGTCGGTGGTTCGAATCCCCGCGACGGGGTGAGCTCCCGTTGCTCGGTCCCTGCTCCTGCCAACCTAGCAGTTTGAAAGCACGTCAAAGTGCAAGTAGATAAATAGGTACCGCTCCAGCAGGAAGGTAAACGGCGTTTCTGTGCGCTGCTCTGGTTCACCAGAAGCGGCTTAGTCATGCTGGCCACATGATCCGGAAGCTGTACGCCGGCTCCCTTGGCCAATAAAGCGAGATGAGTGCCACAACCCCAGAGTCGGCCATGACTGGACCTAATGGTCAGGGGTCCCTTTACCTTTAATAAACAGAGCAATCTTTACACAGATCCATCAGTAGGGGCTGACCTACAGAAGAAGACTGCCAAGTGGATCCGAGGTAATCCCTAGTTGGGGGTTTCTACAGAGTGTGGTGTGCACTGTGTACAATAAAGCCATTAGATGTGAGCCAGCACATGGAGAAAGGGCTAACAGGTATATCTTTTGTAAACGTCTGAAATTAGGAGTGCTCTGTGGCAGTCACACAACGATGCAGATAGACATAAACAATATTACTTGTGAGGTTAATGTCTCCAATGTGTCGGGCGGGAGGGGGGATGGGCAGGAATACAGAGACTGCAAATCCACTAGCTGGCAAAGAAATAGCACTCATCTGCTTGTTGTTATTCATACCAGAGTCCAAGCTGGCCCACCCACCCCTTTCCTGGTAGTTCTATCATTTCAGCTTTAGAAGTCCTGGTATGACAGTAGGTCGATGACTCCTTTAGATGATTGTTGGAATGGTTTCTGAGCCAGAAAGAAACAACCGCCAATTACACAATCCTACGACGCCGCACGTGGACTACGGAAAAAGACCTTTAAATAGAACGGGAGCCAAGAGCTCCCATTGGATCAGAAAGAGAACTTGGAACGAATTCAAGAAGCAGAGATGACAGAAACCGTACGGGGCTGAGAGCCCCTTCCCAAGTGTTAGAAGATTTGCCTAATAAGTGAATGTGATGGGGGGGGAGAGAGGGAGAGAGAGAGAGAGAGAGAGAGAGAGAGAGAGACACGCTCCAATAGAATTTGTAGCAATCACCCTCGATTTATGAAGTTCAGCCTTCCATGCCACAAAAAAGAAACCAAGTTAAGCAACAAAATTGTCTTGGAGTACAGATCATTCGTTTGACATTTTGGTTTGAAAGAGCACCTTTTGTTCTTGAATCC
This sequence comes from Podarcis gaigeae, assembly GCF_964106915.1. Classification (NCBI taxonomy): domain Eukaryota; kingdom Metazoa; phylum Chordata; class Lepidosauria; order Squamata; family Lacertidae; genus Podarcis; species Podarcis gaigeae. The sequence continues at coordinate 33,014,464 of NC_139679.1, read as the reverse complement.
TCTTCAGGAAGAAGGAAAGCACTAAATGCAGGCTGCAGCAAGAGGGAGGCAAACCCTCACAGAAGCTTTCTAATACAGAGATGCTATATTGGAAGTGTAGACCGCTTCCAGGTTAGAACAAGGCCTTTCTCCACTATAACCATAACTCAGCAAAGGTTTGAAAAAGCCCATTCAGTCAACACTATGAGCTGCAAGCATGCTTGGAACTTCTCTGCACAGTCAAAAGTGTGCTCAATCAAGTTCTAGCCATGGCACAATTCTCTTACACATCCCCTTTCAATCCCATCTGTGCATATGGGATTGCATACAATACAACCCTTCTAACAAACAAAAACAAAAAAGGGATCATTAACTATGAATATAACTATGAATAACATGATGATACTGTTACTCAACTTGCGAAATGTACACAAGAACGGCTGGGTTTTAATTTCTCTTTTCCTTTGCTTTCTTTTTGTTAAATATGTCATTTCTATTGTTTTATTACTTTTGAATATAAATGATTTTTTAAATGAAAAATGGGGGGGGGGGAGAGCAGGAGCATACAACCACTGAAGACTGAAATAAAACACTGTGTTGTGGGTGGGGTGGGAAGAGAAAGGAAGTTGTGTTTGTCTCGCCAGTCATACGGCACAATAGCTCGTGGCACTTGTGCAACCACATTTCATAGAGCAACCAAAACAGCAGCAAATGTACCCTCCTGGTGAAAAAAATCACATCATCCTAGATAAAAAATGTTGTGTCTGAAGCGGCAGTTCAAAGGATACTGAGGCAGGCACACACAGACATGCGAACAATGTACAGTCATTGATATACAAAATGCATGTTAATGGCACAATAAACTGACTGTGAAGAAGTACCCCTGGAGAAAACACACACACATACACGGCTTAACAGGGTGTGTGGGTGTATCAAAAGCTGCTTTGGAAGTGTGCAAGAGGTAGCAAAGAAGAAGCAGAGGAAAAGAGGCACTTTAATGAGATATAAAAGAGGCACTCTAATGAGATATAAAACGGTATGTTTGGACAAAGGCACAAGTCCTCTTCAAGTGCTCAAAAGAACACATGAAGACTTAAACTGGGTAGGGGGTGTGAATGTGCGTGCACACACACTCTACCTAATTTTCAGTACTCGTATGTTCTTCTGAATGCATGAAAACTGACGGCTACATTTTAAACACTATGGGCAGGGAGGGGTGATTTGAAGCAAGAAACTGATAGGTAAGGTAGGAAAGGGTTAGCTGCTCCCTTCCCTCACCACTTCTCAGCTGAACCCTTCCACAGTATCTGTTAACTCACAGAAAGGGCATCGGGCTGCAGTTACATGCCTTTGTGTGTAATGAGTAGTTTGGACCTAGTGGTGTATCTTCCCGTCTTTCTGCTGGGAACTAAACGAAACAGGAAAGAGGATAAGAAGTCTGAAAATGGCAAAGTACTTAACCAATACTCTCTTGCCAGCATTATTCTCCTCAAATGCAGACTGAGCTATCATTCGCTTCCATTGCTGAAGCCCCGCTTTTAAGCAGTGATTCCAGCTTCCTTAAAGGAAACTAGCAGTTTTTGCCCTGAATGAATCCAAGTTCCAGGACAATGATGAAAGGTGATCCCATTTGCAGTATAACCTAGTCCTGCCCAAAGCAACTGTCATTAGTGAACAAATAGAGAACAAAGAGCTATGAAGCATAACAATCATATTAAATACAGTCATTAATCTGAAAAGTATTCATTAGTGGAGCCTTATTCAAGTAGCAGCACAGAATCAATTCATTCATGACATCTTAACCATCTGTGCTTTTCATCTTCAGCTTTCTGAAACATTTCTCTCTCATCGCTCTCTGTCTGCACTCACCTGGTCTGTGCAAAGTGGTTAAGAATATCCCACAAGGTCTGACTGGAGCAAAACGTGTCTTGGAGCCTAGAGCAATCATCCAGCTGCAGCACAATCCGTACCTAGGAGGTAGAACCCAGGGAATTAGAACAGAATATATATGTCCCAAATAACTAATGGCAGAACGGTATTTGACAAGTTGCTTAAGGTCACATCTGGCAAGTCGGCCATCCAGGGTCATGTCAGGCCAACTGTATCCTGACCTCCCCATCCAGAATTTTGACTAATGCTTCAGACCAATAGATATCAGCACATACAGTGACCCAAAAAACCAAACAGATCATGTGGATCAAATTGCAGTTCCATTATTGTCTCTATAGAGACATGCATACAAGACTTAGATGGCAGAACTATATTTTGAACAAAACCACACTGCAGAGTCCATGGACTGCACTATGTACTTCATACTTCAAGTGAGGGATGATATTTGTCAATGGCCGTCTGTGCAGAAAAGTGGAACATAGGGGAGAATCAAGGAGAGAATCAAGTTATTCCATAGGAACTCTATCATTCTGTGATTAGAAGTGTTCCTGATTCCATACAGCCTGTTTACAAAACCTAATCTTGACCCATCTGCATTCAACTGCATCCTGACTGGTCCTGAAAAGAATTGCAGCAGGAGTGCAGAATGGAAAGTTATATGAACTTGGCTATCAGTTTCATCGCCTGGGGTCAATGCTGGTGTACACGATGTGGCTGGACTTTGACATACTTCAAATGAGCAATAATCAGAGGTGTTTGAGTTTCTTCATATATGCAATTACCTCCTTGGCTCCATAGAAAACAGGGAGATATAAAAAGACTGGATCACAAACAGAGTTCCTTAGGGTAGCTAAGAAACTGGACTATTAACATTTGTAGGTAACTGTCATAGAGGGTTGTGCAGACTGAAGAGCTCCTCCAGTTTGCATGTCTACTCTACTATAAAATAATTTCAAATCAAAGGTAGTCACAACAGCAAGCATGTGCATGTTTTGCCAACAGTTTTTTGTGTGTGTTCGCATCTGGTTTTGCCAGATAGTTTTATTGGCTTAGTAGTTAGGCACAGCTGCAGACACAATATATGCTATTGAAGTTTTCTTTTTCATGGGCAAAGACAGCTAGGTCAGAGCAATCCACAACTAAGGATAAAAAACCATTAGGGTGGGATAACAAACAAAGGAATGCCACTAAAAAATCCTTGTAGAGATATCCCAATATCCATAGGAGTTTGTGTGCAGGCACACACAATAAGATATGTTTTCTCCCATGTATAGGTTCCTTAGAACTCATGATAAGGTATCTTATTCAAAATAGCTTGTCTTCTCACTAGGCTAGATCTCATGTGAAGTCTAAAGACACTGAATAATTAGCTTCCCTATGTCTATAGGAAAGTTATTTTACACTTTAGATCTGTTCTCACCACTGCACATGATCCTGGGATCCTGTCACAGGCCACTCCAAATCTCGCTGCCACTGGGGAAAAACAACCCATCCAAAAACCGAACCTGAAACACTTTCATTCAGAGGTAGATTTCTTTCTCACTCTGAAAGCAGAATTAAGAAAAGCTGAATGCTTCCAATGTAAATTAATTACTTCTTTAGCAAGGAATTTCACTTGCACAATGTTAAAAATGGCCAACTAGTAGATCCAAAACAGAAGGAGGCAGCCATAGTTCAAAAGGGGCTGTGTCTGACGAAGGCAGTCATGGACAAAACGATAAAGGGAAGGTCAATCAAAAGTTCCCTTTGGGAGAAGCAATCATGGAGGAAGTTTGGTCAGAAACTACAATCACTTCTGACCAGCACAAACCTAATTTCCATTTGAGAACACTCTTCATCTGACACGCCACATGGTCAACTCAGCCCCTGGATTTTTGTGATATAAAATAATGCTTGACTTAAATAACTGTGCAACTGTGCAACTGACATGGGCAAGAAAAATCTCCTTTATGGAGAACAGAACTTTTCCCTCCTAAGCCATGAATCTGAGAACCATCCACACTATCAACTGCAATCTGAAAGCCTGAGCCAGTAAATGATATGCAGGGGTGGTCCAATGACGTCTATAAACACTGAACAACAAGCAACTCCTGCGAACACAGAATTTGTGTTCTTTTAATGATAGCTTTCACTGTAACTGGGAGGGCAAAACGCTCTTTTTAACAAGCAAATTCTTTGAGAAAACACCAATGAAATCTCCAGAGTTGGCAATGGGGCAAGAGCGCTGAACCACCATCCCACTGAACTCATTCTGCACATAGGCCTCATCACGGAAGCATCTAAGGGTTCTGGGGAAAGAGACAGACACAACAAAATCCTTCCAAGATTTTGACAAGAGTTTTTTTTAAAGTAAACCCTATACACCATAAAATCCAACGTGCCCTAGTGCTTTCATTGGCAGGGTATGATTGCACCATGACCGAGAGATGTGACCTGCTTGGAGCCAGCAGCACGCCCCTAGGAAGCGGAGCTTCAGACACTAAGCACAAGGGCCAAAGTAGTTTCATCCCATCACTGTCATGGCTTTCCCTGTTTCTTCATTGCCCAAGACCAGCCTCTGGATTATCCTTGGCTGCATAAGGGTGCCGACAACTGACATCACCGAGCTAGAAGACTCTTGCCCAGAAATCCACTCTGCCAATTGCATCAGTTTTTTAGGCAGCAGTTCAAAGCCAGTCATGACACGAAAGTCATATTCAGGCAATTAAATGAAAACTTCACAGAAATCCCAAGCTACGTATAAATATTAATATTTTTATCCAGCAAACAGAGAGCCATGCCATTTAGTTTCTAAGTTTACAAACACACGAGTACAAGACTGATAAACGGCTAAAGTGCTGTGTTAGTTCTTTGTAACAGTACACTTCCCCTGACCACTGAGGAATCTGCTTTCATTGCCTTACGTACATGTATTTCAAAAGCCAGAAAGAAAGAAGATGTGGACCCAAATTCAATAAAGAGGACATGAATTAAAGAGGACAGTTCTTAACAGTTGTGGTCTAGAAAATTTCACAGCTTGCTTCCAGTCAGGATGTACATATCCTGTGTTTTCATCATGCTATCGAAGCTATAAATTATTCAGTTACACCATCACTATTTACCAGTTGAAGGCACTAACACTGGCATATAGGACATAGTATGCTGATTTAGCTCATGTAAAGGCCACTGGGAAATACAATAAACACTACAAAATATATATTATTTACAGTATTGGCCTGAATATAAGCCACACCTCTTTTTAGAAATTCCGACCGTGAAAAGTTAAAGTGCGACTTAAATTTGCGACCTTACAAAAATTGGTTTTTTTACGATATTGCTGGTGAAACAGACATACGGTAAAATGGAACGGGTGTGAGTGCCTGCGTAATTTTAAGGGAGCAGCTTATATTCGGGTATTGACTTTTTTTCTTTTTCCCTGTGAATTTTAAAGGTGAGGCTTATATTCGGTTGCGGCTTATATTTGGGCCAATACGGTATATGTTGTAACTCACCTTGAGACTATTTTCCAGTAGTAGGGGGGTCTCAGAAATTAAATAATATACAAATAACTTCACCTAGCATCGCAGCCGCAGAGGAAGACATCTTTATTATTATTATTTATTTATTGAATCTCAATACAGCCCTATACCCAGAGGTCTCAGGATGGTTCACGGAACAAAATCAAAATATAAAACCACAAAATATATAATCATAATAAAAGCAACAACCCAACCCCCCCCCCAAAACCCCCCACATTTTAAAAGGGTATTATTATTTAGCAGAAGTAATTGAAGAAATTATAAAGCCATTTTAAAACTCTTTTGGAATGCGATATTATGGTCCTTGCAACCAACCAACCAACAAAACCAAATGCGAAATAACAGATTTTCATAAACTGCTTGGAGATTTGCTTACAATAAAGCAGTATACTCGGTTCGTTAAATATATATATATTGCCCCAATTCGTAGCTCACATTTAGCCACAGTTTTCAGCTATCTATAGTTTAATGGAACGAGAATTAGCTGAGATTCCTGTATTTTCCCACTGTTGCCACACGATATAATAAATATGTCACAGCCGAACATGTCGTATCATCTGAATTCTGGCTCCTAATTCCCCCAAACTATGAGTGGGAAACCAAGAATAAACCTTGGTTATCGCTCATGGCTTGTTTGGAGAGAAACAAACCAGAAGCTGAGGTTCAGAAGACACAACAGTGCAGCAGAAGCAGGGAAAGAAGTATCCCAGAGAAGCTTTTAAGCAGCAAATCCCAACAGGTTGACCCAAAACCAGGGCTGGGGAACCTTGGGCGCTCCAGATATCATTGAAATCCAACTCCCATCATCTATCACCATTGACCTTGCTGGCTGGAGTTGATGGAAGCTGGACAATATCTGGAGGCTCAAAGGTTCCTCAGGTTCCTCATTTTAAACTATGGTTTAATGTGGCACGCCCAGGCCATTGCCAGCCAACACAATTTAAGGTCATCCTTTGAGGTGTCCAATTTTCAAGTTAAGGTAGTTTAATGACATACAGTGGTACCTCAGGTTAAATACGCTTCAGGTTACAGACTCCGCTAACCCAGAAATATTACCTCGGGTTAAGAACTTTGCTTCAGGATGAGAACAGAAATCATGCAGCGGCAGCGCGGCGGCAGCAGCAGGAGGCCCCATTGACTAAAGTGGTGCTTCAGGTTCAGGTTAAGAATAGTTTCAGGTTAAGAACGGACCTCCAGAACGAATTAAGTACTTAACCTGAGGTATCACTGTATACAGTTTAACTAGAATTCCCAGCATCCCTATTTGCTATGCCGGCTGAAGCTGATGGGAACTGGAGCCCAACAAGGTTTCCGGAGTTGCAGACAACAAAGCAGTCAAGGTTTATAATGACAGCATAACAAACCAAGAGTCGGCACAAGGGGCTTATTTATTTAAAGCACGTTAAAATCCCATTCTTCAACCAAAAAATGCCCTCAGTCTCACATAAAAAAAAAAGACGCCACTCCTTGCCCATCTCCCCCACTGGTTGTCTCTGCCCGCTGAAATTGTCAGTTTCGGTTCAAGAAGCTCTTTCACAGACTTTAACAAACCACTTCTAATGAACTGAGTCACATTCCTTATAGTAATAGTTTGGAATTAACAGAATTAGGCATTGCTTAGCCTTGTTACTAACTCAACTGATAAATCTTGATTTCTGGAACTAGTTATTTAGTCATGACCTGTCTCCCTTTTCGGTTTAATGCAGCAGATAACAATTTCAATACTTCCAACAGATAAAATCTAACTCCATGAATTATTGATAAAGGATTAGTAATGAGTCTTAATAGCAATATTTTTATATTAATTAAACATGTTCCTTTTGTAATTAATAATTTAGGATTAACTGGACTAAACTGTTGATTAATTATTTATATCCAAGTCAATAATTAAATCTGTTTCTGGGATTACATATCTTATTTTTGAAGTAGTTTCCCCTGAACACTCCACCTAAAAATGTATGTGTGGTTTTAGTCAATATCTTCCTTAAGTTCAACAACTGACTACTGGAGGCTAGACACTGGATTCATTTAAAGGATATACACAGAGAATTCATTTACATTTCTGAAATATACAAACATCAATCCCCATATATTTTCCCTATCTAGTTCCATTCATTCCACTCTAAAAGTAAATATAAATAAATAATATGCTTTGTTAAATTAGTTCTATCCTTCAGTTGCTAGTATTGATTAGTTTCCTGAGGGAGTTATTTCTTTTTAATTACAATATGTATCTGATAATTTTTTCAAGAGCTAAAAAATCAGACGTCAGATGTTCTAAAGCTACACTACCAAGTCTGAAGCCCACAACCCTTAGGTAAGGGGAATAACTTTCCAACGCTACAACATAAAATACAGGTTACAAATCCACAGCCCAATGACTCAATGCAGCCTGCAAAACCACTGTTAGCAGCTTGCCAGCCCTTTACCAAAATCAAGCACTACTTCTTAATTTGAGAAGATCCTCTTCTCCCTCTGGCACAGTAGAATTGCTGGAAGGCCTTAGGCTCAGGAAACAAGAACGGATGCTCCAACCTCCAAAGGCTTCTAGCAATGGTGTCTCACAAGAGGAAGAAGTGCTGTTCCAAGGTAATGTCTGCAACCAGAACCAGTGTGGAGGCCGAAGGAATGAGGAGTCTGGAGCTAAGAGGTGGAACACAGAAACTGGAGCACGGAGGAGCTCTGAAGGGAGCTCTTTACCCAGCAAAGGTCCAGAGGAGTCTGAGGGACGTACATAGTCCCCCTCTCTCCCTGGTCCTCTTCTGGGTCACAGCCTGCAGTTGGGTCTTCTCCCCACTCCTCCCATGTAGAACCCTGCCAACAGAGCTGTCTGGAAGGCAAGAAGATTACCTTGCAAGTTAGGCCTTCCCACCTGCTCTCCCACCACCTTTCCTCCTGTGGCGCAGGGGATGATGGGGAAGAACTGCAGATCAAGGTGGATAGGGTTGAAGGGGAAGCAAAGGAGGCATCGTTGAGATGGGGCTCTTCTGGTTGCCTTGGGACTGGTATGGGTTTCTTTAAGTATTTGGTGGGAACAGGGTGCTGCATGCAACCCCCAAATCTCTTCCTCTGAAGAGGTCTCTCCAGGGTATGAGTCTGTCAGGATCCTAACAGGTGAGTGGCTTCCTCACCCACCTACCCTGCCCACAACCATCACAGTGCTGGGCCAAGTGGAGTAAATTTAATCCATCTGTCCCATCCTGTTGGTGTGATTTCCAAACATCATGGCGAGAGTAGAGAGAACATTTGATATTTACCTAGAGAACAAAGCCGAGCCTTCCAAATACTTCTTCATCAAAAGCTTAACTGACTCACGTTGCCAGTACAAATGCAATTTCTCTCCATTGCATTCTCAGCCAATTAATTTTATGAAAAGTTGTTGGCTAACTGACCATAAATTGATGATTCTTTAATTGGTTTAGTGTGCTCCAGCAAATTTCCACTGAAAAGGATTTGCCTTGGTTCTTCATTTGTTCATTGTTGTATATACAATTTCTGTAAGTCTTTAGGGCTTCTTCTTTTTTAAAGAAAATATAGTTGGCCTTGGTAAATAACTTCCTTCTTTTAGGGATTTTAAGAGCAGAACTGCTATCCCTGAAAAAGTATATTGTTTGGGTTTCACACTTAGCTAGAATTAAGCCGCAGTGAATACCATGGGATTTATTTTGGGGTAAATACACATTGGACTGCATTGTAAGTCAAACATATATCACCATTTCATAGCAAAGCTTAATCTATGCTTTTAAAGCAATATTAATGCCCTTTTCAAACCAATTTCTGTGCATTCTCCCATTTTTTTCATCACTCTTCCAACACTTTTATTACTGATATGTGAAAATCTAAGTGGCACACAGCATCTAATGGCAATATTAGCCTGGTCAACCATTTAGAACCATTTAGGAGATCCAATTTCATTTACAAAACTGATAAGAACCGCAGTACAATATAGTATATCCCAGACAAGGAAAGCCAAACCCTTTCTCTTTTGGCAACTTTATTCAGGTCAGACTAAGCCTTATGTCAGACGGTAATTACCAAAGAACATGAGTTTTAAAAATAAAATTATGGAGAAATACAGTGGTACCTCGGGTTATAGATGCTTCAGGTTACAGACTCCGCTAACCGTGAAATAGTACCTCGGGTTAAGAACTTTGCTTCAGGATGAGAACAGAAATCGTGCTCGGGCGGCGCAGCAGCAGCGGGAGGCCCCATTAGTTAAAGTGGTACTTCAGGTTAAGAACAGTTTCAGGTTAAGAACAGACCTCCAGAACTAATTAAGTTCTTAACCTGAGGTACCATTGTGTATGATATGCTTTCTAAAAAGGACTGAGATCCTACTACTACTATGCCATCTCTCACTCTTTCTTTTATCAACTCCATTTAAGATTATAAATGAGTTGACAGAAAGAAGGTAAAGAGGTTGACAGTGAATGAGAGGCAACTTACAGTACAGTACCTAGAGAAACTGGGGCATTTCTTTATCGTGCCTGTCTTTATCTTGTACAAAAAGCCTTAGATGGAATCCAGCAGCATCTGGAGGGTCACAGGTTCCTCCACTTTGCCTTGAGATTTCGCTTTAAAAACAAAGCAACATATATAGGTTCATAAGGAAGCTGAGAATCCTGTGAAGGGGGATATCTTATCATTGTCCCTCTGACAAAACCCTGCCATGATCACGGCTGGAATGTGAGCTAGCAGTGTGTTATAAAGTGAAAAGAACCTACCGTAGTTTCAATTCCTGCTCTATTACGAGAGACTGGCACCATCTCCAGTTTGGCGTTGTTGGGTAGGTTGGCAAATCTCCATTGAACAGAGAGATCCAGCACAGTCCTCTGAAACCTGCAAAAGAAACAGTCTAATGATATCCTTTTGCCCTGAGACTAATTCAGACTACTTATCAGTGATTCCCCCCCCCCCCCCGGCCCCTGTATTTTGTAACCCGATAATTTCTACTTGTGTTCTTCTGGCTGCTGCATGGAATAACACATAAATCTGACATTTGGGAATTGTAAGTAAAATCCATTAAAACCTACAGAACTGTGTGGTCTGATCACTACAAGAGGGGGATAAATGGAGAAGCACTGTAAGCATACTAGACTGGATATTAAAAGGGTCTAACAGCCTTTATTCCTAATGCTTCACTGTTGCTAAACATTTTGTGATTTATTTTTTTTTATAATAATTTTTATTAAGGTTTTCCAAATTAAAACAAATCAAAACAAATTAAATCCAATCTATAAACTTTTTGCCAATAACTAGGACTTCCCCTCCCTACCCCCTCTTGTGTTCCAAATCTTCCAAATAAGCAATTAAATTCAACAAGTTCTTATCCCCAAATTACACTCATCATCAATAACCCAATTTATCCAAATTCCCATCCCCTAAGATCGATCTATACCCTTCCACGAGTTTCCCCCTTTCAAGCATAGTACAGATGGAAATAAGATAAATATGAATAGTAATTTTACAGCCTTTGGATTCCAATTTTCCCTCCCCTCTTTCCCCTTTGCGTTTCACCTATCCCTCCACTTCTAATATCTTCCTGGAGTTCCCACATTACACTATGTCCCTCAGGTTCTTTGCCAGTCTTTAATTACGGATGTCCAATCGTAGAAGGAGTCTATCAAATAAGGGCCCATTTCTTCTATCCAGGTTTTTATATCCAGGAGTAAAAACTCCAATTTTGTATCCATAAGCTTGTCAAACCTGAATATCCCAAATGTTCCCCCAGTTCTGTCCAGTTCTTGTTATTTCCTTGTTCTTATCAATCATTCTCCTCCTTTTTATTTCTCTGTTCTCCCACAGAAATGTTCTTTTTCCAAAAGTTTCTAGTGTCTCTGCAGTGGCTTGTTATTCATGGAGCAAAGCATTGCATCATGTTCCTTTCATTTTCCAACAAATAGTTCCATTGTTTCCTGTAGTGTGTAGACCTCTGTAGACAAAATAATGTTCCATTCCTGCAGTTTCCCAGGAGATTAAAAGTTCCATTCAACTGTTCAAGTTTCACTGTGAAAAACACATGCAATATCCCTCGGCTCCTCTAGGTGGATTGCCGTAGCAAAGTTCCCTTCCAGAATCACATCCACCAGACCAAGTAGCTTGTTGACCGATATTTAAAACAGTTTATATTCAATTTATAACAAATATAACCGGCAAAGTCCTCATAACAAAATCTCTATTTTAATCTTCCTTTTTGACAGCTCTTTGACAGCTGTCAAAACCTTCATCGCTTTTCTCCAGGCAGTTTCACGAATCGCTCCAGGGATTCCGGGGGGGATTGCTTTTTTAAAACAATTCCACTTTTCTCCTCCAGCTCAATCTTATAATTTTCCCTCGCGAAGTTGCTGATTCGGCAAGATAAGGTTACACTCGATCTTAGTTGTCCAGTCCTTTGTTTTGGCTCTTCTACAATTTAGGGGTGGGCTGACTTCCTTTTTTCCGCCTCCCCCGTTCGCTCCGAATTTTAAAAATTTATCCCCTTTTTTTTAGTCCATATTCCAATTACTCACGGGTTCTTCTTTAGAGCCGAATTTTCAATAGAAGAAGTCAGCGCTCTCCGCCGGATGGCATGCGGCTGCGCTCGGCAGGGATAGCAGAGAACTCAAAGCACCACGCTTCTCCCCGGCACCCGATCCGTAGCCTTTAAAAAGGCTCCTTCACGAGTCGGGAGAGCGCTAACGGTGCCAGCCGAGTCTCCATGTCCACGGCCTCCTCTGGCCGTGGTTTTTAAGGGTCCCCGCATCGCCGGTGCGGTAGGACCCAGCCCCTGCCAAGCCGGCTCCCTCCGGAGCTCGGAGGGAGTCCGCCATTCGGCGATGGCGCCGACCCGGAAGTGACATTTTGTGATTTTTAAACTCTGCTGGGGCTCTCTTACTACTGGAGAATGTGTTCAGCCTGCACTCTGGATCTAAGGATCCAGCGAAGTCCTTTATTAATTACCCCAAACAGGTGATCTCTAAATCTACCCCCCCGACAATCTTCCTTAAATTAAATTAAGTTACTACAGTACCTGTGAGACATTTCCCCCTGGTTTTTCCCACAGCACTGTGGGAACATTTAAAGGCCCCAAACCACATGGGTGCTAACCACACAGGTCCTTAGCATGATATCATGATTCCCTAGCCATGGTCAGGCAACAAGGATTTATACAATTTGCACCATTCATGTGGTTATGGGCCTTTAAATGTTACCACAATGCTGTGAGATGGACCCACAGAAAAGCAATTCCCCAGCACCACAGTAATGCTTGAAAGGTACTCCTAAAATATTATTTTCTGTTGCCACATTTTATAGCGTACTAAACAGAACATGTAGATTTGTGCAACCATGATTTTAGGTTCCACATAGATATCCCCAACATAATCAGACTATCATGGAACAATTAGTACTAGTTACTGATGCTCACAGAAACAATGGCTTGAATCCAGAGGTATTTATACTTGTGCAATTGGTGGTTCCAATATCCACTAAAATCCCTCTCCAGCAGCATCTCTGCACTTGCCATATCCCATGTCATTCTAGAAGGCTTTCTGACCTGCAGGGGCTGCTTTTCAGAGGGCACAAGGACTGTGGCTGGAAGGAAGAGGCAGGAAAGGTCCACTGCATGACATTCACCCCTATGCTCCCCTGGATTCAAGCCAACAATATTAGGTCAGCTACTTACTTCCCCCTCTCCCTTGCTTCATTTAACACAGTTTAGTAATAATAATAATAATTATTATTATTATTTCTAGCCCGCCCTCCCCAGCCGAAGCCGGGCTCAGGGTGGCTAACTACAATAAAATAGTACAACATTCTAAAATCATTTCATTATAAAATTAATTCAACTCAAATTGATGGCAACCATTAGACTGCAGTTCTGTGAAGATTGCCAAAGGAGGGAGTCAGGCTGCGCCCTGACCAAAGGCCTGGTGGAACAGCTCTGTCTTGCAGGCCCTGTGGAAAGATGTCAAGTCCCGCAGGGCCCTAGTCTCTTGTGACAGAGTGTTCCACCAGATTGGAGCCACAGCCGAAAAAGCCCTGGCTCTAGTTGGCTCCAGTCTAACCTCTATGTGGCCTGGGACCTTCAGGATGTTTTTGTTTGAAGACTAGGAACAACAGGAGCCACCCAACTCTCAACAAACTATGAATATGCATACAAAGGGCCACACGCTTAGAAGCTGTAGAGTAAAGCAATGGAAAGAGGTGCAAGCATTTTCATATCAGGAAAACATTTGGATAGAAAATAGAAAAAAAAGCTGCAGGAGTTGCTATTTGGAAAGAGCTGAAATACATGTGACAAGCAGAGACAACGCTACTGTCAGTGTTTTTATTTTCAGAGAGGGGCCCAGGCCCAAACAGCTGCTTAATAGAGGAACAGCTTGTTGTAAAAAGAATAGTCTAGAACAGCAGCATGACCCAGTTGCACATAGTGCCGTGTGATGTCAGTTATGAGAGGGGCTGTTTCCACCAGAGTGTTCAGAGACCTGGGGAGTCAGTGGAATCCTTTGTTAGAGGCCTGTATGAAATAGCAGCACAACAGTTAACTCTGCATCGCAGCTATCATAGGCAAAGTGAGATGGCATCTGTGGGCAGCAGATATTTAGTGTTCCAAAGGACAGCAGAGTAGGAGGCATACAGGTCAAAACCATAAGGCACAATCCACCAGGACAGTTCCTGCATGAGCCCCATTAAAATGAGCAGGATCTGGAATAGCTCCCATTCATATCCATTAGTTATGCACAAGATGGCTTTCTCTAGACCTGTGAACTAGTTCAAGTGAAGGCAATGCCATTTCCATTTTCCACCCCAGGTACGTAAATGCCTTTGGCTCTCCATAGCTGCAGCTTCAACAACAACAACAACAACAATTTATTATTTATATCCCTCCCCAGAGATCATCGACCAACGCGACCAAGACAGTTTCAGTCTCATGGTGAGGCTTGAATCCCAATTGGAAGGGATCTAAATGGTCCGCATCCTCCAGGCGTGCTTGGAGTTGTTCAGCAACCACCCGCTCAATCACCTTGCCCAAGAATGGTAGATTTGAGACGGGGCAATAGTTGGCCATATTGGCCGGGTCTAAAGTTGTTTTTTTTTAAGAAGTGGTTTAATGACCACCTCTTTCAGTGGGTCTGGGAAGACTCCCTCACAGAGGGAAGCATTCATCACCCCACAGAGCCCATCGCCCAGCCCTTCCCGGCTCACTTTTATTAGCCAGGATGGGCAAGGATCAAGGAGAAAGGTGGTCGGTTTCACTCGTCCAAGCAATCCTCGGAGGTAACAGATTGGAATTGATCCCATGTAACATGACTAGACAGGACTCTAGCACTCTCCCACCCTGGCCCGACTCCCACGGTGGAGTCTACCTCTTCTGAATCTGAGCGACTTTATCTGCAAAAAACTTTACAAAAGCATTGCAGGAGATCTTGCAATAACAAGGGTATTAACTGTCCCAGTGACTCAACTGCAGGAAAACACAACCCTAGCAACACCATTAACAGCAGGCCTACCTGCAGCTACATTTACCGTACTTCCCAAAACATGGAGGAATGAACAATCTTCTCATAGCAATGATACCATTTATCATCAAAGGTTTCACATGTATCAAAGCTTGCTGAAACTGCTAGATTACAATATAACTGATGAAGTGACAAAGGCACAGAGAGCCTTCTGCCTTACCAGCATCCATTGAGCAACTGAATATTTAGTTTGGAACTTAATATTCCTTTAGACTGCCATGCCTCTTAACATCACCTGTACCAACCAGAATGGGATGCTTCTTGCCCTAACTATGAAAGGGAATCTACTGTGGGGATTTTTTTTTTACTTGAGAAACACTTTTTTTTTAAAACTAAATTTGAAATCTGGGCTCTTATTAATCATTTTCTGATTCACCTGTAATTATTGATTATATTGTTGCCAGATTTTGTTAATTTTCGTGGGGTGGTATGGTTTTAGTATTATACAGATAAATTATTGGATTTCAATGTTTTATTTTGCACTGTAAATATTTTAGTATTCTTGTTAGTCACCTTGAGTTCTCTGAGAAAGGCATCTAAGAAATATTAATAATGATATTAATACATGCCTATTTCATAGACCGATTATGCCAAAATACTTGGAATTTGGGGCTATAAATCCCTAGAGAAGTTGGTGAGTATGCATGGAATGCATGGAATATATATTATTGCTAAAACAGGGAGGGAGAACCTGTGGCCATTTAAAGGTTGTTGAAGTACAACACTCATCATCCCTAACCGCTGGTCATGCTAGTTGGTGCTGATGAGAGGCAGAGTCCAACAACATCTGGCGGTCCATCCGTTCACCATCTCCATTCTGAATGAACTAGTGACTGTATTTTCACATTAGGGAGGTGGGTCTATCTAGCCCAGCATCCTGTGGCCAGTGTGGTGTAGTGGTTAAGAGCGGTAGACTCCTAATCTGGGGAACCGGGTTTGCGTCTCCGCTCCTCCACATGCAGCTGCTGGGTGACCTTGGGCTGGTCACACTTCTCTGAAGTCTCTCAGTCCCACTCACCTCACAGTGTTTGTTGTGGGGGAGGAAGGGAAAGGAGAATGTTAGCCGCTTTGAGACTCCTTAAAGGGAGTGAAAGGCGAGATATCAAATCCAAACTCTTCTTCTTCTTCTTCTTCTTCTTCTTCTTCTTCTTCTGTTTTCAACAGCCAGCTGCAGGTGCATGAGAACTGGTACTACATCTGACCAATTAAGATGGAAGTTTGATCTTGGCCAAGGAACACTCTGCTAGACATGTCAAATTTGGGATCACAGCCTTCAAAAGCGAATAGTTCTGGACGGCCATTGTGGGCTCCATGTTACACTTCTCTCCCACCCGTCCCCCAAATTAACGGCAAAGAAACAGCGAACTGTCAAGCTATAAAGGTATGGAAAAAACAGTAAGACTCACTTCAAATCATATTCATTGGGACTGAAATTCTGCTTTCTACAAACCTCTTCCAGAATCTTAAAAAAGAAAAAAGGCAAGATGTTAATATAAAACAGAGAGTTCTCCCATTCTGTCCCATAACATACTCAGTGCAGATTAGTCATAGAATTATAGAGTTGGAAGGTACCATGAGGGTCATCTAGTCCACCCCCTCCTGCAATGCAGGAAACTTTTGCCCAAAATGGGGCTCAACTCATGACCCCGAGATGAAGAGTCTCATGCTCTAACAGGTGAGCTATCATTTACTTCAGTCAGCATCCTCCCCCCCCCCCTTCTCAACTCATGCTTATGGGTCAAGTTGTGATTCTAACTTACATTAACAATTCCACCTGCATGAGAGGAAGATTCTCCCCCACAGCCCGGCAAGAGAATTTAGGCCAAATGTGAGAGTACAATCAGAGGAAAATTACATTTATTCTGGGGTAACACTGCAAACTATTCCAGGATGTTAACATGATACATTTCTGACAGAAAGTAGCAATCTCCCTCAACATTACATTGATTTGAGGACTAATTTTTCTTAATGAAGGCTAAATTGACTGGTTGTTTTTAGGTACCCCATTGATCCTTGTGGGATTTTATAGAGGATAATTATTTACATGAATAAGTGCAAGGAAACCTTATGGAATACTCATTTATGGACCACTGAACATGCAGGTTGGGAAACAAAAGAAAAAAGACCTTACATGAAAGAAGCTTAAATCAAAATCTTTGTGGTCCGATAAAAAAAGAAAACCTCTGATGAAGTCTGATAGAGTAAGAGTGGAAAACCTTTTTAAAGTTTTAGATCCACATGCCAGTGGTGGGCTGGGTTAAAAGGAGGCAGAGTAGTGAATGTAAATATTACCTTTATATGGTAGGGTAGTTTCTACAGACACCATTCTCTGTTCTCCATCCAGTTAAATAAGAGGCATGATCATATTAAGGGCACATGCCAGCCAGACAAAAACACCTGAAGAGGGTGCAGAACAGGCCTGGGGAAGAGTATGGTCTGGGGAAAAGTCCCAAGGGACAGACAGAGAGGTCTGGAAGGCCACATTCAGCCCCAAGGCCTGAGATTCCCCACCACTGCGATAGAAGATCTACCTCCAAAAAATATAAATTACATTTCCCTGATAGGCAAACCCAAAAAAGAATCTTGCAGCAACTTAAAGACTAGCATGTGCCATAATACATTTGGTAGCCTTTAAGGTGCCACAAGACTACGGGTTGGTTTCCCCCCATAAATTACATAAGACTAGAAGAGATACTTTTAACATTTCAAGGGGACTTTCAACTCTCTCATTCGCAACTGTCTACATCGGAAGGCGTCTATTTTTTTCCGGCAGGGTCTACTAAGGTTTTACAGGAGGAGATCCCTCCTTTCAGTTCTTTTCTCCTACAGAAAATGCATTTCTCGACATAACCCCATTCAGGTTGCAATCCTAAACGCATTTACTAGCGAGTAAGCCCCTGCTGAATGACAGAAGTCACTTCGAAGTCAACAGCCAAGATGACTGCGCTGTCAGGAGCCATTTCTTTTCCCCACCAGGGGCAAATATCTACGATCCTCCCCCATTTCAGGAGGCCGGAGTCCTTCCATTATTGCACAACTTCCTTTCAGACACCGAGATAAAGGGAGGAGGAAAAAGCCCGTCACCGGCTTTTATCAGTGTTCAACCCATTCCGTTTCTTCCCGGCCCGGCCGGGTCCGAGAGAAAAACCCTTGACAATTATGTGCCCTCTGGTCCAATCAGAACGAGCCTCTTTCCCCCCTTTCCTGCCCCAGGGCCAATCAGAGTGACTGCATCCGCCCAGCCTCCCCGTCCCTGGGCCAGACCCACCTGGAGCAGCGCGGTGCTTGGGCCTACTCGCACCGTCACTCGCCTCCCGTTCGGAGCCAGCACGGAGACCGCGGAAGTGCCGCCGCCAGCTGCCGCCATCGTCCCCCCTCTTCAGCCCCCGGCCGACCCCACCCCTGGCTGGCCCTCGAGCGCCTCAGCCGCCGGGCTCACCCCCCGCGCCCCGGCACTTGTCTATAGCCAGCCTCCTAGGTAGTTCAGCCCAATGGCCCCGGCAAGGGGGCGCGGCCACCACTCAGGCCGCCCCGCCTTACGCTTCGCCTCCCGATCGCTCGCTCGCTCGCTGCAATAGGGGTTCCTCCTTCTTTAAAGGACTCGCGGCCGGTTCCTGAAAGAAATCTCTTCCGAGTATGCACGGCTGTGCTTTGCTTTCCGTTCGTTGTCGAGGGGCAGCTGTGCCCTCACTGTTAGTGAAAAGCGGGGCGGGGGACACACACACCCAACTTTTGGATTCTTCAACATCAATTTCCTTGGACTGGTCATGTTGTGCGGATGCCTGATTATCGTCTTCCAAAGCAACTACTCTATTCCCAACTTAAAAATAGAAAGCATCATGCTAATGGTCAACAAAAGAGGTCTCAAGGCAAATAAAAAAAATTGTAGTACAGTATAAACACCAACAATTGGGAAACACTGGCCTGCGAGCGCTACAATTGGAGAACAGCCTTTACCAAAGGTGTCATATGGGCTTTGAAGACACTCGAACTCAGGACAACTCAGGACGCAAGGCAGAAACGTGTTAAGAGGAAGGCACGCTTGGCTATTCTACACCGTGATCAACTTCCGCCCAGAAACCAACGTGCCCAATGTGGAAGGACGTGTGGATCCAGAATTGGCCTCCCCAGTCACTTAACGGACTCATTGTTAAAACCGTGTTTATGGAAGTCAATCTTACTCGGCTACAAGTGATCGCCAAAGAAGTAGTGAAAAGGGGGGGAACCCAACTTTTCCACCTGGGTTTCTCTCTTGAAAAATATGTGTGTACCACTGCAGCGTTTGCTCCAATACAGCTACTTTTAATATTGGGAGGGTCCCTGTGCCAGGGTCCCCCAGATCTACATTTCTATCCCAGAGGCATATATGTTTCTGTTGAATTTCTGCCTGCCTGGCACGCAGCAGGTGCAATGTACCGGGATCCTGCCAGGGAACGAGCGGCAGCATCCTGAGTCCTGTATAATCTGCCAACCCATTGGCAGAGAGTAATAGATGGGACGCGGGTGGTGCTGTGGGTTAAACCACAGAGCCTAGGACTTGCCAGTCAGAAGGTTGGCGGTTCGAATCCCTATGACGGGGTGAGCTCCTGTTGCTCAGGCCCTGCTCCTGCCAACCTAGCAGTTCGAAAGCACGTCAAAGTGCAAGCAGATAAAAAGGTACCTCTCCGGCGGGAAGGTAAATGGCGTTTCCGTGTGCTGCTCTGATTTGCCGGAAGCGGCTTAGTCATGCTGGCCACATGACCCGGAAGCTATACACCGGCTCCCTCGACCAATAAAGCGAGAGGAGTGCCGCAACCCCAGAGTCAGTCACGACTGACTACTAGATGAGTAGGATTGGATCCATGAACTGGACTCCTGCCATATATAACTGCTCACATGGCCCCTGCCAAATTGTTCAGACTCTGTTCCCCATCTGTAACATGAGAATAGTAATGATCTGCCTCACTCACAAGGATGTCCTAAGGAATAAAGATGGTAAAGGAAACAGGAGGACATGGTAGTGAATTTGATGCTACTGTAAAGCAGTCAATGTTTACTCAGAAGTAGGTCCCGCTCCCAGATAAATGGCATAGGAAAACTGGCATTCTTACCTACCTATTCCAACTACCCCTGTAAGATGCTTCCCCTTTTGCCTATGAGTTATTTCCACAAATATTTCAACAATAGAACCTTCCATTAGATTTTGACCCTCACTGCATACAGGACCACAAGAACTGGGAGGGACTTAGGGCATCATGCAGACTGAGTTCCCAAACTTGCAACACTATTCCTTCGCCCAATTTTTTTTTTTTACTGAGGCAGACCCAGATTACACAACATCAGGGGTTCATTCACTGCACTTGTTCCAATGACATGCCATAATCTGTCCACAATTTCCTCTTACATTCTGCTTACAAGAGACAGGCCCTCCTATGCAACGAATAAATTCACACACATCCAACTTCAGAAATGGTTATATTCATAAACTAGTAGGAAAACGTTTGACTTCCCAGGGCATTCTGTAACTGATCATAAGGCCAGCATTCCAGAAACAATGATCAATTTTAAAAAAATTCAGTTTTATTGCTTGTGGATTACATCAAGACAAAGACTGAAGGTTTTAAAAATCCATACTACATGTGTTGATTGGCTTACCATTGACAGAATAGCTGTGTTATCTATTGTGTTTTGTGAATAATTCCCTGCCCATTACAGGTGTTTATAATACAATCACCACAGCAATTCTGAGTAAATTATCACTAATCTACTGCTGTAAAGAGGGATGCAGGTGGCACTGTGGATTAAACCACTGAGCCTAGGGCTTGCCGATCAGAAGGTCAGCGGTTTGAATCCCCATGACGGGGTGAGCTCCCATTGCCCTGTCCCTGCTCCTGCCAACCTAGCAGTTCGAAAGCACACAGTACAAGTAGATAAATAGGTACCACTCCAGCAGGAAGGTAAACGGCGTTTCCATACGCTGCTCTGGTTCACCAGAAGAGTCTTAGTCATGCTGGCCACATGACCTGGAAGCTGTATGCTGGCTCCCTCAGCCAGTAAAGTGAGATGAGCGCCGCAACCCCAGAGTCAGTCATGACTGGACCTAATGGTCAGGGGTCCCTTTACCTTTACTACTGTAAAAGTTAAATGTAAACCTATTTGACATGCATTCAGGATCCAGTTACTACTGATTGTAACTTTTGATTCCCCTCCCCTTCAACTCCCTCCTTACAAATTTCTCCTTTTACTTCAGGCATCTGACATTGTGGGGATTGGTCCATGAACTCTTATGCCTTAACAAATTTGGTAGACTTTTCAGTGCTGCAAATCTCTGTTTTTACTGTGAAACCAACACATATCCCTCTGGAAATCAGAACACATATTAACCCTGCAAGGCCAACACAGAGTTCATTTCATACCACCTTTCCTACAGTCTCTGGGTTGGCTTATTTTATGAAATCATTGGGAGGGAATGGGGGGGGGGGAACCTTTTAAATTTTTTTATCCAGCATTGCAATATAGCCAGAATCAGTTGAAACAAGTCAGTCCAACACATGAGAACTGACAGTCCTGCATAAACAGTTCATGGTCCTGATGTGTTTATCTTTAAGCCTCTGAAAGGTTCTAGATCCAGCTGATAGTGAGGTTGAGACAGATGAGACCAAGGGTAACTGATACCTGTTGCATCTTATCTTTTCCATTTTGTATAAAAGGTATGACACGTAGGTGCTAGCAAATGCTAAATTGACTGGATTAACATCTTCTGTTTATGAGACACGCCAGTTTAAATGGGCAGAAAATGGTTTTAGTACAGAGCAGCTTGTTTCCATCAAGACAAATAAAAGGATAAGAAATTCCAAAGAAAACTACTTTTTTTTATGCAGTCAGTAGCAAAATAAAAGATACAGTGATCACCTATAATTGACCCCTACATGATAAATTAAAAAACAAGAAGCTACTACCACTTGACCCAACCTCTTCTCAGATAGTTTATGAAAGCAAGGAGGGGATACAACGTTGAAGTCTGGGCTCCTAATTTTCACATTGCTAGAACAATATGTTTAAGAGAATGCATTGTTAAACTTAAATAAATGTAACATTACAGTGGTACCTCGGGTTACATATGCTTCAGGTTACATACGCTTCAGATTACAGACTCCGCTAACCCAAAAATAGTACCTCGGGTTAAGAACTTTGCTTCAGGATGAGAACAAAATTGCGTGGTGGCGGCACGGCAGCAACAGTAGGCCCCATTAGCTAAAGTGGTCTTCAGGTTAAGAACAGTTTCAAGTTAAGAACGGACCTCCAGAACGAATTAAGTACGTAACCAGAGGTACCACTGTATTGTACTCCATCTGTGCTAAGATTTTCTCATCAGTAAGTTAAACTTTATTGATAAACAAAAAGCTCCTTACTAATCAAAAATACTTTCCCCAGTGCAAATACTCTCAACAGATTTGACATGACCTTCATCAGCCTATTTGTTCAGTGTGTTCACACCCATCTAGTTTCCAAAAGGATCCATTAAGATTCCTTTAGCTTGCACTGCAAGTTACGTCTCTTTTTTAAAGTACCATCTCATCCATTCTATCCTGCACATCAAATTATTCATATTCTACCTTAGGCTGCAATCCTAACCTAATTTACCTGAAGGTAAGCCTCATTGGATTCAGTAATTCAATACTTCTGAAGTTCTGGCACAATTAGGGTTGCAGTGGTATGGAAAACCTTTAACAGTCTCTTCTAACTTATATAATCTTCCTGAAAGAATTCTCAAAAGTGTAGATCAGGAATCCCTAGATAGTAGGTGGGAGGCTGTGGAGTGGAGACAAAAAGAAAGTGTGTGGGGGGGGTGGCGTGATAGGAAAGAGTCTGAACAAATGTGAGTGCCACAATATTGTCAAAAAAGGCTTATCAGTAATAATAATAATAATAATAATAATAATAATAATAATAATAATAATAATATTTATACCCCGCCCACCTGGCTGGGTTTCCCCAGCTACTCTGGCTGGCTTCCAGCAGAATATTAAAATACAATGATTCATCAAATATTAAAAGCTTCCCTATCAGTACTTTTACATGTGGCTTAAACCTATTTTGTAAATTGGCATATATAGCCAACACTTTGGAATTGCTAAAGTAACATAATTTATTATAGGACCATATGCAAGTATTCTAGTGATGATGTGAGAAACAAGTGGTGCCATCATACCAGCTTTGGGAACAAATTCCCAGACTATCCCTGTACCTTTATCTCTACCATCTGAAGTTTAGACTGACACATTTAAGGTTCCATCTTGTTTACAATGTCCTCCTCCTTGCACTTTCTCTGGATTTCAAGGCTCAAGGTCATCTTGGAAGTATTTTCTGAGAATAAAGGGTCAAGTATGGCTTCTTTATTTCTCCAACTAGTTTATTAGCTAGGACTATATAACTTTTCAATTGTGAATGTACTAGGCATGGAAAAGTAGGCATTTAGAGTAGATGTAGGTTTAACTGTTTTGTAAACATTGATTAAACATATGTAAACATTAATTAAAAAAATTATTGAAGGCAACTTTTTGTTGAAGTTCAGCAAACTGTGTATTGGGCACCAAATGCAAAATTAATGTCCTACCATAGCTCTTGTCTGACAGCAGGAATGCTTAGTCTGTGGCCTCTGTTGTTGGATTCCAGTGCCAATTAGCTTAGCCAACATGGCCAATGGTCAAAGGTTCTAAGAGTTGCAGTCCAATATCTGGAGAACCTCAGCTTTCCCATTCCTGTCTTGTAAGTGATGAACATGGGTATAATTAATGCTGATCATATAGGAGACACCCTGGACAAGACACTAGAAAGATATATATAGGGAGGAAGCGAGGAAAGGAAGATGCAATAGCTCAGGGATGGGCAACCTATGTCCCTCCAAATGTTTTGTTAGACCACAACTCCCATCGTCCTCAACCATTGGCAATGAAGGCTGTTGGTTATGGGTGTTGGAGAGCCAGAGGTTCCTAATTCCTGCCATAGCTAAGTTGTAGTGCACATGGGAACTCCCAGGTTCCATTGCTGATGTAATCGATTAAAGCAGAGGTGAGCAACTTGCAGTCCTTGGCCTAATTTCATGCAGGTGGGGGTGGGGGGCAGACCCAGAAGGAAATGAAGGGAGGAGTTGGAATGGATGCAGCAATGGAGAGATGTCTTCTGCAAGGGAGGAGAGAGAAGGGGATGTCCGAAAGAAAGAATGGCCCTTTCTACTATTGGCTGTAATGTCACTAATCATTGGTTTTGACCTCACCCAGTACCAGCACAAACACACACACTTACCCCACAAGGACAGTGGGGGGGGGGGGAGCCTACCATGCAAGAGTTGAACACCTCAACTGCTGCTGTCCATCAGAATATGCAACAATGAACTAGATAAATCAGTGGTCTGATTCAGCATAAGGTAATCCGTACATTAACAGAACACAGAACTTGCCAATGGAGGACTTGTCTTCTGATTACATCTTACATTATACTGTAAGATGTCACCATAAGACTATTATACAGAAAAAAGGAAACATTTGGTTCTTCTAATAAACTGAAAGAGGACTGGTTGCTTGCATAAAAAAGGCCTGCACAGCCAGAGCTTGTTTCCTCATCCACTTTGAATTTGGGATGGCCCCCATCTTCTGTCTGAAGCATACAGCTGTTTTCTATTTTGCATCAGAAAGTGGCACATCCTTATAAGAACTGTATTACTTCTGTTAGAACAGCACTCTTTGAAGTAACTTGAGTCGAATTATCCATGATGCAGGATTCAAGAAATGCCTCCAATTTCCAAGGGCATGTAATAATCAGAACTGTTATAAAGAGGTTAAAGGTCACATTTCATATCCAGCACCACTTCTAATTTGAAATAGTTGTATAAAATTAGAAGCATCGGGGCACAGAGGAGGGGAAAGGGGACTACAACCTGGAGCTCATTACAGTTCTGAAGAGAGATGAATTCATCAGGGAAAAGATGAATACACCCTACATAATTCATTTTTGGTCTTATTTTGTACACTCCACTGATATCTAATTGATGAGGAACTGGTAAAAAATCTTTAGATAGATAGATCCTTCAGAGCCACCTTTAGGGGTATGTCACCTTTAGGGGATATTTAGTTGCACTGACCCTCAAATAAAATAGGTTGTGCTATGGCTGACCCCTATGCCCACCAAACCTAACTTATTCATATACACACTCCCTGCATATTCCAGTCGTCACCCAAGGCTGTACTCATTTATGTGAGCTCAGACTTAGTATCACATTCATGACTGAATGGGAGGATAAGTGGCTACTAAAGTGATGGGTTGGGTATGATTTGACAAGAACATTTTGGCCACTCCACCACTGATCTTCACTGGTGAGGTTTTCCACTGGTGTTATTGGGAGGAGTTCTTCCAGTATCTTAAGTTCCACCAGTGTTGCAGGGCTTCTGCCAGATTCTAGAGCCCCTCGGCTGACAAAACACAAGCAGAGGATAATTGCAGCCTTAATATATTAGTCAGATGATCAGATGAAAGTCTTTTGATTGACTAAAAATATTGATTGATTGATTAATTGGGTAGACCGGTTTCTGGAAAAAAGTATTGTCAATACAAGTATTTATAAAAACTGCAGATAGCAAATGCTGTCTTCTAAGACATTCCCTCCCTTTTCCCATGCACAGAAGGCAATGCTTCTACTAAAATACACTTCTCCATCAACCTAAAAGATGCTTCTGCTTCAGATCTATTCCTTTTACCAATATGAGAATATGTGCACATTTCAGCAAACAACTGATTGACAAGAACCCATAAAATTAAGATTTCTCTAACTGGGTATCAGTTAGCAACACCCAGATGATGTTAAGCAGACTTATTCCATCCTGCTTCTCCAAACCCAGACCTGCAGTTCTTCCTAAGCGCCAGCATTTGAACAGCTTCACTCTCCGGCATCAGGGACAGCCTAGGCCTGGCTCCTTAAACAAGTACGGTAAGTAAGTTGCCTGACCAGCAGTCCAGCACTTGAGAAACGAACAAGCCTTTAGCAGAGCTTAGAGGACTCCCTTCCAGGGCAGGGAGTTTAGCCATCACCAGCAGCTCTTATTTATTAATGTTACATTTATATCCCCACTTTTCCCTTACACTATTCTCTCCCTCCCCATCCTCACAGCAGCCCTGTGAGGTAGGCCGGTCTGGCAAGCTGCGACTGGCCCAAGATCAGACAGTGAGCTTCTCGCCTGAGTGGGGATTTGAACTTTGGTCTTCCAGGCCCTAGTCCAACATTTTAATCCGTGCACCACAGCGGGTTTCTTAGGGGGCAGATTATTACTCATAAACCCAACGAAACCTGCAAGTTTTGAGGCAAATACTTCTGAATGCCAGTGGCATGAGAAGCCTTGCTCTGAACACCAGATACTGAGGACAAACAAGGAGGGCGGGCTGGGCCTCGAAAGAGGCCTCCAGTTCGCCATTGTTGGAAGGCACGGGGAAGGCTGTGGAACTCTTTAGGGACACTCATCTAACCCCAGTAGGCCGCTTCTTGTGCCCTCGTGTTGGGGAAGGGAGTCCTGGAAGCAACTAGGCCTGGACGGTCACCCATTCCCAGCCCCTACTCTCCTTCCGTGGTTCACGCAAGCAAAGTTTTGCTCGCTCCTCCTCACAAACACGGTAGCACGTGAAAGCCGACCGGGCCGCCTGGCGCAGCACGTGGCTGGAGAACCCCGGGAAAGGAAGCGAGCGGGCCACACAGCGCTGGGGAGCCCGATCTGCGTGGGGAGTCCCCGAGGGAGACCCCCCAGTACGGGGGGGTCAGAGCCGGATCCCCGCTGGGAGGGGGGTATCCCCAGGCGAGGGGGGTTGGGTTGCGGCCGTCCAGCCCCAGTGGCAATGCCCCAGGCCTTAAGGGCTACTTGTTCTGCCTCGGCGCCCCCCCTCCAATACCACAGCACAGCCCCCCGCCTGCAGCCAACAAGAGGCAGCCAGTCTTTTCATCCCTGTGCGCACACCGCAGCTGGGGCGCGGGGGGCCTCGCAGGAGGATGGAGGGGGGGGAGAGGCGGACGGAAGGGAGGACTTCAAAGCCCCGCTTGCCTCATCCCTCCTCCATCCTCGGCGGCAGCCAGCCCCTTGGAGCGGCGCCCCGCGATGCTGGGCGGGAGGTGGCGAAGGTGTTTTTGGCACTCGCCGGGCGTCTCTTCAGACGGGACGGGAGGGGAAGTTGCGGGGGGGGGGAGAGAGAAAGGAGGGCGGCCGGCAGAGCGACGTCTGTCGGCTGGGAAATGAAAGTCAAGCCTCGGAACGCCCCCCACCCCTCGTTTCTGGTCCTCCTCGTGCGGTGGGGTGGGGGCGGAGAGGAGGGGGCGGGGATTGGCCGGCTGCTGCCGCCGCCCCACGCGGCGCCGGGGCTGGCGGCGCCCCCGGCGGGCTCCCCGTGCACTCCGTGCCCCTCTTGTCATGTTTGTGGTTTGGGACGAGGCGGCGAGTCCGTGCACCAAGAAAAGCCGCGCGCCCTCCAGCCCCGCCGCAGACCCCGGACAGCGCGGGCCCCGAGCACCGGCTTCCGCTCCCTACGCCGCTTTGCTCGCCGCTCCTTCGAGCCAAGGAGACGGGTCCAGAGCTGCCAGACCCTCGGCGAGGCGAGACGAGGAGCAGGCACAGGCCGGAGCCCCCCAACCGAAAGCCCGCCAAGCGCCGCCCGCCAAGGGCCGCCAGGGGCAGAGCGCGCACCCCTCCGCTGCCTCTGCCGTCGCAGCAGCAGCAGCAGCCGCCCGAGGCCAGGCGAGCAAGCGCCGATCGGCCGTCCAGCAAAGCGGTGGGCTGCGCTCACCGGCTCCCTCTCATCCTTCCCAACAGGTGGCTCCGCGTCGCCATGGGCAGAGGGGCCGTGCAGATGCTGCTGCTCTTGGGGCTGCTGCACTGGGGCCCCGGCGGGGAGGGCAGAAAAAGCTGGAGGCGGCGTGGGCAGCAGCAGCAGCAGCAGCAACAACAACAACCGGCGGCGGGTCGGGAGCGGAGCGAGGCGGCTGGGCAGCCGGTGGAGAGCTTCCCATTGGACTTTACCGCTGTGGAGGGCAACATGGACAGTTTCATGGCTCAGATCAAGAGCCTGGCGCAGTCGCTGTACCCTTGCTCGGCGCAGAATCTGCACCAGGAGCTGAGGCTACACATGCTGCTCAACAGCTCGGTCACCTGCAACGACGGCAGCCCCGCCGGGTGAGTGCACATGCCAAGCCTGACCCTTCTGCGATCTCCTTGCTTCGTCCCTGGCCCTTCAGGCACCTCCCCTTAGCCCATCTTCGTGGCTCCTGTGCTTAGTAGGAAGCAAAGAAACGTCTAAGAAAATAGAGCCCTTCTCCATCCTCTCTGCTTCTTTGCTGTCTCTTTTAATTTGTGCGCACAAACCCACTTCCATCGGCGTGTGCTTTTGTGCTCTCCCGTTCCGTGCCCAACAGTTTTTCTTTTCTCAAGTTCATACCACTAAGAGTAAGAATCGGAGATGAACTTACTCTTAAACCTGTGCCTGAGGGCAGACAGAGCAAAAGTAGAAGTGGGTAGTAGGAAGAGAAAACTTTTTTGAATGCACCTATTGTTTTTTTCTTATTTTCCCTCATCACTTATTTTCCCTCATCCTTGTATATGCTAGATTTCCTTATACAGTAGTCTCAAGTTAGTAGCTCTCCCTTATTCCGAGGAATATGCTCTAGTCCAGAAAACCGGGGCTTTGCAAAGCAGAGTAGATAAAAAAAAGTTATCTCCCAGCAGTATAGTTCCTTGGAACTCTGTAGAATAGTCATTGAAGCTCTGCGGTGCCCCTGTTGTCTTTTAGATCTCAGTTCAGCTACCACAGCCCCTCTAGTATGAGCTGCTTTCTGAAACAAGAACTCTCTGAGTTCTCAAACTAGCTCCACGCAGACTCTCTGTGTATGTGCTGAGCAAACATGGATAACATCACCCGCTTCTTTGTAAAGCACCATTTCTGCAGAGGGGATGCTTGACAGAGCACGCACACGACTGTTTACTATTAATACCATTTGCTGGTCCCTCTCTGCTCCTTAGTACTTCAAAAGTGCTGAAACAATCCTTCCTAGTGTTCAAGCTCTGCTTCCACCATGTGGCCTTTGCTAAGAATGCAGCCAGTAACAGGTGGAATAACTCTTTCCTGCCTGGAAATACTTAGGAATGCTAGGAATTTGTTTAATGCATTTATTTTGGAGCAAGATGAAAGCCTGGCTCAGGGTCCCCGAGAAGGCCCTTTGATCAGACTTCGTTTGGAGCTCCTCTGACAGCCGTCCTGTTTCTTTCTCTTGTTCTTTAACCAAGTATTTTATGTAACCCTCTTGATATTATAATGAGTTGGTGTATCAAAGGGCTTGTGGCTGAGTGAGCCAGTCTCCCTAATTAAGTTCACGCTGCCTTCTGTTTGTTTTTATTTTAGCTACTACCTCAAAGAATCGAAAGGCAGTAGAAGGTGGCTGCTTTTCCTGGAAGGTGAGCTTGAGTTTTCTTTTAATTTATTTAAGCAAAGTTCAATCATTTTAGGCTCTTTTTGTAAAAAGTCGAGGGATTGCGGAAGAGCTTCCCAGCTGCTTTCTTCAAAGACTTATAGCGAGTGCTGGCTGCCTTCACTATAACCAATGTCTCCATCCTTTCCCCCCTTTTACGGTTTCATATGCCATGCCACCTGGAGGTTTGCTGGCAGCCTAACTACTCACCAAACTTTAATCAAAGCTACTTAGTCAATCTACTTCTTGCTGTTGTTTGCTTGCAATGTTACTTTTGGCGTTGTATTTCCTAGGTTTCAATGCATACATGCAGTAAGTCTCCAAACAGATTTTGGTCTACACATATATGCTGTTTTCTCTAATTTTCTTCTGCGTAATATGAAATAAATTAACTGGTACTTACATTCTGGTCCTGAACTCATCATCTGTTTGGAAATGTCCCATTGCTTTTGATGGTACTGTGGTCCAAGAAATAGTGTTTTCAAAATTTTGCAAGCGACTGTATGAAACTGTGGCTAAGATTTATCGTTATTAATATAGTTACTTTTCACTACAGTATTTGTTACTAAAAAAACAAAACAAAAAACCATTTTGCATGTTTTTGCCATGCAAACATCTCAGCTACATAATTCTCTGCAGTTTACAGAAGTAGTGTTCTTTGGGTAATCGGTACTAAACACATGTGAGGTAGATGGAGCCACATAGAGAAACAAGCATTTTGGGGTGCTTCTGCATAATAGTGCAAATCCAGGCCTGGTTGAAAGGTTGGACGTGCCTTTTCAGGCTCCTCAGAATATTAAATATAAGTTTGGCTAGATCTAAAACCGGAAGGCATCAGATTAATTCTCAGGAAAGTTAGATGTTGCTGAAAAGGCTTGTGGAAGTTAGCAAAATGTTCATAGGAGCACTTCAAGGCAGATCATGCTTTGGAAATGATGGCAACCTACCTTTTGAACAGCCTTATGCTGTAAGTGGCTTTTTATTTTACAGCACATACTGCTTTTAAATTGCACTATATTCAGAGATAGCACTGTGCAATGCAATCCTGCGCATGCAGTAAGGAACACTGTGTTCAGTTGGGGTTTCTTGGAGGGAAGCGTGCATAGTATCACAGTCTTAAAGTCACAACAGGGTCCCACTATCACATTATGCTGGATATTATGTAAGTGTTATTATGCTTTTTGAAAATCCCACTGCACTATAAACCCTACTCTGTGGAACCAGGATGAGTAAAAAAATAAATTCTTTCAATTAACATAATGACACTAATAGTTTCTTATGCAAACTACAGTCTAAAAAGATGTAATAAGTGAAACAGGATGAAATGGACACTATCCGATTCTTGCTTTGCTTCCTTTCTGAATCAGGAGGCTGGTACTGCTTCAACAGAGAGAACTGCAATACTCGGTATGAAACAATGAGGAGACTTATGAGCTCCAAGGAGTGGCCCACTACCAGAACTGGTAAATTCTTTATTCTCACCAACCTGGGATTTACTCTATTAATTATACATTGCTTCTACTTTCTACGTTTTAGTTTACTGGAGCGCCTTCCTGCTTCATTAAGTCCAAACCATGACAGCAGTGAAGCAGCATTTCATAATGCCATTTTAAATCAAACAGAGGAGACACTTCATGGTGCAGTTGCCACTGTGGAGAAAGTCCAGCCCTGTGCCCTAGCATTGCTGACTTATCTGCAGTCAAGGAAGGATCATGGAACAGAGCTTTCTCTGCAGATCTGAGGGTGCACTTATCGGAGGGTATGCTGCCCAGACCTGATATAAGGGCAGTTAACATATTGTAATGAGATGTTATTACAGTGTGAGTATTATTGAAATGAAGTGTTTTATCTGGACTGCTATGTCACATTTTGAAATATTTTTTTAGTAGGCTTTTTTTACGGTGATGCTTTGATAAGTGTTCCTTTCATTGTCTTCCTATTCTTGGCTTGGATACCTCTGTGTGGGAAATAGCATTAAAAATTCAAATTGTTATAAAAATAGACTTATACTGTTTCTAGAAATCAGGAATGCTAATTTATATTGCATCTGACAGCAGGGCAGTACATATTCAAACAATGTGAATGAGAACTGAAGATAACTTTAAAGTAATATCTTTTTCTTTTTTCTTTTTAAGTTCTGCATCAGTTCCCCCCTCCTTTTAGTTTTGATTCTTTTTGTTTTTGTCTGTATTGTCCTTTTATAAATAGCTATCATTATTTTTAATGGTGAAGAGCCACCTGATTGGAAGTGTATTGGACACCTGGGGGAAGCGGGACGCGGGTGGCGCTGTGGGTAAAAGCTCTGTGCCTAGGACTTGTTGATTGTAAGGTTGGCAGTTCGAATCCCTGCAGCGGGGTGAGCTCCCGTCATTCGGTCCCAGCTCCTGCCCACCTAGCAGTTCGAAAGCACCCCTAAGTGCAAGTAGATAAATAGGTACCGCTTTATAGTGGGAAGGTAAACGGCGTTTCCGTGTGCGGCATGGGTGCTGGCTCACCAGTGCAGCTTTGTCACGCTGGCCACGTGACCCGGAAGTGTCTTCGGACGGCGCCGGCTCCCGGCCTCTTAAGTGAGATGAGCACACAACCCTAGAGTCGGTCACGACTGGCCCGTACGGGCAGAGTTACCTTTACCTTTACCTTTTAGCCACCTGATTGGAAGTGTATTGGACACCTGGGGGAAGAGCACACCTGGGAATAGCGACCCATGAACACTTTCTGTGTTCGTACCTTCAGTAAAGTGGGCAGCGATGATAGTGACTCCCTCATCAGTTGCCTGTAGGGATTGCAATGAGTTGTAAATCTCCTAAATAAGTCATAAATCTTCAAGATATGCAGAGAGACCTGTTAAGCAAATTCTACCAGAGGCTTGTTCAAGCCTGCATTCATCTCTCTGGCTCCAGGAAACACAAACATCCCATAGGGTGTTATTCAGGGAGGGTGAAGTAGATGGCACATTGTGAGCAGACACCGGAGGACTAAAGCTATCCGTTATTTTCCTTGCTTAGCACATTTACATCATCACAGGTATAAGCACTAGTTCAGAAAAACATCTGGCAGCCATGGGGGCTGGGATCAGGTATTGGCATAGCTGTCAACTTTTCCATTTTCTTGCGAGGAATCCTATTCAGAATATGGGAATTTCCCTTTAAAAAAGGAAAACGTTGACAGCTATGGGTAGTGGTTTTTGGCCAGCACTTACAGTTGGTGTTGGGACCTCACTGCCTAATTCAGCCTTCCACATCCTGTTATCTTCCAGATGTGTGGAACTCCAATTTCCCATCAACCCCAACCAGCAAGACCAATGGACAGGGATTATCAGATGCAGCCTTTCTCAACCTTGGGTCCCCATATGTTTTTGGCCTACAACTCCCATGATCCCTAGCTCACAGGACCAGTGGTCAGGGATGATGGGAGTTGTAGGCAAAAAACATCTGAGGACCCAAGGTTGAGAAAGCCTGCATAGAATCATAGAATTGTAGAGTTGGAAGGGACTCTGAGGATCATCTGGTCCAACCTCCTGCAATTCAGGAATATGCAGCTGTCCCATACGGGGATCGAACCTGCAACCTTGGCACTATCAGCACCATGCTCTAACCAGCTGAGCTATACAGGCTGATAAGCATTGTAGTTCAACAATTTCCAGAGGATCACAAGTTCCCGTTTCTGTTTTTTAAAAAATTCTGCATAATACTGTTGTCTCTTTGGATGGAGAGATTTGGAAAAAAGATAGGGATCCTACATCTTTAATTCTTGTATACTTCATACTCTAGTGAAATATCCAACTCTATGATTCTATGTGTATGCATCTGCTTATTTGCCTGGAGTAGGAATTAGCTTCTTATTTGAAATTTTAGAGTTTCAGTTTGGGAAGTGTATAATTTGTATCATTTTACTTCAGCCTCTCTTTCTTGATTCCCTTCCTCTTCTCTATTCCTTTAATGGCACAAACATGGATACATTAGGGGAGGATTTATTGGATACACTGTATTCTTTTAAATTCTGAGAAACTAGGAAATAATTTATTGTCTGCACTTTATTCTTGCAAATGCTGAGACCCACATACATAAGGCATGGGCCAGATTAAAGGCCTGTTCTTGGAGAGATGTGTACAAAGTCCTTGCCTCTTTAGCATCTTTTGCTATTCTGTTACTTTCAAATGTCCTCCACACATTGCTGCTTTGATATCTGACAGATGTTTTTCTTTTTGAATATATTTTTATTCTCCCATCTACAGGAACTGGTATTCTGTCATCGCAACCAGAGGAAAATCCACACTGGTGGAATGCAAACATGGTGTAAGTAGGGGAATGATTGTGTGAGTTGGGAGGAACACAACAGATGTGATGAAGCAAGCAATATACAGGGACTGGAATCAAAGTCCTTTGTGGCTGTAAAATGTCAAAATGGGTAGGATAGCATAATTGACAACTTCAGTTTGTTTATTTGAGGGTATTTGTACCCCATCTACTAACCAAAGTTTTCAAGGCGGCTTACAATATATTTCAAACACAGTAAAAGAGATGGTGGTACAAATGTCACTACAGCAAAGCAAAAAGCCCACCATCCCTTTGTTCTCTGATGTTCCAGCAAATGCCATCCTATATAGTCAAATCTCCTGGCTATTGAAGCAGCTAGAGTTCTATATAGTCCAGGAAGTCTTCACTGGGTGGCTGGTGCTGATGTCTCTCACAGCCCCAACCCTAGTGGTAGACACAGGAGGTACTGGGTGGAGCAAAGATGCTACCATGCCTTCATTTGCATTATATTCGGGAAGAGAAACTAGATGGAGAAAACAAGAATACCCCCCAAAAGCTTCTTCATTGATGTAGGAACATGGCGGGCAGATAAGGGTTTGGGACTACTTAAAAGTATGACATGGTTGCCGTAGCAAACACTGGCAGTATGTAAGGGGCTGGCACATGTCTCCATGCGTGCTGTGGACATGCACCAAGCTGCAAGTTGTGACATATATCTGCATTTGGGCATGTGTGTTTCCTTTTTAGGCTTTATGCCTTTATCATGACAGTGGTACACAGGGATATGTGCCTGCTTTGCAAAGTGTAAAACACACTGTTAATGTCCGTTAAACAAACACAGTGCCCCTTGAGTGAGTTCTTTCTGGGAGTATCCAGCTGGTACCATGAGATTTGAATGGGCATGAAATTGGTTTCTTTCCGACTCCCTTTGGGTTTAATTTGCTTGACCCCTGCTTCACCCCTCCCTGCATGTCAGAGGAATAATGGCGCTCACATATCTCTTGTCTCTTGCAGTTTCATCCCCTATTGCTCAAGCGATGTCTGGAGCGGAGCCTCTGCCAGGATTGAGAAAAGTGAGTGCTTCTGATAGGCTCCTGCTGCCAGACAGACATTATGCATTAAAGGGGATATGGCCCAGCTTCTCTACAGTTATGCAAATAAAGAAATGGTTCTTGCCAATGGGCAGGAAGGAATAATAAATATTCTCCGGATAAAACATCCGCTTGCTAACTCTGCTTTGTCATGGTTCAGAGCCCCATCACGCAGCAGTAGCCTGAAGGGAATAGCTGCATCCTGAATGTCTGAGGCCCAGCCAGTCTGTTTAGCTAAATGTCCCCCACTCCTCCCCACTCCCCCCCCCCCGCAGCAGCCAGGATTTGGTAGGGAAGAACTAAACAATGCCAGGATTCACAGACTGAATCATGAATGCTCCCAAGGATGGGTTTGAGGGACTTGATCACCTAAACCTATCACCAAAAAATGACACAGAGAGGCCAGAGAAAAACTGTATTTTGATGGATGTTGACCTAAATGCAGTTCAAAGGTTTGGGGCTACCAGCATCGTTGGCTCAGTAGATCAAGTTTGGGGAAGCTTTGACTCTTCAGATGTTACTAATCTGCAACTCCCATCAGCTCCTGCAAGCGTAGTCAATGGCCATGGATAATGGGAGCAGCAGTTAAGCAACATCTGGAAGGGCAATGGTTTTCCCACAGCTGCAGCAGTTCAAATCTGAATCCTATTATAGTCCTTTCCTCTCATTAATTCGCTGGTCTCTTCAGGATGACTCTTTTCCTCTTGGTGGCAACTGCTGATACCTTGGCTTGTCGGGTGCCTCTGGTAAAAAGATAGGGCTCCCTCATGAACTTTTAATACCCTTGCAGGAGAGGGAGCTTCAGAAGCTGGCATGACAAGGTCCACCTGCTGAAATTCCCTCTTCTACAAGGTTGTTTAGAGCAGTGTTTCCCAACCTTTTTCCGACTGTGGCCCATTTCCAATCCTGTTTCCTTCCTGTGCCCCCCTCTGGTGTAGCCAAGGAGGGGGTATGGGGGGCAGCCCCCCCCAAATAAGTAAAAATCATTACAAATCTAAGGTTCTCTCCCCCAACTTAAACCCTGGCTACGCCCATGCCCCTCCATCCTACCAGTAGAAAGGTAGCTATTTAAATGTTTTGTTTGTAAATAGAATGTGCATTATTTATCATTTATACAAAATACAATTACTGGTACATAAAATGATAGGAACATAATGAAATATTGTTGAAGCAGAAAAACATAGAATCATAGAGCTAGAAGGGACCCCATCTTTCTAGTGCAACGCAGGAAACTCAGCTAAAGCATCCATGACAGATGGCCACCCAACCTCTGCTTAGAAACCAGAACCTCCCGAGAGAGGTCCATCTTCCATGTATTATAAAAAGCAAACAACACTTATTTGACCCCAGTCATCTGACACAGAGGGGGAAACCTACAGATATAGTCCAAAAGGTGCACAGGGAGTTCTATATATATGGGAGAATTTTAAAAAGCAAGTGGTCCTCACTGATCTGGTGCAAAAAGATCTTGTCACCTGGAGGAGCCCGGGCTGCCTAGATAAAGCACTATAGTCCCACACAGCCTTACCCAGGAGTGAACTCAGTGTGGTTTTCTTCTGAGTAGACACTTAGTTATTTACTAGATGCTAGTCAGCAGCACCAGACGATCCCGCTTGGCTAGGCGCTGGGATGGATTTCACCCCATGCCTTGCAGAGCCGGGCTGACACTGCTGACGGGCCCTGCACCCCTAGGCAACATCCAAAGGCCCCGATCCTGCTAGACGCTGGGGTGGATTGTATCCTGTTCCTCGTAGAGTCTGGCCCAGCACTGGCAACAGCAACAAGCAGCTCTGGCTCGCCCAGACTTGCCCATTCCACCCCACCACCGTACTTACCTGACCTGCTTGTGATTGGCCAAGTGGATAGCTAGCCAATCAGGATTTAAAAAACTAAAAAGATTTTTTTTTAATTTACTTCTCACTTCCCTTTGTGGCCCCCTACCCTTGTGCTGTGCCCCACCTTTACACATTTTTCACCTGTGGCCCCTTTAGACTATCCTGGGGGGCCCCCAGGGGGGCCATATGGCCCGCCGATTGGGAAACACTGGTTTAGAGGCACAGGGGTGCTGTCTCTTTTACCCTACTACAGTGATACCTCGGGTTACATACACTTCAGGTTACATACGCTTTAGGTTACAGGCGCTTCAGGTTACAGACTCCGCTAACCCAGAAATAGTACCTCGGGTTAAGAACTTTGCTTCAGGATGAGAACAGAAATCATGCACCAGCGGTGTGGCGGCAGCAGAGGCTAAAGCTAAAGTGGTGCTTCAGGTTAAGAACAGTTTCAGGTTAAGAACAGACCTCCAGAACAAATTAAGTACTTAACCCAAGGTACCACTGTAATAATGTATCACAACATAACAGTCCTGCATGAGAATACTTAACATTTCACTATCCTGCCTCTTATAACAGTACAAGGTTAACATCTGGTTCAATGAAGCATTTCTGACATAAAAAAGGACAGAGAGAAAAAAAAAACAATATCCTTTATTCCAACAGACTATTTCAGTCAGTCAGCATTTTTGAAGTGGGTTGAGCAGATCTACTGCCTTGACTTCAGAGACATCGATAGAGGAAGTTATTTGAGCCACCAGTTTTGAGAGGGTGAGCAGATTCAACTGCCTTATCTGTATTTCCTTAAGAAAGAGTTTCTTGAAATACTTCAGGAACAAAGGATATTGTTTTTCCCCCCTTACACTGCTGATCTTGGTGTTTCCCAAGTAGCATTGGTCCTCAGGTGAGCACCATGGTAGCTATAAATTTGAACTGCAGGCGCATCTAGTGCTTCCACTGGCCTTGTGTGTAACTTCAGAGAGCCAGGATTGGTTGCCACCGTTTTAGGCTGTGTGTTTGTATCTTTTCTCTTTGCCTTAAAGACAACAAAGGGATTTCTGATACATTAAAAACTTGACAGTTCCCCTACGGCATAAGCTTTCACCACATAGGTAAATAAAAAACCAATAATAATGGATCTTCACTTGTTATGTTGTGGAAGGTTGTTGAGCTGCTTTTCTGTCTTTTGCCTAGAGGTGGTAGCATTTCAGAGATGGAAGATATAACCTTGTGCAAAATTACGTTCTAGTGATTTTAGGGCTGAGACGTCAGGTGACGAAAGATACTGAGTTCTGCTAGCAGAAACCCACACAAGAGCCTCTGCTTGTGAAGTGGGACTTTCCTCTATCCCACGAAATTGCCTTGGCGGAGACGTATTAGAAGGACAAGCCGGGACAGTGTGCAGGAGAAAGAGAGGGGAAGATGGTTCTGTCTGGCAAGCTGAAATGCTCATGCTGATGGAACAATTGCTATAGCACTTTGTTAATTCTTCTCAGTACACCTGAGGTACATGGCTAGACCCACAAGCACCAGCCAGGTTCCCACAGAATTTTGTTTGCAACAGAACTATTTTTAAAAACAAAATTTAATTACATTTACATTCTGCCTCCCCTTCAAGGAGTTCAAGGCAGCACCCACAGTCTTCCCCACTCGACTTCATCCTTGCAACAAGGTTAGGCTGAGAGATACTGAGTGGCCCAAGGTTACCCAGAAAGCTTCAAGTCTGAGTGGTGACCCTGCTCTCCCAGGTCCTAGTCTGAGACTCTATAAAGATGTTGTCTGTTCTTCCAATTCATATAGGCCACAAGCCTTCAGTGGAGAGGAATGGGAAAATGTTTTAACAAAACAGCAGCTTAAGCAATTTTGTTTACTGTGAACTTTTTTCTTTTCCTCCTCCCCACAGATGAATTTGTCTTCATGGGTGCCCTTATCATTCAAGAGGTTGTAAAAGAGTTGGTGGGAAAAGGTCTTGGGAATGCCAAAGTCCTCCTACTAGCAGGAAGCAGGTGTGTGTATACAAGGACTGTCTAGAAAGTGTCTGTCTGTCTGTCTGTCTGTCTGTCTGTCTGTCTGTCTCTCTCTCTCTCTCTCTCTCTCTCTCTCTCTGTGTGTGTGTGTGTGTGTGTGTGTGTGTGTGTATGGGGGAAGATTGCCGATTGACTGGTTGGTGATGGACATGACTTTTATACCACAGGCCCCCTTGCCCTCTTGATGGAAAAAAGTGCTGAAATTAACAAAGGCTACCTTTATCTTGATTTCTGCATATTTGTGATTGTCCTACTTTGTGGTGTTAGAAGATGCATTTCAATATGCTTCTTGAACAGTAGCAGCACTTTTGGGTAGGAAGAAGGGAGACTTCTGTGTGAGATTCCAGTAATGTCCACAACCGATGCTGTAATATTGGGGGTATCTGAACTGGTTATTACATTTGGGTAGTGGAATATATTGATGTCAAGGTGCTTGGGTTTATTCTCCTCAAATTAACCTTCCAACAGGTGATACAGCTCACTAGCTTAAAGTGGTAGATCTCTGGGTTGAGTGGCAGTAGATCAGCAAGGATTTTAGACTTTCAATTGTTTAACAGTAACAAGCACCAAATGAGCCCCGCCCCCTTCCCCCATCAAATTAGAATGCTGAAATAAAACTTGGGAGAACCATCAAAGGATTTTTATATGGGGGAACTGTGAGCTCAGATCAGTTATGATACCTAGGATAGAATCTTGTGCTCATAAGCAGTTCAGTGACAAAATGTCCAAGTGAGTATCTTTTGCACCTGTCTCCAGTGATAGCAGATTTTATTGAAATCCAAAGTAGATCCCACAAGCAGCCACTGTCTCTTCCAAGAAGTCATCTTGTTAGGTTAGGTCAGGAGTAGGCAGCCTAAGGCCCGGGGACCGGATCCGGCCCAGTCACCTTCTGAATCTGGCCCACAGACGGTCCAGGAATCAGTGTGTTTTTAAATTAGTAGAATCTCTGGGTTATTTGGGTGGCCTGCCTGGTGTTTTTACATGAGTAGAATGTGTGCTTTTATTCAAAATGCATCTCTGGGTTATTTGTGGGGCATAGGAATTAGTTTATATATTTTTTCCAAAATATAGTCCGGCCCACCACATGGTCTGAGGGACAGTGGACCGGCCCACAGCTGAAAAAGGTTGCTGGTTAGGTTTTCCAAGCACCCACCACTCCTTTAATTTCTAGAAAATGGAATTCTAGAGTTGGAAGGTGCATGAAGGTTGCAATTTTGCACCCTTTTACATGGGAGCAAACTGCATGCATAGGATTGCACTGTTAAGATAATGCAACCCTCTAAGGCAGGATTGGCACCATCCCAATCCTTTTATTCAGTAGCTTCCTATCTTGCCACATTCCTTAACAAATCAAAACAGTCATAGTGTTCTGTGCCGTTTTATTTGTCTGAAGCATCTTTGGAATCTAGCCAATATATAAGGTTAAAGGTTTAATTACAATCAAGCAGTAATTTTTGTTAAATAAAAAAATGCAAATGAGCACAATTTACAAAACAAGGCACACTAGAAGAGCACCCTATGAATCAGATGTGGATGACAGGTGTTTAGAGAATCATGGCCCTTCTGTAAGCAATCCTGAATATGTCTGTGGTTGTGTTACAGTCTCATTTGAAAGACTGATGCTGTCATTGCAGTGCTGGTGGAACGGGGGTGCTCCTGAATGTAGATCGAGTAGCTGAGCAGCTGGAAGAGATGGGGTATCCTGGAATTCAGGTCCGTGGCCTTGCAGACTCTGGATGGTTCTTGGACAATAAACAGTATCGTAGAACAGACTGCATTGATACCATAACCTGCGCCCCTACAGAAGCCATCAGGAGAGGAATTAGGTATTGAATTATTCTAAAGTATCCTTTTCAAGACTGGGCAGAGACACCTAGTCTTCCTTTCTTTTTGTAATTATAAGAAGTATCTATTACCTTTAGCTGCTGAAGTTCTATTTGGAAAAGAAATAGTATTAATGAAATGTGGCTGAGTAGAAAGTGTCCCCCCCCCCCAATAGTAAACTGGCACGAAAGTAAGACAAGTATAATTTTCTTCTTGCTGAAATGTATGATTTGTTCAGTTTGCAGCTCTGCTGCCCTCTGCTGTCTGTAATTTTTGTAACTTGCACATTTTTGGATCTCCACTGCAGAACAAGCTGCTGTAATTAACTCTTGTTATCATGTCATCTTTCAGGTATTGGAACGGACTTGTTCCTGAACGCTGCAAGATGCAGTTTAAAGAGGGAGAGGAATGGAATTGTTTCTTTGGCTATAAAATCTATCCCACACTGCGATGTAAGTATGAAACGGAGAGTTTTCTGCTTTCTGTTTGCTGATCTGAAATGCGCTTCAGAAGATTCCTCATTATCAGTATTAGCAAGGGCCAGCAGTGTCAACACATTGAAGACTTTAATGGATAGTCATGTGCCTTTTAACAGAAAGAATTTCTGACTCCCAGTTGCTTAGCAGTAGCAATAGCTAAGTGAATTGTTGGATTTGAATAAATATTACCACTCAGAATAGATGTTTCTTGAGATGCTGAAGGAATGCTGACAACTTA
The DNA here is from genome assembly GCF_964106915.1 of Podarcis gaigeae. Taxonomy (NCBI): domain Eukaryota; kingdom Metazoa; phylum Chordata; class Lepidosauria; order Squamata; family Lacertidae; genus Podarcis; species Podarcis gaigeae. Next base: position 32,973,357 of record NC_139679.1, on the reverse strand, counting down.
GTTTTATAAACAAAACCTACTACATTGTTAAGAAAGGATTCCATTCCCTATTGCAGTAACACACCAGAATCAAAATAACCTTGAAAGATAATAAAGTGTATTCTTAAATTTCTGCCTCACTGACTAAAATTGTGCATTTTAAGCTTTAGCTGATTAAACCAATGGAAGTTTGCATCCCTGATAATGGGGAAACCTTTCCTCAATTCTTCTTGCTGCAGGTCCTGTGTTTATAGTACAGTGGCTCTTCGATGAAGCCCAGCTCACCGTGGACAATGTACATTTGACTGGCCAGCCAGTGCAGGAGGGGCAGTGGCTATACATCCAGAATTTGGGTCGTGAACTTAGGAACACCCTTAAAGATGTGACGTTAGTCTTGCCTCTTCTCTTTCCTAAATACTTTCCAATATGTTCTTCTAAATATGTGGTCTGGAAACCACATTCTTTTTAAGATCACTGTGTGGTTTTTGTTTTGTTTTTAAATTGAGAACTTCCAATATCCTAACAATAAGGCTACATATACGCTATACATTTAAATCACCTTTCCCTGCCTCAAAGAATTCTGGGCACTGTAGTTGGTTAAGGGCTGCTGGGAATTGTAACTCTGTGAGGGGGTAAACTATGGTGCCCAGAATACTTTGTGGGAAATAATGTTTTTTGGATGCACTTTAAAGGTATAGTGTGGACTTAGCCTAAGACACTTTGTCAGATAAATTCTCGAATTACTGTCTACATTCATTCTGTGTTAGGAATCTGGTTTGTTTTGTAAGCCACCAAAAACAATTGGAGGAAATTTTGCTTGAAATTCGCTGCCGATCTTGTAGCAGCCACTGTGTCCAGTCACAGTTATCTCTACAAATAAAGCACAAGGATACCCAAAGCTGTATTGTGAGGAATGACCAAACACTGGGTTGCTGGGAAGGAAATGTATCAATATTTTGCATTGCTCCTATCACACCTATTCTATATCTTGTTCTTTTCTGCTTCAGTGCCAGCTTTGCTCCCGCTTGTTTGTCTCATGAGATCATCACACGCAAGTAAGTACCTAGGTTGGGGAGATGAACTCTCCCTCTTGCTTTGTACTTTCTCCTATTTGTGGGGGCTACGGTGCAGCCCTAGCCATGTCTACTGAGAAGTAAGTCCTATTGAATTCAGTGGGATGTACTCCCAGGGAAGTAGGGTTAGGATTATAGCCTTGGTACCGAAGAGAGCACCAGGGAAGACAGTTCCCCAGCCGCCCACTTGGGAAGGCTCACTAGAAAATGGCAAAAGGTCCTGATAAGCAGAAGTAATTGCTCCTACATCTTGAGGAAGTTCTTTAACCCTCTAGGAGCCAATGTAAGTTGGCTCCTGTGTTATCTCGCATTTGATTCTGGAAAGAATGACGCAGAGACCTCAGAGGCATTGCAGAATGCCCACATTCTCACCGATACTATTTCTGTGCTGCATCTGTCAAGAGCTTACTCTGTCCCCTTCCTTGCAGACGCATCACAATGGCATAATGCCTGCATGTGACTTAGGTCCATGTTCTTGGTGACCAGTGGGAGGAATTCAATGTAGCGCTGTGGCAATTGTTCCATCAGCGCAAGCATTTCAGCTTGCCAGGTGGAACAACCCCCCCATCCCTCTCCCCATGTGTTGTTCGCGGGGGGGGGGTGTTCTCCTGAACTTCCCCAATCCAATTGTGTGGGGCACCTGGGAAGGGAGGAACCCCATTAGTGGAAGTCTTTTTGCGAGCTTCCACTAGCAGAACACGTCGACGGAATCCCATGTTGAGCAGCTGTTCTTCTGATCACAGCCTTTCTATTTTGGAGCGTGCAAAAGGTTAAGCGCTAATGAACATGAACAATAACAGTGATGCAACTTGTGTGGTTTGTGTCTGCAGTCATTGGACAGACATCCAAGTGAAAGGGACCTCTTTACCCCGCGCCCTGCACTGCTGGGATCGCAGCCTCCACGACAGCAACAAGAATGGGAAAGCTCCGCTGAAAGGCTGCCCTGTCCATCTGATTGACAGCTGTCCCTGGCCACACTGCAACCCCTCATGCCCTACCATCCGGGACCAGTACACAGGACAAGAGATGAACGTGATCCAGTTTCTCATGCATATGGGGTTTGATGTGCAGAAGATGGCGCAGCAGCAGGGTCTGGAGCCCAGTAAACTGCTGGGGATGCTGAGTAGTGGTAGCTAGGAGAGTTTTCCACTAAGGAGGACTGCATGACTGCGTATAGAGCAGGAGCCTTTTAGCTCCCCTCTCAAACTTCCTGCCCTCCTTGCTCACTTTCATAACATAAGCATCTACACAGACACATACAGGCACAAGTCATGCACGCACACTCTGGCACAGTTAGTATTATCAGGATAAAATGAACACCAGTTGATTGAAATGTTACCTCTACTTCAGGGGACAGTCTCAGCTAAGCGTCACCTCTGTCTGCAATAATTCACTAACGGTCTGCAGGGAGCGCATAGAAATTCACGAACCCTCTCCAGAGTTAAAAGGACTGTATACGTTTTGCCTTTTCCGAGAACTTTTCACACCATGAGACTGACAACAAAAGGTGCTTTGGGGGGCAAAAAGAAAAGGACTGGATTATTTGTCCAATTAGAAATGATGAAGGTATAGCTGATTATATGACTTCCTGGAGGCCAGCATCTCACGATGTAACATAATAATGTACAAACCGAGCACACAGGCTAGAAAAGGACTTATCTTGTACTCAATTTACTTTTGTATTATTTTATAAAATGATTTTTATTAATTTTTAAAGAAATAAGCAAGAAATATAAGATTAATGATATTGTTTTGTAACATATTTTTTTAAATAATGAAGAAAAAAACACCTTGTGCTATTTTTTGGCAATGTGAAAATATTTATTTTAATATGTAAATGCTATTTATAAGGGCTGACCCAAGATATGCTCACATGTTGTTGTAAAGTTGTAAATACTTCTCCTTTGGAAAGGTTTTCCTTCTGATCACATATGTGTGAGAAAGGGCAAGGGTCAGCAGTGGCATTATTATTATTATTATTATTATTATTATTATTATTATTATTCAAATTGTTTATTAGATCCCCATGACTCTTTTGAAGTATGTTTCTTGTTGTTTGTGAAAGGGGGAAAGATTATCAACCACAGCCTCAGTAAAGAGCTTTTATCCTTCCTGCTCACCTACGTTCTCTCCATCTTTTGTTCAGAGAGGACTGTGTCCTTACCTGTGAATCAGATCCTGGAGATATCCCAGATAATTTCTGCCCTTAACAGTGGAGTAGCTGATTTGGATGTTACTGCTCAGAAATAGCCCATCACATTTCTTCTGTGCTGTTAAATTTCAGTTGCAGCATTATGTCATTAAAAGCTTCCATGCTTGTCAGGGTTGAGGGCTAATGCAAATTCCAGACTCCTTCCAACACCAAGCAAGGACTTGGCAGATATTCTGCAGTCATCTCTGGCTTGATTTCCAGGAACCAACTCACATCTGGTTGAGCCTTTTCTCTCTGGACTTTAAGGATATAATAATAATAATGGAAATGAAAGGAATAGAAAGGTGCCCAGACATATTATTTTTTTTCAGTTGCCAGGCACCCTCATATTATCAAATGAGTACATTATTGTCACCTCCCTCTAATTTACTTCAGATGGTCGGAAACAGAATCACATCACCATTGGTTACTACAGGTAAGCAATTTTGGTTTTGAGTCTCATAGGTCTTGCAAGCCCTTAATCTCCTGTACTCCTACACTAGCTAGGAAGCCCTAGTAGGTTAAAAGATAGGAGAAGATCAAGCTGTTGCAATGCACTTGACTATTTACTATCATAAGGATTGTTTATTTAAGACCAAATGCAAAAACTGAATCCATAAAGTTTTTTGTTTTAAAGGTAATGTACTACATGCCCTAGGCAGACAAATGGCAGAAAAGGGATGCAGGAGTTGTTGCCATTCCAGCTGATCACAAGGAAAGTAAATGCTGGGTTGGGTTATCCCAGTCAGCTAGTGGGGGGAGATGCAGCAGAAAAGGGCAGGGGAAAAAGCAGCCTTCAGTAATGCATAGTCAGCTGAGAGAGGCCACGAGTCTTGAAATGAACTGCCCCAGATCTTAGCTCAGTGATAGAGCACAAAAGGTCCAAGGATTTCCAGATAGGACTAGGAGAGACCCTAGTCTAACACCAGTGGTCAGCAACCTTTTTCAGCTGTGGGCCGGTCCACTGTCCCTCAGACCATGTGGTGGACCGGACTATATTTTTTGGGGAAAATATGAATGAATTCCTATGACCCACAAATAACCCAGAAATGCATTTTAAATAAAAGCACACATTCTACTCATGTAAAAACACCAGGCAGGCCCCACAAATAACCCAGAGATGCATTTTAAATAAAAGGACACATTCTACTCAAGTAAAAACATGCTGATTCCTGGACCATCCACAGGCCGGATTGAGAAGGCGATTGGGCTGCATCCGGCCCCCGGGCCTTAGTTTGCCTACCCCTGTCTAACACCTAGACTACCATGGCCAGGCAATGTTAACCATGCTGGAGCTAGTGGAAGCAAGGGACTGACTCTGTGAGGCACCTCTCATCATGTTCCTAGGGCAAAAGATGAGAATTGGTACTCCAGATTGTTTGAGTGGTAAGAAGGTCTGGCATCAAACAACAGAGGAAGGAAAGAAGCTATTTGATCGATCACAAAAATCTGATACAGAAGGATGCTGTTACCCTAGGACTTGACATCACAAGGCAGTGTGGGAAAGGGTAAAACAGGGTGTTCCTGGGTGGGGTGAGATGACAGAAATTGACTTGGGTGTCTTGTCTCAAGAAGGGAGAGAGCTAATTGCCTAAGGCAGGGATGGGTGACCTGCAGTTCCCCCAGATGTTATTGGACTCCAACTCCCATCAGCCACAGCCAGCAGGGCCAGTGGTCAGGGATGATGGGAGTTGTAGTCCAGTTACAGCTGCAAATTCTTGGGTCCTGGCCTAAAAGCATCAATTAAAGTGTCACTGATGACACTGCCTCTTTTCTCTCTGATTACCCCCATTTCCTATTTCTCCCTTTTTTATTCTCTTTATGAGTTCAAATATCAGCATTCAAAATCACACAGGGAGCCAACATGAGCTTGATGTAAAAAGTGAGGTTTGGATTTTGCTGCCCAACTCCCCATGAGACTCTTGCGTCCCCTACGTCCATGATTGGTCAGAGAAGAATGGATGAAGGCAAGACCCAGGGGAAAGCAAGGCAGATATTTATTTTTCTGTTGCAACAGAGTTCCCTCCCCTCCTTCCATGGAGGGAAATACCCTGAACAAAAGTGTGCAGGAACCTTTAAAGACTTTTGACATTGCCCAACCCCCTTAGCCAAAAACCACCCCAAAATTATCATACATCATAGGAGGCAGTCTACAGCAGAAATCCTGTCTGCCAGGATACCTGATAATGGTCACTGATTGCGTTACATGGGTAGCCTGGCCATTCTTTTGTAGTGGTTTATACTTTATTTCCTGAATCCAGGTCATAGGCTCACCCTATTCATATACAAATACACCCTTAAAACAGGATTTGTAAGCGAAAAGACAATGGGAAGTCTTCCCCTATTTGCCTCCCTTACTGCAGAGGAATATTTGAGGTCATTGGGAGAGTCAAAATGGCTTCAGGATTGCTCTTCTGGGGGACTTCCGGGTCGGCGCCATCGCCGAATGGCGGGCTCCCTCCGAGCTCCGGAGGGAGCCGGCTTGGCAGGGGCTGGGTCCTACCGCACCGGCGATGCGGGGACCCTTAAAAACCACGGCCAGATTGAGGCCGTGGACATGGAGACTCGGCTGGCACCGTTAGCGCCCTCCCGACTCGTGAAGGAGCCTTTTTAAAGGCTACGGATCGGGTGCCGGGGAGAAGCGTGGTGCTTTGAGTTCTCTGCTATCCCTGCCGAGCGCAGCCGCATGCCATCCGGCGGAGAGCGCTGACTTCTTCTATTGAAAATTCGGCTCTAAAGAAGAACCCGTGAGTAATTGGAATATGGACTAAAAAAAAAAGGGGATAAATTTTTAAAATTCGGAGCGAACGGGGGAGGTGGAAAAAAGGAAGTCAGCCTACCCCTAAATTGTAGAAGAGCCAAAACAAAGGACTGGACAACTAAGATCGAGTGTAACCTTATCTTGCCGAATCAGCAACTTCGCGAGGGAAAATTATAAGATTGAGCTGGAGGAGAAAAGTGGAATTGTTTTTTAAAAAAAGCAACCCCCCCGGAATCCCTGGAGCGATTCGTGAAACTGCCTGGAGAAAAGTGATGGAGGTTTTGACAGCTGTCAAAGAGCTGTCAAAAAGGAAGATTAAAATAGAGACTTTGTTATGAGGACTTTGCCAGTTATATTTGTTACAAATTGTATACAAACTGTTTTAAATATCGGTCAACAAGCTACTTGGTCTGGTGGATGTGATCCTGGAAGGGAACTTTGTTACCGCAATCCACCTAGAGGAGCCGAGGGACATTGCATGTGTTTTTCACAGGAAATGTGAACAGTTGAATGGAACTTTCAATCTCCTGGGAAACTGCAGGAATGGAACACTATTTTGTCTACAGAGGTCTACATACTACAGGAAACAATGGAACTATTTGTTGGAAAATGAAAGGAACATGATGTAATGCTTTGCTTCATGAACAACAAACCTCTGCAGAGACACTAGAAACTTTTGGAAAAAGAACATTTCTGTGGGAGAACAGAGAAATAAAAAGGAGGAGAATGATTGATAAGAACAAGGAAACAACAAGAACTGGACAGAACTGGGGGAACATTTGGGACATTTGGGATATTCAGGTTTGACAAGCTTATGGATACAAAATTGGAGTTTTTACTCCTGGATATAAAAACCTGGATAGAAGAAATGGGCCCTTATTTGATAGACTCCTTCTACGATTGGACATCCGTAATTAAAGACTGGCAAAGAATCGGAGGGATATAGTATAATGTGGGAACTCCAGGAAGATATTAGAAGTGGAGGGATAGGTGAAACGCAAAGGGGAAAGAGGGGAGGGAAAATTGGAATCCAAAGGCTGTAAAATTATTATTTACATTTATCTTATTTTCATCTGTACTATGTTTGAAAGGGGGAAACCCGTGGAAGGGTAAAGATCGATCTTAGGGGACGAGAATTTGGATAAATTGGGTTATTGACGAAGAGTGTAATTTGGGGATAAGAATTTGTTGAATTTAATTGCTTATTTGGAAGATTTGGAACACAAGAGGGGGTAGGGAGGGGAAGTCCTAGTTATTGGCAATAGATTGGATTTAATTTGCTTTGATTTGTTCTAATTTGGAAAACCTTAATAAAAATTATTATAAAAAAAAAAAAAAGGATTGCTCTTCTGTACTATTTCAGACACGTGGTTTATATATTTAGATATGTGTGCATTTGTGAATATTATATATTTGAGAACTTAGAATTCTTATAGCAAGCTAAAAAGGCCCCTTGGTGCAGATGTCCACCTTTCATTACACATTGAGGTCTGTACATGCAGCCAGCGACAGATGAGACAGAAAGATGGTACTAAGGTGCTCCCCTCTTATGTAATGGTCTTGCAATATCTGGCGGCCAAGACAGGTGGCCTCACTCGAATGGCACTGATAGTCTGGCATACTGTGAAAATTAGAATATTAAGGAGATGGGTGCATGAATGACAGCCTTCCAAAAACACTTTTGAGCTAAATATTTGGAGGGCTCCTGCAATTAATGGGTTGTTTGGTGTTCAAGTTTGGCCTAAACTTGAATGAATTAAATCCTTCCTCCTTTTTGCTCTAGCTCGTTATTCAACAGGTTAGCTGAAACCAGAATAGGGCAAACCTGGGACATTGATATGTTGAATATAAAAAGAAATGAAGGGCTTGTAACACAAAGCAAAAGTAATCGGAAGTAGAAAGTGTTTGTATTATCTTGGTCTCTCTAATCTGATGTCTAAAATATTGGACAAAATCTGGTGTGGGCTGTACATTGCTAACAGCGTTCCTGTTATGTATTCAATTTATTTTAATTTTTTTAAGGTACACAAAAAATAATTTTATATCATATTTCCCCTATATCAAAAGACATGAGTTTGAAATAACATCAATTTCAGTCTTTGCTTCAGTGTTTTGGAGTGGAAGACCATAACACTACAGAACAATCCAACCATAATCCAGCAATGGATTTCTATATAAGCAGCTGTCGTTAGCACTCTAAGGATAGGTAGCTGAGGGTTAAACAATAACCAGGAAATCCGGCCTGCAAGCAAACTGCTTTCTATGAGATTGTCAGGTCACCGTGCAGTCTATGATCCCTAGCCATGCTTGACTGAGAATGCTGCTCCAAACTATGAGAGGAGAAAAGAGAGTGCCCTGCCAGGTTGCTCTGCAAAATTACCTCCTGACCTCACAGCTCAGAGTATCATTTCAGGCCTCCACCTACTTACCCAGAGCAGAAGTAAGCTGGCATTGTCATCAGCCTACATCTACTCCAAGCAGAGTGCTGGTGTGCACCATTAAGTGTGAGCAGTAGCTTCAGGGATCAGTTTCTATGGAGGTGCCTCTGAAGCTACAGCTACCATTTGCCTGTAGGGGCAGGAGATAAGCTAACTTCCAGCTTCCCCACCTCCAAATCTGCAGACGTATCGGGGTTCATAGCTCAGTGGTAAAGCACACGTTTTGCATGCAGAAATCCCAGCTTCAATTCCTGGCATTTCAACTTTTTACAACAAAGATTAGAAAATATGGTAATTCAGGCCCTGCAAAACCCACTGCCAGTCAACAGTTGATAAGAGCAAGCCAAGAAGAAGAAGAAGAAGAAGAAGAAGAAGAAGAAGAAGAAGAAGTAGTTTTATTTATAACCTGCCCTCCCCAGCTAAAGCTGGGCTCAGAGCGGCTAACAACAGTAAAAATAACACAGTTTACATAAAATCATAAGCATTTAATTGAAATACATTCTAAAATCAATTCAGAGTCAAATTAATGGCAATCATTGGGCTAGAGTTCTATGAGGATTACAAAAGGAGGGGGTCAGGCTGTGCTTCAGCCAAAGGCCTGGTGGAACAGCTCTGTCTTGCAGGCCCTGCGGAAAGATGTCAAGTCCCACAGGGCCCTAGTCTCTTGTGACAAAACGTTCCACCAGATCGGGGCCACGGCTGAAAAAGCCCTGGCTCTGGTTGAGGCCAGCCTAATCTCCCTGTGGCCCGGGACCTCCAAGATGTTTTTATTTGAAGACCGTAAGGTCCTCCATGGGACATACCAGGAGAGGCAGTCCTGTAGGTACGAGGGTCCTAGGCGGTATAGGGCTTTAAAGGGCTTTAAATAACTTAAGAGGATCAGGGCCCATCTAGCTCAGGAGTCTGTTGCCACAGTGGACACCAGATGCCTGTGGGGACCCTAAAAGCAGGACCTTAGTGCCAGAGCACTCTGCCCATTAGTGACTGCCAACAGTCAGAGGCATACAGCCTCTGGGTATAGTATATAGCTATCATGGCTAGAGGCCATTTCCTCCTTGAATTTGTCTAATCTTCTTTTAAAGCCATCCAAGTTGGTGGCCATCACTACAATAAGCAATAGAATTTGCGTAAGCCAGCTTCAGTACAAATGGCAACAACAAAAGTGACTAGCTCTCTCGAGTTCACTCTTGCGGTCAAATAGTCAGTTTCAGGGAATCCCTGAAAGGAGATGGAATGTCTCCTCGCAACCACCATCAACCATGCAGAAAAAGTTCAACATGACAAAACAAATGATATATTTTAGGTGGACTCCTTGCTTCCCCGTACTTTCTTCTGGGACTCTAGTCCAAGCTTCAGCAAACTTTTTCAGCCAGGGGCCGGTCCACTGTCCCTCAGACCTTGGGGGGGGGGGCTGGACTATATTTTGAAAAAAAATAATGAACGAATTCCTGCCCCACAATTAACCCAGAGATGCATTTTAAATAAAAGGGCACATTCTACTCATGTAAAAACACGCTGATTCCCAGACCGCCCACGGGCCGGATTGAGAAGGCAATTGAGCCGGATCTGGCCCCTGGGCCTTAGTTTGCCTACCCCTGCTCTAGTCTTAGGCAATTCAATTTACTTTCACTTGGTTTTTGACACAGAGCTTAAAAAGTAACATGCAAAGCAGCACTGGGTGAAACTAAAACCCTCTCGTTATTTTGCACAGACCGCGCAGTTCATTCCATTCCAGATAAGTCTATTAATACACCTTCCTATTTATATGCTGGCTCCTTGCAGCAACATAGTAGAGAACTACAGCTGCATAACCGAGACGGAATAGGCGTCCTGCTAGCCACTTGGGAGAAACTGATCAGCTGAGGTGGAGTGAGAGTGACAGGGATGCCTACAGACTACTCAACACACAGACCCCGGAAGAGCAGGGCTGATGGATCATAACTGCAGCGTACCAGAAGGGCAGGTCAATACTCTTACTGCAGAGGCAACACTATCTCAAAAAGCTGCCAGAAATGTACGCTCTGCGGCATAAATAGCAGCCAGCAAAGGTTTTTGGCGGAGGGATATGGGGCTTATTCACCCTGCAGCTTCCGCTTAGTCATCCAGCGTCGGGTAGAAACTCAAGGACAAGCAGCCGACATCCGACCACAAAAGAAACATTCTGGGGGGTCCTGATCTGAAGATGGAGAGCGCAAGAGGGACACACCTCAACATGGCTGCTGTGGCATCTCGTGTTGGAGCTGCCCGGTTGCTGCAGGCAGCCTTTGGATGTACCACGTTCAGCCTTGTGGCCCACCGAGGAGGGTTCAGTGCGGCCTATGGCACCTTCTGCATGTCCGTCTGGTGCTTCTGTTTTGCAGTCACCGTCTTTATCGTCACCTGCGAGTTCACACGCCTCCACAGCTGCCTGAGCATCTCTTGGGGGAATTTCACCGCCGCCTTCGCCATGCTTGCCACCCTCATGTCCATCACAGCTGCCGTGATCTATCCGCTGTATGTCGAGTTTGGCTGCCATTCCAACGGGTGCGAGGCGAGAGATTTCCGCATCTCGGCCAGTGTTTTCGCAGGGCTTCTTTTTTTCGCGTACGCCGCGGAAGTATTCCTCACGAGGGCCAAGCCGGGACAGGTGACCAGCTACATGGCCACCGTTTCTGGCCTCCTGAAAATTGTCCAGGCTTTCGTAGCTTGCATCATATTTGGGGCTCTGGTGAACGGCAGCCAATACGACCGGTATGTGGCAACGCAGTGGTGCGTGGCTGTCTACAGCTTCTGCTTTGTGGTGACAGTGGTGGTGGTGGCCCTCAGTGTCACGGGAAAGACAGCCATGCTGAAGTGCCCCTTTGAGCGCTTTGTGGTTGTTTACACTTTTGTGGCTGTCCTGATGTACTTGAGCGCCGCAGTGATCTGGCCAGTGTTCTGCTTTGACCGTAAGTACGGCTCCCCACACCGCCCTTACCAGTGCTCCAGAGGCAAGTGCCCCTGGGACAGCCAGGTGGTCATCGCAGTGTTCACATGTGTGAACCTGGTGCTTTACATTGTGGACTTAGCCTACTCACAACGCATCCGCTTCGTCTCACACCCCTAGTAGCCACAAAAAAAGCCAATAATGACTCACGCAGCAGGAGTTTTGGGACCCGCCTAGAAAGCTGACATCCAGGGCACACCAAAAGAACTTGTCTTGATCGAAAGAGGCCTGATCATGAAAGAAACATAGTGATGCATCTGCAACACCACCCTCATTTCCAGCAGATGTGTATGCTTGATACATCAGTGACTCTACATGTTAATAGGTTTTGTAAGGCTTAGTACTAAGGGTGGGAAAAACAGGTTTTGGACCCTGAATTGTTCATCCCAAAATTGTTGGGTAAGTTAAAACTGCAAGAAAAATAGAAAAATATCTAGGCCCAAAAGAGCAACTGCCAAAATCCCAGCTCAATCCATTAAATTCTGTTAAAGTGAAAAACGTATAACTAAACCTAATAGATTCTGTCAGAAATTTCAGATGAGGCAGGAGAAAGAGAGGGGAGATCACAACCACCAAGAAGACTGAGACCCTCGTCCACAGCCCAGAGTATGAAATAACAATTTCCTTATGCATGTACTTGGTTGTTGGTGAGATGCACATTCCCGTTCGGAAGAGTTTGAGAAGTGAAGTGAATACTGTCAAGTTTGTAATTGACAATGGGTGTAGGCAAGCTCTAAAATAATTACTTCCAGATTGTTTCCCTCAGTTATTCCTTAAAGAAGCATCTGGGGATATTGCTATGCCTGCGGAAACTGTGGCTACACACAAGACATTAGCGTTTTGAACCAAAGCCAGACTTTTGAACCAAAACCACACTTTGAACCAAAGTATATTAATTTAGACAAAATAAAACTGTGTTGTTTTCGTTTTGCAAGAGTTAGGCAACAGACATTGTTTAATTCCGCAAACGCTTGGCACCGTGCAAACTGCAGATTACTTAATGATCTAGAACATGACTTGGATTCGCTGGTCTTTCACAATGCTGAAAGGACATGAGTAACATTTAAATACATCCAACCAAGTGCCTATTGTCCAACTCCTGGAGGTGCTGATTCTTGATTCCCAGCTGAGAAAACATGTCTGTATAAATGCATCATGGTGCAAAGAAGTGTGCTGGTCTCCTTTGGTGTAGATCAGGATCATCACCTGAATTCAGAGACATTTTCAAATATAAGAAGCCAAAGCAAGTAGTTTATTCCAATAGCTTATATTAAATGTGTTTGAATTAGGTAGGAAGGCTTTATTCCAATCTAGAATAAAAATAGCAAGTTGGCAAAGTATTCTGTGTTTTCCTTAATTGGCAGAGCACCCTAGTCTTGCATTTATTCTCCTCCCTCGCTGTATATCCTCTCCTCCTCCTAAACATAAATGCACAGAAACACAGATCAAGTTTCTTCCCGTCTGGAAATACACAGTGATTTATGGTGTTTGAATGCCACTGCCTTGTCTAAGCGTATGCTCACATTGGTATCTTATAATGCAGTAAGGTCACAAACACACACACCCAGCCTGCTGCAGTTGAATCCACATTGGCACAGTAATGTTCACAAGAGGGGCCAAAGATGTCTTCACCTGATGCATGGCCCTGCTCATGACTACCTCCCATCAGCTCATCAAGCTGTCATCTGCACATGCGTGGTGGCTGTTAGGGTATGTTCACATTACCGCTTAACTCTGCATCCAGTTCTCTAGTCAGATTGAAGCTGATTTGAGAGGGGCAAGGAAGCATCAAGCAACAGCATTTGTCCAGAGACTGCAGGACTGGTATGAATTGTGCATGCTGCTTCAAAAACTAGCAGCTGGATGAGGAATAAGCACTAATGTCAACACACCCTAATATAGCTCAGATGCATATTAAAATGAAACAGAGCTAAAGTTACAGGGTGTGGGTGTGTGTCCTAAAGGTCTCATCTTCTCAGAGGGGATGCTGTATTGGTCTTTTGCAGCAAAACAACAGTTTTGTGGCACATTTATTATGGCATAAGGTTTCATGGACTACAGTCCATCAGATGCGTAAAGTGCTACCCTGAGTTGATTGGAGAGAATGTGGGATTGCAAACAGTGAGGTAAAAAGGGAATGGAATGCAGAGAAGTACAGAGTGTGTTAATTATGTTATTAAGTGCACATTCACACACAAAAATTATTTGAAAACAGAGACATTCTGGCACTGGTAAGAAACTTAATACAGATAGTGTGCTTTTAAAAAAACCCAACAGGGGTACCACAATGAATAGACACATGCTCTGAGGCACCTTGTAGTCTCCTTCTGGCAACTCCTGCAGCCAAGTTGGTGCCAAACTTATTGCTCTGCATTCCTTTGAGAGCCAGTGTGGTGTAGGGTTAAGAGCGGTGGACTCGTAATCTGGTGAACCCGGTTCGTGTTTCTGCTCCTCCACATGCAGCTGCTGGGCTAATCACACTTCTCTGAAGTCTCAGCCCCACTCACCTCACAGAGTGTTTGTTGTGGGGGAGGAAGGGAAAGGAGAATGTTAGCCGCTTTTAGACTCCTTCGGGTAGTGATAAAGTGGGATATCAAATCCAAACTCTTCTTCTTCTTTGGCATCAGCGAGGCCAAGGGGGGGTCGTCTTGTCGTCTGAGCAGCCCAGGACCTGCATACACACTGCCCAGGCTCGCGCTCTGGAAAAGTCACTTCGTTGCTGCTAATGCAGTGGTTTGACTTCACGTTCGGAAGAGACACTCCATTGTCTCATGAGATGGACATATACCAACAACAACATTTTCAGTGTGACTTAAAGGGCCGGCCCAGGATATTTTCCACCTAAGGCAGTGCAGCAGTGGCACTCCATCAACATGCATGGTACCTAGAGCCAGTCAAGTTATTCTGGTACCTGAGACAGAAAATCCCACAAAGGTCTCACTCCTTCCCTAGCAGTAAAAATACTCCAATGATAAATTAAACAACTTGCTGTTGTTTCATTGCACCTAGCAACAGCCTCTTTCTGCCTAACAATAGCACTAAAGGTAAAGGTAAAGGTACCCCTGCCCGTGCGGGCCAGTCTTGACAGACTCTGGGGTTGTGCGCCCATCTCACTCAAGAGGCCAGGGGCCAGCGCTGTCCGGAGACACTTCCGGGTCACGTGGCCAGCGTGACATCGCTGCTCTGGCGAGCCAGAGCCGCACACGGAAACGCCATTTACCTTCCCGCTGGTAAGCGGTCCCTATTTATCTACTTGCACCCGGAGGTGCTTTCGAACTGCTAGGTTGGCAGGCGCTGGGACCGAGCAGCGGGAGCGCACCCCGCCGCAGGGATTCGAACCGCCGACCTTTCGATCGGCAAGTCCTAGGCGCTGAGGCTTTAACCCACAGCGCCACCCACAGCACTAGCAGAGTGGTATATGAAACAAAATCTAGCTGGACAATAAGACTCAGCTATACAGCTGCAAAAGGGATGCAGGTAGCACTGTGGTCTAAACCACTGAGCCTAGGGCTTGCCGATCAGAAGGTCGGTGGTTCGAATCCCCACGATGGGCTGAGCTCCCATTGCTCGGTCCCTGCTCCTGCCAACCTAGCAGTTTGAAAGCATGTAAAAGTGCAAGTAGATAAATAGGTACCACTCCGGCAGGAAGGTAAACGGCGTTTCTGTGCGCTGCTCTGGTTCGTCAGAAGCGGCTTAGTCATGCTGGCCACATGACCCGGAAGCTGTACGCCAGCTCCCTCGGCCAGTAAAGCGAGATGAGCGCCGCAACCCCAGAGTTGTCCGCAACTGGACTTAACGGTCATAGGTCCCTTTACCTTTATACAGTTGTAAATATATTTTTTTTAAGTGTGTTGTAAAGTGCGTTATACAAATGTGACACTAGATGGTAATGGTGAGCTATGGCAAATTCAATAGTTTTTCAAAACATTTTTTAAAAAGCTTTTTCACAACTTTTTTTTATATATCTAGATTCCACCTATGTCTCCAATTGATTCTGAATAACAACTTGAGCCTTTCTTTCCAGGAGCCCCTTTACATTGAGCAGACTTAACGGGGGGGGGGGGGAGCAGACAGCAGTTAACTGCTCTGGTTCCTGTGCAAAGCAGAACGATTGGCGGCTGAAGTATGCAAGCTGTAGCAGTAAGCCTCTTAAATATTAGTGACCTAGTTTTGTAAATTCTGTATTTCATAATTTAAATGATGATCTTATTTTGCCCACTGAATGGCTGGATTGACTACTGTGAATTTACCAGGTTAAAAGGTGGCCATCCCAGCTGTAATGCGGGAAAGGGAGCACCCTCATAATACCAGAAGGAGTTATAGAAATCTGCAAAATAGATTTCTGATTGCAATCCTGTTGTTTCTGAATGCAGAATAGGATTGTTTCTTCTTAATGCTGACATTTACAGCTTTGATTGGTGGTGGGGGGGGAACCCAATTCTCTAGTTCTGCTTACTCTGAAGTAAGAGAGAGAGAGAGAGAGAGAGAGAGAGAAGTTTGAGGCTAACACCAGGCAAAATATGAGACCCAAGTCAGGATCTGAATGCATGATAAAATGATTCTGGAGGTGAGGAACATTTCATTGCAGAGCATCCCGTCCTTCCATTAATTTCCATCTCCCCAAATTGAATGTGTCAAGCTTGCTTCCTTCCACAATTATAAACCTTGCCAAAAAAATAATATCTCTGTGTGTGCCTTCTATAGCTGGCAAATGGCTACTTTGCCAGAAGCTAAATTCACCCCTGCTTCCAGTTACTCTCCTCTTGCCACAAAACCTTGTGATTCTTCTCCCACACTTCTTCTTTTCCCTATCAGCTACAGTTGACAAACACCAAAATAATTTATTAATAAACAGAATAAACCAATAGAGCATAAAGTAACACTACTTCAGCAGTTTGAAAGCAGCATAAGGTGGAATATTAATACTGAACTTGTGGTTCCACAACATTACAAAAAAATACCCAACTGGAAGTCAAAACCATCCATAGAAAATGACGGCAAGGAGGTTGACTGTCACCTAGCCCGAGCCCCTGCTCAGCACAGGATAGCCTCAAGCATAGCTGTCAAGCGTCCCTTATTTGAAGGGACAGTCCCTTATTCCAGCACCATGTCCTGCTGCTGTCCCTTATTGATGGATGTCCCTTAAATGTCCTTTAATGATGTCCCTTAAATTTCAAAGGAAGCAGCCCCTCTCCCTCCCTGCCAGCCGGCCAGGGAGAAGGGAGGCTCCAACTGTGTTGCTTGGCTGTGTTGCTCACCCAATAAGAAGTCTAAGAACGACTGGGGGGTGGAGCTTGCATGCCTTGTGCTGATCAAATCGGCTGCGTTCCCTGGGGACTCGCCTTTGCTCAGCGCTTCCCAGTGGAGAGGTGATGGTGGTTGTCCTTGAAGCTTCGTTTGGCTGCTGGCTGGGCTTTCTGCCTTTGGCTCAGAGGGGCTCAGAAGTTGAACATACCTGTGCTGAGTGCTCGGATCGGAATCAGATGGATATGTCATCGACGGCCCACTCACCCTTGCCGGCGAAAAGGTCTATCTGGAGCGGGGGCACATGGTGGGGGAAAAGGAAAGTAGATCTCATGGGAGGGGGGCTTTTTAATTTGTTTTGGAGGCTCCTTCGATTGACTTATGGGGGGAAAGAAAGGAGCTGGTTGACTAAAATGGTGGGTGACTGGTGATCTCGTGGCGAGGGGGGGAGGCTGTGTGTGTGTGTGTGGCTAGTTAATGCAAGCTGAGGGGGTTTTTGAATGCTGGACGCCATTTTGTTGCACGTGCTGCTGCAAACTTTGCAGTGCAAAGCCAGGCCGGGGAGCCATCTTAAGTTGAGGCTGCATAGGCCTTGTGGTGCATGTGATTCAGGTTCTATTCAGTTGAACCTCTGGTTACAAAGTTGGTTGAACAGTGTTCTCGAAGCTACCAGCATGAGTTTGACCAGACTGCAGGAGGACAGGAAGACTGGAGTGCCTGGAACAGGTGAGGCTGAAGGCCCCTTATTTTGGCTGCTGATTCCTTATTTTCAAATCTGTGTTGACAGCTATGGCCTCAAGTGAATAATTCCTCATTTTTCCTGCACATTTTTTACACAGGATTTTGGTTAGTTTTGTAATCCTGTAGCAAACATCCTAAACACAGTTGAGGCAGGATAGCAATATAGTTGGGATAGAGGTCAAAGGATGATGAGATGTTTGCTGTGTTGTCTCAATTTGTGTAGCATAAGTGGCCATTGGGGGCATAGATCAGGTACATAAAATATGGGATGGGGAACTCACCTTGGTGCTAACCCACGTTTCCCAAGTTTTAATTAAGTTTCTATTAATTAGCATTAATTAGGTTTCTAATTAAATCAAGAACTAAGGACAAATAAACTCCTAGGGCTTTCCTCTGCTCCTGCAGAAAGAGTGAGAATCACTGTGAATCACTTCTGCAGAGAGTGAGAAGGATGGAGCTAAGCAGTTCCATTGTGTACGATCAGCAAAAATAAAACAAAAATTTGCTCTGGGATTTAATCTAATTACTTCCCCATAGTTTTCCATATTTGCTAGGTACATTAGTACCAAACAGGAAGGTGGTGGGAAATGCTCATATTAGAATTACAGGCAGTCCCCTGTTTATAGGGGTTACATTCTAAGGCAACTTGCATGTCGGTGAAATCCCATATAACTGAAACCCATTGAGAAAGCCTGCAAACATCCAGTTCTGCCCCCGTTCCACCCTTTTAGCGACATCTTTATGGCACTTCTGCGTCAGTTCTGGGTTCAGTGCATTGTATGTATACATGGTCACACACATGTTGGACACGTGTAAGTGGGGGCCTGCCTGTACTGGCTAATTTAATACAAAGAACATTAGTAAGGAGTACTATTTCTGTAAAGGAACTATGGAGGAACTGCAATAGTGCAATGGCATTTTGCTGATTTTCAGAGTGATAGCTATCGGGGTGGCACCGGAAGCTGTATAATGCTCAAGAGGATGCCCCAGTGTTGTTGCCGCTATCCAATTCAGTGCTACGTTTGTCAGCCACAGAACCATAGAATTGGAACGGACAAGAGTCATCTAGTCCAATTCCCTGCAATGCAGGAATCCATTTTCTGCCTGGATGCTCCAATCCTCCACATATTCACTGTGTTAGGAACCAGCCAGGTCATCCGCCAGCTCCCCATGGAAGGTATTCAGCAGCTCATAGGATGCATCCTGCAGGAGACTTCCAGCTGAGTTGCACCACCAGCTATTTGATGTGCACCTGTTTCCAGGTCTTAGAGATGGGTGGTGCTGTGAACCCATTTACCCTCCACATAGAGATAAGAAACCCCCTTTGCTTGGTGGAGTTGAGCTTCTTGCTGTGGATGAGGGCAGTGGGCTCTAGGCACGCAAACCACACTGTGCTGTTGTTGCCCATGAAGACGTAGAGGCCCTGAGGGTCCAGGGTCAAGAAAGGCTGCAGGGTGACATCACAGTGCATGGGCTGGAGAGTCCTGGGCAGCTGCAGTTGATTCCAAGGGTCATTTCGTTTGGCCGTGGTGCTAGGGACACTGGTAGTGGTGTTGGCAGAGGAAGTGTATGGAGCTGCCTGCCTTTTTTGCTGTGTTCCCAGTGCCCTGAGGATTTAGCATGCCTATGGAACCACAGGGTGGTAGCAACACTTTCAGTATAGCACTGCAAGTAGAGCAGGGAGGACTGTAGGAAACCTAGAGGAGGATGTAGCAGAATGATCTGAGTCAGCAGTAAAAGCAGGGCAAATAAAACCCCAGGTTTTGATACAATGAAAGATAAATATTTCTATCAGCAGAACAACAGGAGCTGGATTTTCTCACTTCTTGAAATCTGTTTAAACGCACATCTCCACAGGAACTTCCTGTGATTTCTGGAAATAAATTAATATTAGGTCTGAGCATTTTGAGCACAAAGACAATAGCTTCCCTCCATGTGTGTGATGGTCCATTATTTTCTGCATCTGCCCACATGAATTGGCAATGGATGAATGTAGGTTATGAGTTTTGTTTAGAATTGGATGCACTTAGAATTGGATGCACCATGTTACTAGAGAGTAGTTCTCATCTGGTCCTTCCAAACATGTAGTCATGCTCGCCCTGGACAGAATCTCTTTATAGCGTACCTTTTCCTGCCTCTGCTCCACATCCTTAGCTGTCATTGATGGGGACAGAGAAGCACCAGGTATGATGATGATGATGATGATGATGATGATGATGCTAATGATGATATTTCACATACCTTAATAAGATGTATCTGAACTGCCATGGAAAGCTGGGTGGGGGTGTCTATGTGAATTATTGTATAGGCATGAAAATGTGATCTGTAAATATAAAACTGGTAAAACCCATAAACAATAAAATATTATATTTCACAGACCAAGCATTACAATGACATATTAGAGGGGTCTGGGGATGCCATTTTCAGAACTGCTTCCATGTCTCCAATACATGCACTTTTGCCTTACAGTGAGTGTGCTAGAAACCCATAGAAACTGCTGTGTGCCTGTAGAAAGTCAACTTCTGCAATTAATAGTTTGATGGAAGGTATGTGGATTTCCAGGCCTCTTGAACATAAAAGATAATTTTAAAAGATACCATTGCTCAAGGAGGAAGCTGATTGAAGATGCCAATATATCCAAAATGGGAATTATCATAACATAACCTCTCTACCTGTATATTAATTGTGTAGAGGTTTTGATTATGAAACAGTATATAATTCCTATTAAATAAATACCTATGAAGACATTCAATGCAAAATGCTGAATGTGTTTTTTTAATGTTAGATTATGCACGTTATAAATAAAACCACAACTTTAACAGTAGCCTTTCCTCACACCTGCTATCCACTTTAAATCTTCTTTCCACTCTTTAAAAGTGTCATTGACAGTTGGAGCCATGCCACATGCATTCCTCAAAGTGTATACTGTTTAACACCAGCAGGATTCCAAGGCAATTTAAAATAAAAATCAAACAAAACTCAGAAGAAGCACGTCGGGAATGTTATGAATCAACAGCTGGAAAAGGCCCCTCTCAAATGAGCTTAAACTCAAACTACAGTTGTAGCTTGTGTGCCCTGAAAGTAGAACTGAACTGCTCATAGTACCTCCTCACTGGTTGAGTGTCAGTACTCCTCCAAGTGTGGTTAATGAATCCTAGATTGGTTTGTACTGTTAGGAACTCACTCTGCAAGGATTCATTTTGCAACACCCAACAGTATATTTGCACGTCGTAAAAGAATTTGACTATTAACACATTTGGCAGCACATATTAAAATAAGCTACCTGTTTACAATGATTATGGTATACCAGGACAGTGGACCCTACTATTCAGACACTGGTGGTGACCATTTGCAGGGAATCTGCAGTCGTTGCTTGCTTCCCTCATTTTGGTTTCCTACATGGATATAATTTCCATGTAAGAAAACCACATGCATGCGATAATGTGCTATAAACTCACCCCTCTCTGTTCATCTTTGTGAATTAATTTTAGCATATATACAGTATATACTACTAAAATTAATATTTACAAAGATTTGAAATGTACCAAAATGTGAAATTATATCATATAAATTTTGATGGCAGAATTTTGACTTATAAATTAAAAATAGAAAATTGGATATGCCTTTTGATTTCAAAAGTAGACATCTGAGCACTTAGGTCTTGCTATCTATTGATTGCTTTGATTTTGGCAGTTGTCAAATGTGAAATCTTTTTTTAGTTGTCAGCTGTCAAATAATAAACATTGTTGCATTTGATTCAGCAAATATAATCAAACGTAATTTTACCATGTTGACAGGATAAGTAAATGTATTTGTTTGGCAGTAAACAGTAACAGTACAAAATAAAATCCAGAATTCAATACTTGCACATGCACATCATTTACAAATTTGTTTCAGTTATTGGTGACATTAGAAAAACCTAATTTGATAAACAGATGTTAAAATCTATACAGTCATTAACATTAAAACTATATAAGTGATCTTCCCATCAGTTCTCTGCTATGAATGCATATAAAGTCAGCTATCAAATATCAAATATTAAATTCCATTGCATCCAAACTATGAAATGCAGTTAAATACAAAATGCCATTGGATGGCAGTCATCAAATACTGTTGATTATTTGAATAACCTTATCTCTCTTTTTCCGATAGGACTTCTAGCATGGTAGATCAGGGGAAATACTGTGGACACAATACTATATTGATTTCAGCAAGAATTCTGACAATTCATGTGGGTTAGACAATGCAAGTGTTAAGTGGATTTGCAGTGTTCATCAATGTTACAAGTGGAGTAGCACAGGGTTCTGTTATTTAACATGTTTATACACTATTTGGACTGAGTGGAAGGGATCCTAACCACATTTGCAGACAACATGAAAGTGGGTAGGGTAGCTTCGAAGACAGAAACAGGATTCAATATTTATTTATTTAAAGCATTTCAAGGTGCCTCTTCAGCTAAGAAATGTTCAGGTTTACAATCCAAACTAAAACACAGGAGGAAAAGGAAAACGTATTGCGAGGGAGGAGGAAAAAAGAAAGCTGAGACACGATTTTTTAGGTACAGAGTTCTTGTAACAACCAGCTGGAATGGAAATGTTTCAAGAAGAGGAGCTAATAGGAGGAGTTTTTTGGCACAATGGACAGAAAGGCCCTGCAGTCCAATATCTGTCTGTCTGTCTCTCTCCTACAGACTGATGAAATGGCTGCTGATGACTATTGAGCTTGGTGAAGCTGGTCTTTAAGCAGAGTAGATGAAAGAGACACTCCTGATGGGATAGCAGCTAATGGCAGTTGAGGGAGAAGCCAGATTATCTTGGATTATTGGTTTGTCTGTCATTAGTAGGAGCTAATAACACGAAAGAGTTTCCCTAGTGCTCTTATCTACTATATATTTTGGGGAATTGTTCACTATGCATTTGCACATCTTTTAAAACATCGTAACCAATTTTTGCATTATGGTTCCTGAGATCAAGGAGCAGATGGTTTTGATTGTTTTATTATTTATTAAAGAACAGTTTAATTGAACAAAATAAAATAAAAAGGAAAGGTATGCTATTTAGTTATGAAAGTTAATAATTGCAAGGAGCAGGTTGCCGTCTATGTTTGGATATCATTTTGAATCAAGATGGTGGAATCAGCCTTTCAAAACTGCACTGATAATAACCAAATCTTGCATTTTGCAGAGCAAGGAACAGGATTTTTTTGTCTGTATTTATATACAATTAGATGTAATTTTCAATAAAGATGGCAGACTAAACCTTTCAAAACTGAAATGATTTCTTAGATTCTTAGAATTCCCAAGCAACACCTGGTATGTGACTGCTAATGTAAAATAAAATAAATCCTGAAATACCATCCCTGGAATTTCTTGCCTGCATATAACAGAGGAAAGGAATCCAGAGCAGTCTGACAAGAGATTTGTGTTCATGCATTTAGTTCACAATAAATATCTCCACTGATGTATGTATTTGTACCTACAATTTTAACTATAGTCAATCATGAGAAGAGTAAAAATGATTTCACGAAACGCCTAAAATAATTATTTATTGCTTCAAATCATTGCCTAAGTTTGGAAGTAGTGTGCTCTGCGGGACTGGAAAACTGGGTGAGCAGCACAAAGCATGAACACGTGTGACTTTCACAGCTGAGAGCTGCCCCATTTAAAAGGTCTCATCAACCTTACTGCATGGAACTGCATTAGAAGATACTGACATTCAACTCAGAAGATTCCAGGAGATTAAATGAGGAAAAGCACTGATGGAATTTGAGGCATGTGAACACATGGAGAGCTGAGTCTCAAACTGGCACTACTCAACTGGTAAATCCAATGAAAGGTACAGAGGGTTTCTTTGGAGGCTGTATTGCCTTCACTGCATAACTCCAAATATCTACAATTGCCAAGCTCTTAAGCTCCCAGACCTGAATCACAAATGGAATCTATTTTCAATCTCAGGGTTGGGTTTTTTTTAGGCAACACAATAAGCTGGCCAATTAAAAAACAAACCCCAGCTTCTTCCGATAGGCCATTCCATTCATATTGTTGCATGTCACCCCAATCTCTGAGCAGTGTGAGATTCCTGGGGTTCCAGGCACTTACCCAGGGTTTGTATTTCCTTTTGGAAATGAGGCACAGTGGAGACTGTGGTGTCTTTAGGATACATGGTTTATTTATACATATACCGGTATACAACCTGAGTCTACGATGGACAGATTCACAGCATTAACACCCCAAAAGTTATTGTTTCACCCATAGCCACAGAAGTGAAGTGGCATGGCTCTTTCTCTCTGCTTACTGCTTTGCTGCTAGGTCATATCACTGAAAACACAACTTTAAACTCTTGCTTTGTCCTTCTAACAAACTGTGAGTTGGAGGAGGTGGGGAGGGGCCCCACCCGTTTACCATCTCACACAGAGCCCCTTTCCTTTTCTTTGCTTCCCTTATGGCCCATCACTCAGGCTATCTCATCAACACAGGAAGCTAGCCTGACTTAAATTTTAACACTTGCAGGATCCAAGGGTTAGAAGAATCTTACATACAGCCTACTTCCTTCACCAACAAACCCACACAAGTACATTTGTTTATGAGAAATTAATTCCTTAGTTCCTGCCATCAATGACAATTTTGATATGATGCAAAATAAGAGCTAGGCCTGGCGAATGATTGAAGGAATTAGCAGGAGCAAAAAACATTTCTCACAACACTAGTGAATGAAGGCAATGGGATTGCAATATTTATTTAAAACATTTATACCTCATCTTTCAATTTGCCAGGATAGCTTCTAATAGCACAAAACACAGTATTAGGACATATATTTTTAAAACACGTGAAATAGAATGCAGCTAGGGGATTTACAATCACATTAAATGCTTGACGCAATGTTTCAGTCACCTGTGAATCTATTTAGCTCTACAGTATCACTGTTTTAGCCAAATACAAAGAGTAGGTTTCTCATTTGTTTGTATATATAATAGTTTTGACAACTACAGCTTCTGACAGCTCTGCAGCAATATGACAGATACGGGATGTATCTGTCAACTTCTGTGTTCTACGAGAACTATGTATATTTAACACAGCAACCACCATATTGCGTATGTCACTGTGCTCCATACATTGGTAACTGCATGACTGGACTACTGTAATGTACTGCATGTGGGGCTAGTCTTGTGTTTGGTTCAGAAGCTGCAGCTAGTGCCAAGTTCAGCTGCTTGGGTGCTTAATGGAACACCCACTTTTACACATATTACAGTGGTGTTGAAAGATCTGCAATGACTGCCTATTAGTTATCAAGACAAGAAATGAACAAAGTACAAAATGAGCTACTATGGCATTACATGTCATAGTATCAGTTGGAAGGGTCATCTGGTCCACCCACCGCAATGTCATGCAACACAGCCCTATCTCCAGTTACTTTTTGACATTTTGTGCTTTCCTCTGTGTATGTGTGTGTTGTGTGTCTACTAAAGCACATATGCAAACCAAACAGAAAAACAAGGAAAGGTTCAAAAAAAAATTGCTTAGGATTTCTATGTCAGATGCACTAATGATTTGCTCCAATTTGGCTTTTTTGTGAGGTTGTGCATTAGATGGACATACACAAGACATTTTGCTGCCTGAGGCAAAAGAGAACCGTCCCCCACTCCTCATTCCAAGCACAAAAAATGACTTGACTAGGAACAGATATTACTTCAACACTGTCCTCCAGGACACCTGAAAGCATGGGTGGCAAGGGGGAGGGGGGCAAGTGCACCCCCGTCAAGGAGCTTGCACCCTCTCCCCATTGCTGCACTCCTGTTATTAATCTAGTTATTTTTCTTCAGAGATCTTAACATGTGGCACAAAACTCACTCACCTAAAATGTACTGTGCCCCTTCTGTCCCCACTCCCAATGTTTTTTTTCTTCCTCTGGTGGTGTTACAGTATGAGGGCAGCAAGTCAGATTAGGGAATGGTGAAAAGACTGTGGCACACTAACTCTGTCCTCCAATAGAGAAGAATTTTGCTATCCATTATCTGAGGCAGATGCCTCCCTCTGCCCCATGGTAGGACCTACATGATTCCTTCAGGGTGGTGCTGTGGGTTAAACCACAGAGCCTAGGACTTGCCAATCAGAAGGTCTGCGGTTCGAATCCCCGCAAAGCGGTGAGCTCCCGTTGCTCGGTCCCAGCTCCTGCCAACCCAGCAGTTTGAAAGCATGTCAAAGTGCAAGTAGATAAATAGGTACCGCTCCAGTGGGAAGGTAAATGGCATTTCCGTGCGCTGCTCTGGTTCGCCAGAAGCGGCTTAGTCATGCTGGCCACATGACCTGGAAGCTGTACACCAGCTCCCTCGGCCAATAAAGCGAGATGAGCGCCGCAACCCCAGAGTCGGGCACGACTGGACCTAATGGTCAGGGGTCCCTTTACCTTTACCTTACAGTACTGTTTTTCAAATGCTGCATGGAACCAACCAGTTATAGACCTGCTTCCAGCTTGTTGTGGAAAAGCAGTGCATCGGTAGTTCTAAAGGCCCTAGTGTGGAAGGACCAAGTAGCTTACTGCTTTCAGGGCACCTCTGAGCATATACGAAGTGAACGTCACTAAATAATCATAGCTGAATAATTACAGTTAGGAGGCAAAGTTTCTAACTCGAATAATCTGATCTCTAAATAATTTTCAGTGCAGACACTTGTTTTAGAAATCACGAACTCATACCCTTCAACATTTCTCCAATGAAAATAGGGACAACCTAAGGAAAAGTAACAGGATGAGCTCCCGTTGCTTGGTTCCTACTCCTGCCAACCTAGCAGTTCAAAAGCACATCAAAGTGCAAGTAGATAAATAGGTACCGCTCCAGCAGGAAGGAAAACGGTGTTTCTGTGCACTGCTCTCTGGTTTGCCAGAAGCGGCTTAGTCATGCTGGCCACATGACCTGGAAGCTGTAGCCGGCTCCCTCGGCCAGTAAAGCGAGATGAGCGCCGCAACCCCAGAGTCGGCCACGACTGGACCTAATGGTCAGGGGTCCCTTTACTTTTACCTAAAGAAAAGTAGGACTTTCTGGGATCAAATCAGAAACCTGGACGGCTTCTCTAAATCAAGGACGCCCCTGGAAAATAGGGACACTTGGAGGGTCTGCGAATACTGCACTAGAAAGATGCAACTATATTATCACACCTCGTGGATTAATCTGCTCCCCCAAGACTACAATTCCCAGGGGTCAGCGCGGCCTCAAGTTGTACGTATAGCTTGCCATCGGAAACGCCCAGATGGGCCGCAGCAGCCATTACCTGCTGAGAAATTACGCCGAAAACCAAGCCGTGGTATAGGTCCCTCACGGCTTCCGTTAAAGCATCGACTGATGCAACCGCAAACAAAGCTTGCTCCAATAGGCAGCTGGTGACCCGCCTCCTCAGCATTTGATTGAACGGGATGCCAGCAACGCCGCACCCCCTTCCCTCGGATTGGACGGGGTGTTATCGCTCTGTTCCCTTTGCCACGCGACGCCGCGTCTGCTCTTTTTTTCCTCCCACCCGAGGGGCCACGTGGGCGCTCTATCAGGTTTGTGCTCTGGGGAGCAGGTTGATCCCAAGCAGAGGCAGGGGATGGGGCGGGGGCTGCGAGTAACGCGGAACGGATCAAACCGAGACTTGGAGCGGGTGGAAGGAGGGGAAAGGGGCTTGGCGAGACAAAGGGAGGAAAGTGGGAAGCGAAGTGGAGGCGAAGGAAGGAAAGAATTGGGTGAACTGAGTTGTGGCGGCGAGTGAAGGGCGAGTGATATAGAAGAGAAATCGCCTGGCATTTTTGTATTCTGATATACGTGAGCCCCACCTGGTCTGGCGAGTACCCTAAATCAGCGCAGGCTCTAAAGACAGTCGGGTCGCTGGCAGGGAAACTTCTAATTTGTCGCGTTCTTATTCACTCCCAAGAATCCATTAGGTCACCTCCAGGCAACTGACACCATGAGTGTGGGATTCATCGGCGCGGGGCAGCTTGCCTTCTCCCTGGCTAGGGGTTTCACCGCAGCAGGTAGGCAGGCCCCAGTGTTTCCTGAAACAAGATGTAACATGAAATAAACAGTCAAAACTGCTGTCTGCATGGGATTCTTGGTATCAAAGTTCCTTATTTATATAACTTTATAGTTCTGATTTTTTAAAAAATGGAAGTGATGTTAAATCCCCA
The DNA here is from genome assembly GCF_964106915.1 of Podarcis gaigeae. Taxonomy (NCBI): domain Eukaryota; kingdom Metazoa; phylum Chordata; class Lepidosauria; order Squamata; family Lacertidae; genus Podarcis; species Podarcis gaigeae. Next base: position 32,945,811 of record NC_139679.1, on the reverse strand, counting down.
TTATGCATATTTCTTCTCCTGTCAAATGGCACAAACCTTATCTAGAGTGAGGTGTTGTGTTCAAGAGAAGTGTCTGGCCTGGGTGTGGGGGTGTGCTTTTATTTATTATTTACTTTGTTTATTAACTCTCTATAACACCCGTCATCCAGTGATCACAAGGTGGTTTTCAATATAAAAGCACAAAATAATAGTATAGTAACTAACCACAACAACAATAACAACCCCCCTTCCACAGTTTAAAGGGCCATGGATTTTTTAATTAAACAAAGTCCTGGGAGAAGAGGAATATTTTTGCTTCACACCTAAACGTATGTAATGAAGGTAGCAGGTGAGTCTCCCTGGGGAGAGCAGTCAACAAGCAGGGAGCCACCACAGAAAAGAACCACTCTCGTGTTGCTGGATCTCTCATGAAGGAGGCACCCGAAGGAGGGCCTCAGATGATTGCAGGGTTCTGGGTCAGTTCATATAGGGAGAGGTGGTCCTTGAGGTATTGCAGTCCTGAGCTGTTTAAGGCTTTATAGGCCAAAACAAGCACATTGAATTGGGCCTGAAAACTAATTGGCAGCCAGTGCAGTTGGGCCAGCGTTGGCATTATGTGCTCAGACCTTCTTGTTTTTGTTAGTATATTGCAAAAGTCGGGTACACACCCAACTTTAATCTCATGCTTCATTTTTGGAATGGTAAGCTAATTAATGAAACTTTGCCCATAATGGTGTTCTTGATAAATATCAGCCTCTCTGGAATAACCTGTTCTGCACTAAAGGATGTGCATTGTTTAAAAAATGCTAGCTGCTTAGAAACAAGAGTAGGTGGTGTGTACTGTCAGTTTTCCTTGAATTTATTCCTTTCATTTTAAATGTCCAGGTTGCAGCAACCATGGCCTGCAATCAAAACCTACAATGGGGATTCTTAAAGGCCTCCAAAGGATTAATATGAGAAGAAAAATTCTGTCTCCTTTTGCCAAGTGTCATTAGGAATGAAGTAATAAGACTGATTACAAAAAAAGGCCAACTATGCAAAAGTAGGCTTGGTTCGTCTCACAGATCTGGGAAGCATAAAGGTCTTAAGGGTGGTGATTCTAGGTGCGAATTATCTAGGCATTTGCCTGTTGGTATGCCACCTTCTAGAAATATATGTATCCATTATTTAGGTGCAGGGGGGCATATAAGACCCCACAACTAACGGTTGCATAACGTGAAGGGTAATGCTGTTCATGCTAACAGTCTTAATGGAAGGGATATGCTGAAGAGGGAGAAAATGTTCAATAGCTGTTGGCAGAAGACTGTGTTAAAGCTAAAATTGATCATTCTTCTTTCTAGGAGTTTTGGCTGCTCACAAGATAACAGCAAGTTCACCAGACACTGATCTCCCTACTGTATCAGGGTTGAGGGTAAGTGTCAGGAACTAAAAAATCTAATATTTCTTAACCCCACACCCTGTCCTCTCTGCATGTGGCCACCCTAGCTTTAAAATCAATACCAGCACTTTAAGCTGCTATGCCCATGCATTTAATAGTATTGGTGTGATTGTTCTGATTGTCGCACAGCAACCAAAATTCTGCCGGATACATTTTTTGCTGACTGCAGATTCTGAACTCTTCACATAGAGAACATTGCAGCTCTTGGTCTTGATGTAATTAGGCATAAGTAACCGAGGCCATGTCTATTTATCCAGGCACGGCTGCAGTAGGTGAACCAGATGAAGCTGATACAATGTACTGGACACTAATGTTGCCTGAGTATTTAAGGATAAAGCAAAGTCCAGGAGCATCTCCCAATTGTGTACCTGATCTTCTATGGGGAATGCAACCCCATCTAGGAGAGTCTATTTAGGACACTTCATCCATATTGGCAGAAAAATCCAAGCAGTAGTGCAGTTTCGTCTCTGCCCCCCACATTCACTGTCTGTTTGATATGTAAAGGACAAAGTCCTGTGACCTTGATGGTGACTGGCAGAATGTGCGTTTAGTTCATCCCATTTCTGAAATTTTCAGTAAACTAGATCCTGCCTAATTCTAGGCTGACCCTGCATGTCTAAATCCTATTGTTATTCTTGTTACGCTTCACCTGTTCCAACTCCTATATTCCAGAAAATGGGTGTGAATTTCACTCTAAGCAACAAAGAGACGGTTAAAAACAGTGACGTCCTGTTTCTGGCAGTGAAACCTCCCATAATTCCATTCATCCTGGATGAGATTGGCTCAGATATAGAGGATCGGCACATTGTGGTCTCATGCGCTGCTGGGGTCACGATCAGCTCTATTGAAAAGGTAAAAGACTCACAACCCTTCTTTTCTGGCAAGTCTTTTCAGGTAAGGCTGAGTGTAGGAACAGGGTAGCCTCTGGACTCTTTTCTGAAGATCAGACTAGAAACTGATGGTGACAATCCTGTGACTTGCTCCGGTCAACAGGGGTGAGGATCAACCTGTGCTTTACTTTCTTACAGCCCCTCTGCCGGAGCCCTTTCCTGCTAGCCAGAGTCACTCCTTAGTAGGGAGCTTAGCTGAATTATTATTTAGTCATGATTTAAAAAGCAAAGTTTAACTCCCCTTTATTGAAGAATTCTGGGGTGGTGTATAGAAATTTGAATAAACCTATTCCATACGTCATAGGTGTTACCAGACTAAGTTGTGCTCAGAGTACACCCACTGAAATTAATCAACATAAGTTTAAAAGTCCATATCAGTGGAATTACTCTGAGCAGTGCCAGTGGGAGGGGGTAGGGGAAGGGGACCATTTGGTCTGGGACCTCAAGCTGAAAGGGGGCTTTAAATTTAGACACCTGCTAATTTTTTTGGCGTCCGTTAAGTTTTGCAACTGGTTTTTATGTTCATTGGATCAAATTATGACACAATTTCTCAGTTTAGAACGACAAATTTAAGCAAATGGGAGATGTGATTTGGTAAAAGACATGCAACTTTTTTGTTAACTGATACAGATTTTGTCATATGCTTAGCATCAGCATTGAGATTGCATGAAAGCGAGATTTTTTAAAATCTTTCACTCTTCTTTTTTTCTTTTGCCGCCTTGTTTTGTTATCACGTGTCATCATTTTTCCTGTGGCTGCATTTATTATGGCTGAGGGGCTTCAGAAGCTGGAAGTGTTCCAGGCCTCCCCAGGCTTCTTAGAGAGCCTGACTCTGTGTGTGACTATCATTGCTTGTATCCCCATATGAATACAATAATAAAAACCACCAATGAATATAAAGCAAATATCAGAATAAAAAAGCAGACTAAAACACCTCCATTGTACTATTGGCTGCAGAGGCTTCTTTCCCAGACAAACTCAATTGCAGAGCACTTTGTTGCCACATCACAGACACATTCTTCATTTTTCACAGGATGGTGTCAGTGATGTATAGCCTCTCAATGTGATCTAGAACCCTGAAAATGGTTATCTCTGCCCTTTGCTAGAAGAGCTCATTTTGAATGCAAGCTGTATGTTAAATATATTCACTTGTCTCTCCTATTTCTCTTTATCTCAAGAAACTTTCTGCCTTCTGCCCCACCCCGAAAGTGATCAGGTGCATGACCAACACACCTGTGATTGTAAGAGAAGGAGCTACTGTCTACGCTACGGGGACCCATGCTGACGTCGAGGATGGAAAGCTCTTGGAACAACTGATGGCTAGTGTGGGCTTCTGCACTGAGGTGGAAGAAGACTTGATAGATGCTGTCACTGGACTCAGTGGCAGTGGACCTGCTTATGTAAGTACCTTCTCTTCCCTGTATGAAGCAAAAAGAACTTATTAGGCAAGGGGGGATTTTAAGTGCAGAAACGATGCTTGTGGTATCCTTACATTTTCACAGAAGGCAGATCAGCCTACAGTACTTTTTTTGATTAGGCACGCAGGTGGCACTGTAGTTTACACCACTGAGCCTCTTGGGCTTGCCAGTCATAAGGTCGGCAGTTCAAATCCGCGTGACGGGGTGAGCTCCCATTGCTCTGTCCCAGCTCCTGCCAAGGTAGCAGTTTGAAAGCATACAAGCGCGAGTAGATAAATAGGTACTACTGTGGTGGGAAGGTAAATGTTTCCATGTGCTCAGGCTTCCGTCATTATGTCCCATTGTGCCAGAAGCAGCCACATAAACCGGAAAAACTGTCTGCAGACGAATGCCGGCTTCCTTGGCCTGAAAGTGGAGATGAGTGCCACACCCCATAGTCAATTTTGACTGGACTTAACTGTTCAGGGGTCCTTTACCTTTACCTTTTTTTGATTAGGCATTTATAGCAGCATGTTGAACCTCTAGAACATCGTCTGAGCTATGGACTTTTCAGTTGCTTAATGGATTTGAAGATAAACCAAGACCAAGAATCAGTTAACATTTGGGAGTGCTTGGTGGATAAATAGTCTCAATAGTCATAGGCACAGTTTGGATGGGAGCTGCCTCCAAAATAAACTTGTTTATGCAGAGGTAACTTTCAGGAATATGAGGTCTGCCTTCCTTAGAGTGTCTATCCTGGCTTCTTCCTTTTTTCTGGCAGAGGAAAGATGACACTTAAGAAACAATCTGTGTTTGTGGGTGGGCAAACTTTTGGCCACTTTGGGGACCACACTATGATTGTAGGTGGGTGGTCGTGGACCAGATCAGATGCTCCCACACACTCATTCTCACACACATGCTCACTTTATATGAGGAGGATGTCCCTCCCTGTGGTTTCCTCCTTGTAGTATTTGTACTCCCTCTGCCAATCTTCCTATCAGCTGCTGGGGGAGCACAGTTGTATTAGGGCAGCATAGGGTAGGATATCCCTGCACACCTTTCTCCCCAAGCAAATCACAGGCAGTCAGGCATTGGGGAATTTGGCAGTGGAGGGGCAGCTTGGGCACCCAAGGCAGCACTCCAGGCCTATGAGGGTTGCATGCAGCCTGTGGATTGTCTACCTGTAAGCTAGATGGTAAAGTCTGTCTCTTCGCCCTGTCCTCCTGGTTGCATTTCATGTCTTTATTTTCTTGTGATAACTTCTGTCCTAGGCATTCACAGCCCTGGATGCCCTGGCAGATGGAGGTGTGAAGATGGGCCTTCCTCGCAGGCTAGCCGTCCGGCTAGGAGCTCAAGCTTTGCTGGTCAGTATTTCACCTTGTTTGCTGCTTCTTCAAGCTATGTCCACTCTGCCTTTTCAATATTTGGTTGGAAAGATCTCCCAGCGCTTCTATTCCATTTATCTCAAAAGGCAGTATTTATGAAAGCACCCTGCACCACATTGCTTTCTTCTCTTCTTGTTGCAATTGCAAGAAGGAAACAAAGGCACTCTAGGAAAGCCCAGCAGATGTCTGTGATGGTGTTGGCTTCAGTCCTGTGCAATGCAGGTCAGGCTTTTTTGCAATCTTTTCAGAATTTTCCAGTTTTGAAGCAGGTGTTGCAATTCTTCTGGTTTGTATACTTGTGAATAGTTTTTGAAATCGCCTTGAGTATTTCCATAGAGAGGCTGTGTGTGTGTGTGTGTGTGTGTGTGTAGCTGCCACTTCTGATGAGCTTTTCAACTCATCTTCTCAATGCTGCAGGGAGCTGCCAAGATGCTGTTGGATTCAGAGCAGCACCCCGGACAGCTGAAGGACAATGTTTGCTCACCTGGGGGTGCTACCATCTACGCCCTGCACTTCTTGGAGAGTGGTGGCTTCCGTTCACTCCTCATCAATGCTGTGGAGGCATCCTGCATCAGGACAAGGTACATGCCGGCATGGAGTCTTAAGAGCTGCCCTGCCTTAGGTGAGCCTCCTGAGCAGCTCACAAGCTTTTCCCTCTTCCCCCAACAGGGAACTACAATGCTTGGCTGACCAGGAGAAGGTCTCCCCGGCCGCTGTTAAGAAGACCTTAATGGATAAAGTAAAACTGGAGTCGTCTTCTGCCAACAAGGTCAGCTTATTCAGCAAAAAGAATCCCGGCAGCAAGAAGCAATGAGGAGGCCTGGGCCTTGCCTAGCCAACACTTTCCTTTCCCTTTCAGGGGAATCAGTAGCTTAAGCCATTTTTTTGTGGTGGGGCCTAGCCTGGTTTTGCGGCTGCAGGAGAACGGGGTTTTAGCATCCAGATGTGATTAATTAAAGGGTAGCAGGGACCAGCATTTCTGGGGGCTGAGCAGGAGGCAGACTGTCACCAGCACCACTTTCCATTGGGTGGGTGACTGTGTGTACTTCTGACCTTGAGGAATTTTGCTCATGTAGTTGTGATTATGGTGTTTTGTTATTTACATCCTCCTCCCTTCCTCCGGGGCACACCCTTTTGGTTAATCTTTTCATCAACTTCGTGAACAGTGCTATTTTTCTAGAAAAAGAGGTTCTGGGACTCACCATGAACACCTCCCTCATTCTTTTAAAATGGCAATGGTGCCTACCTGAAAGGTGCTGGAACTGAGTTCCAGAGAGTTTTGGCTGAAAAAAAGCCCTGCTCGTGTGGTACATTGCCCTGAGAGACAATGGCTTGCCCAAGGTAACCTGGGGAGCACCATGTCTAAGCAGAGATTTTAACCTGGTCTCTCCCAGCTGTCTTTCTTCTGTGGCTGTATCAGGCTGGTAGACATTCACTGGTATGGGCACACTTCTTATTTAATAGGCCAGGGACTTGACCCCAGGCAGGCCCTTCAAGTCCTGGCAGTTGTTGTATATCCCATTTTCATGAAATAGTGGCTGCTGTACAGTCTGCAAGGCACTCTGGGCTTCGGGCTATAGCGGCCTTGTTTTTTTTACTCCTCACTGCAAACTGGATTGCCACTGTTCCCCACACACTGTTTGTCTCACTTTGTATAGAGGACCCCAAATTTCCTTGGCAGCTCCACCTGGACAGCCCCTACCATGCTGCCCACAATAGTAGTAAAATAAAATTTCTCACAATTTTTCTGTTTCTGCCTCCTTCCAACTTCTCCTATTCTTGCTAGGACTTTTGCATTGGCTACATATATGCCATTCTCTTGTTACCAGCAGAAGTAGATGTCCATATAGATTAAAAGTCTGGTGTAGCTCAGCTACTAGAGAAACTTAGGAAACTGCCTTATGCCAGGCCAGACTCCTTGCCCATCTACCTCTGTATTATTTCCAACATTGACTGACAGCAACTCTCCAGGGCAGAGGAAGGGCTTTTACATTGTCCACTACCCAGCCCTTTTTAACTGGACATGCCAGGGAGTTCACCATGCTCCCCCTGGCTGTTGGGAGTTGTAATCCTGCAACATCTAGAGGTCCACAGGTTCTCCATCCCTGCTCTAGCTCTGTGAGTATGGTTTAGTAATGACAAGCTAGAATCAAACCGTGGTTTCCAGATGTGTCAGAACTGGCCTGCTGTTTCAACTACATTTGCTTGCTTTTTATCTTCCTTCAAAGGTGCTTCTTCATATATAGAGAAGAGGTTTTAAAAATGTGTTTGGGGTTGTTGGTGGTCTTGGGTTTTTGTTTTGTTTTGTTTTGTTTTTGCTAATGACACTTGCTCTAGAAACAAACACTTAACCTCTGGGAAGCTTTATGTAGAATACCTCATGATCCTTTCAAAATATGTTGGTTGTTATTTGTAACTTGTTTACTTCAAGGTGCTCAGGAGCTAACTCCTCAGACATTCTCTATTCCTCCTCCTCCCCAGCTTCAAGAGAAAGCCTTTGTCCTTCAAGGCTCTGCCCCTCTAGCCCCTTCATATGGTAATGATTGGAATAACGAACCTGGCGGGTGGGTGAAAGAAATACAGTGGACCAGGGTCACGCTTGGATAGATGATAAGACAGACACCTGAGGATACAGTATTATTTCCTAGATACTTGCTGGGTTTCCTGGTTCTTGCTTATTGGAAGGTGTGGAGATGGGGAGCATTATGTTCAGTCTCTCTAGGGGCATATTCCACTCCCAACCCCCATTTTCCTCTGGAGAATAAACTCTGTGCTTCTCAGCCTGAGACTTGGTGTGTGGACTGTGTGTTTATTACCTGTGTTCCTTGCTCAGAGAGGCCAGAACATGATAACTTCTCTCAAGGACGGTGTGTGTGTGTGTGTGTGTGTGTGTGTGTGTGTGTGTGTGTGAGAGAGAGAGAGAGAGAGAGAGAGAGAGAGAATGATTTATTTGTGAAAGTGGGGAGACATGGATGTTCCACTTAAAATGAAAAAATGGTCAGCCTGCCAAGACCACACATAACGCAGAACAATACTTCTGTCAACTTCTGATAATTTGAATGGGCAATAGATGCAGCAAGATTAGTACGCTTAATTATCTCTTTTAATGTGTGTGGATATGCTGTATACATACTTTTTCATTTCACCTGATTAAGATCTCTATGTAATTGGTAACTTTAAAAAATACTCCCAATAGAGACTGCCTCCTCACTTACTGTATATTTTTTAAAGACACAAATCTTTGGGGAAGTCTGAAGGTCTAACAAGGGACAGGATCCTGAATAATACTTCTGAGTAGATCTATTCAAATAATGAACTGCAGTTACTTCAGTCCATTGATTAGCCTGCAGCTGCTTTCTGATGGTGGAAGTTGTTTTCTTAAAAGTGGAGGAATTATAATTTGTATTGCTTTTTAGTGGAACTTCTTGAAACACATTTATTCTTAACCAGCTCTTTCTGCCTGTTGCTGATATTGCTGCTCCTGCGTGCATCTGGCTCAGGGTTCCATAACTTCACCAGGACAACTGTGATCCTGCAGAACTGTTGCAACCATACACAGAAAAACATAAGAGATACATTCTGTGTGCATAATTACTGTTTGTGCACACAGTTAATGGTGCCAGAATCCCAAAAACTGCTGATGCTGAAACAACTCTGTATACTAATCTTAAGCAGGAAATGCTGAACTTTTTCCTGTCTGGGTTTAAACATGCTATACAAGATGTTCCACCAGAGGGAGGGCTTACATAATTTTAAGGGTCCAGTACCTTATTGATAAATTGCTGTAATGCTGCGATTCTAAACACACTTAACTATGGCTCACTTCTGAGTGAGCATGCTAAAGATTGTTCTACATAAGCCTCAGTCCAGTCCCTGAAGATATTGCAGGGTTTGTGGGGTTTTTTTTCTTTTCTTGCCAGGGTATGGTTTGGGAAGAGTTGTGTGCTCCTAAATCTGTCATTTTTCTAAATAATTGAAAGTAACCTTTTTTTACATTCCTTCTGCTCCTGCAGTCGCTTATTTTTCTTATTCCTATTAAGAGTCATCAGTGCTTGTTTGCCCCTCAATGAGGCCAAATCTAGATTCACAAAATGTTTAGGGGTATGTGTACCCCTGCATCCTGCCAGAAAAAAGCACTGGGAGTCATTATGCATAAATGACATTTTTTTCCCCTTTGAATAATCAGTACTGGTAATACAAATAGAGGAATATGGTTGCTTAGGTTTGAACATACCATGCATCTGATTTGTGTTTTTTTCCCCTGCCTGAAGCCATAGCTAATATAATTTTCACCAGACCTTTAATGTTTGTATTTGCATCTTGCTTTACTCTTATGATTTTAATTTTGAAACCTGTGGAGCTTGCACCATCCTTGCACTACAAGTGTCAGATTACTGTGCAACATGACTGGAATTCAAACATGGTTTGATGATGTCAACAAGCACAGCAGACCTAGAAGCTTATAAAGAAGCTTCTTGCATAAAAGTTTGGAAAAAATAGCACAGAATGAGTTCTCTTCAGCCTTGCAGTTGGAGTAATGTATAATGCATGTGCGAGTAAGTGAGTGAATGATGGGGAGAGGATGAAAATCAGGGTATGCTTTAGAGCAGGTTTGCATACCTGATGTACAAAAGAATTTATGGTGCGCATGTGTGTAGACAGAGTAGAGTGTATTGTATATCTCATTTATGTAAGAAGAGGAGTGAGTTTTGGTGGAGAGGTATATATGTAAAATGGCAGGGATAGAGAACCTGTTGACCGTCTGGTGTTGGGCTACACCTTCCCATCATCCCTTCTCACTGTGCAGGTTGGGCAAGTTGGAGTCCAACAACATCTAGAGGGCCATAGAATAATAAAATTGTAGAGCTGGAAGGGTCATCTAGTGCAACCCACGGCAATGCAGGAATCTCAGCATGTATATATTGAGCATTTCCTATACCTGCCTATCGGGTGGGTCAGTGTACAAGTGGAGATGCTATATCTGACACCTTTATCTTTTTGGGGGCCTGTTATCCATTTCCCCTCTCATTTTGCTCATGGATAAGCTAACACGTCTACATCTGGGGAGGCAACCATTTTCTGTGATGGAGTCTTTAAAGAGGCAAATAGAAGCAGCTTACTTTCCTCAGTTGTCAGTGTTACTGAAGTGTGTCCTGTCAGAACTCCCAAGGTTCTGGATTGCTGTTTCGTTTTTTAAAATGCCACACAGTTCAGTGAAAGCACTTGGCAAGGTCTGTTCTGTACATAAAGGAAGCCACATTTTTAAAGGCCTTCTAAGCACCTTCCCTATGCCTGTCGCATCTGCCCAACCCAATTTTAACTGATGTTCAACTTTTCCTGCTGCAACTTTGCTATCTCCTCAGTCTTGGTGTGCGATACGTTTTATGGATGGTCCTTGGATTGCTTGTCTGTGGGAAATGGCTGCTCATTAGCAGTTCAACAAACAGATCACCAAACAGTTGTACAATCAGGTGAAACACGAGGTAAAAGTTACAACAGAATAAGAAGAGAAGAGAAGATTTGAGACCCAAGTTTTTCTGCTCTATACCCCTATAAGGGAAAGGGGGAAGATGGTTTTATTTGAGCTTGTTCAAAGTTTCCCATTGGTAATAATTTGTGCCTGATCTGCAGGGGAGGAATGGTCAGCGGTATTTAGGTACCCTGACACCACATCTGTAAAGGGGTATGATGAATGTGTATAATAGAGTGATACCCCAACATGTGAATGCCTGGCCCTGGAAGGCAAACCTCTTCAGAGAGCCATGCTTCTTAACCTCCTTATGATATGGTGTGTTGCTGAAGTTTGTATACCCAAGAGGATGTCCAGCTGCCACAAAAGGGAGAGAAATGGCCTTGTAGATTTTTGTCGCGTTTATGGCCTCCATTTCTATGGCACAAGGCCTGGAGTGGGTAGTATTTGCACTAGGCCCACAGTGTGCGATTGCAGTCTGAATCCAGCCTTGAAAGTGAATGACCCATCCACCCAAGCATGAAGAATAACCCAAGGACCTACCTTTGTGATGAGGGAAGCCTCTGTTTGCTGCGGGACAAATGCCATGTTCGTCATGTACATTGGGCCACCTTGTCCCTTCTCCATAATGCCTAGCAGCTGCTGAGCAAAGGGCGGAAGTTCTTCCAGTTCAAGGGCAAGGTCCTCTTTTCCATCCAACTGTGGGTATGGCTGGAGGAGGAGCTACCCCACAAGGAACGCTGATCTGTACACATTGCCTTGAGGAGCAGTTTGTGCCCTGAAGCTGCAGATTTGCTGAGCGGCTCTTTTCTCTGAAGGCTACTGCTTGCATCCTCAGTAATTGCAAGGGCTGAATATAGTTGGTCTCTCCATTTCACAGGACGTTGCTGTTGTGAGAGGCTTGCTCCCAAAGAAGAGTACTTTGAGGCAACCCATGATTCTCCAAGATGGCTGAGAGGTGCCAGAACTGAGTTCCGGAAAGTTCTGGCTGAAAAAAAAGCCCTGTTCTTTCTCCACTTGCACACATGGAGCTGTTTCCCTAACCTATATGTTCCTTTTACAGTGGTACCTCGGGTTAAGAACTTAATTTGTTCTGGAGGTCTGTTCTTAACCTGAAACTATTCTTAACCTGAAGCACCACTTTAGCTAATAGGGCCTCCTGCTGCTGCCGCACTGCCGGAGCACAATTTCTATTCTCATCCTGAAGCAAAGTTCTTAACCCGAGGTGATATTTCTGGGTTAGTGGAGTCTGTAACCTGAAGCGTATGTAACCCGAGGTACCACTGTATAGTCCTTGTAAATGGTGTGGGGAACCTCAGGCCCAGGGACCTAATGCACTCAGTTGGGCCTATCTAGCCTTCAAATGCCTACTGAGGCCACACGCCTCACTGACTCTTGCTTCACACCCTGAGTTTTTGCCTGGCTGGAATGTATCCTCTTACTTGTCTGGATGAAGGATAGGTGGCATAGCTGTCCACTTTTCCCTTTTTTTAAGGGAAATTCCCTTATTCCGAATAGGATTCCTCGCAAGAAAAGGGAAAAGTTGACAGCTGGAGAAAGAAGCCTACTATACAAAGTTGAAATGTGCATATTACCCTCCAACCATATTTGCCTCTGGATACGCCCAGCACTGGCATGTGGCCCTCAGAAGATTTAGAAGATAATGTGGCTCTCAGGCTGAAAAAGGTTCCCTGACTCATATGTATATGTCATATTAAGCTTTGTAGGGGTAGAAACTTGGTTCATCTGGAACAGAAAGAACGCTAGAATGATAATGGATCAATCTAGAATTCTGTGGGTACTTTTCCACTTTGGCATTAGCCCTCATGCCTGCCTGTGGCATTAGCTTTCATGTCTGCTTGCTGCTATTAAACCATTTATGTATGGCTTCTCAGTTACTTCCACAAACACTCCATACGCTTGCTGGAACTTAGGTCAAGGTGACATGGCATGACACCCTATTCCATATTTACTTCTGAATGAGCACAAGTGGAATAGTTCTGGGGGGTGGGGAGAGGACTGTCACATACTTTCTTATGTCTGAATGGGGGCTGCTGATTTTGGACTATTGAGATACATTGTTGCTGGTGGGTGATTATAATGGTCCATTGCAGAAACAACTAATGAGTACCTGACAGCATGAGCACACTAGGGTTGTCCTAGGAATGTTTAATGGCTTAAGCATCTGTGGTTTTTAAAATCAGTTTATTACCTTTTTAAATAATTTGCTTATAAACCTAACTGTACAGGTGTCTATATTATAACAATTCAATTCAATACATGTATGTAATACAACAAATGATTGTACAGTATAGGCAGACCAACACGGCTATCTATCTGTAACTGGAAGTATAGGTGTGTTTTGAGATACTGGAGAAAGCATAACACAACTTACAATGTGGTTTAAAAAGGGCGGGGGACACAACCATCTTTTTCTTTCTCATTCCCTATTGTAAAGTACAGTGGTACCTCGGGTTAAGAACTTAATTCGTTCCGGAGGTCCATTCTTAACCTGAAACTGTTCTCAACCTGAAGCACCACTTTAGCTAATGGGGCCTCCTGCTGCCACTGCGCCACTGCTGCACAATTTCTGTTCTCATCCTGAAGCAAAGTTCTTAACCTGAGGTACTATTTCTGGGTTAGCGGAGTCTGTAACCTGAAGCGTCTGTAACCTGAGGTACCACTGTACACCAGAACCAGCAACGACTAAAATAATAATAATTTGTGAGTACTGTGTGCACTTTACCATTTGTCCCATGGATTAAGCAGCAATGGCTGCAGTCCTCAGCACACTTTCAGGGCCTAACTAAATGGGATGAGAAATGTGGCTCTTCCTGCCCTTCTGATACAATGATAACATTGTGAATGGAAAGAAGTTCCCATGCACTAGCGTTTCTGAACAAGGAATGCATGTAATAAACACACAATCCACACACCAAATCTCAGGTTGAGAATCACAGGATTTATTTTCCAGAGGACAAGAGGAAAATCTGTCTAGAGAGACTGAGCATATGCTTCCCATCTCCACGCATCTGAACAAGTAGGAACTAGGAAACACAGCAAGTGTGTAGGAAAGAATATTGTGTCCTTGGGTGTCTTATCACAATCCAAGAAATAAGAGCATGCAATAAGGGGAATGATTTTGAGAAGGCAATCTGTTGCCTCACCTGCTGAGGGAAAGATACTGGGACTTTCCTGACAGGTAAAGAGTAAAGGGGGCTCTTATTCTTTCCTCTTCCTGCTTAACTCTCAGTGCCTGAAGGGTGTTTGGTTACTTCACCAAAAAGAAAAAAACCAGTCAAAAGTAAAAAAAACACAACCACATGTGTGATGTAGCCTTCAGCCATAAGCTTAGTTTGCCAAAACATAGGCTCGGGCTGTGCACATTTTACTGAATTTAAAAAAAAACAAATTAAATTTAAATGACATTTAAAACGTTTTAAATAATTTGTTTTTATTATTTTCATTAATATAACCAGAACAATTTCTATTCAGTGTACATTAGAAGTGTGACATGTCAGAATGCAGTTTGTTGTTTACTATTACATCTATGGATTCTGTATGTTTAACAAGCACAAATACCAGTTTTACTCGGATATAGGTGTATCTCCCCCCCAAAAGATGTTTGTTACTTTGGTGGTTGTAAACTCTGCACCCCTTTATCTACATTATGAGGATTTTTCAAAAAGGTTTTAAAGCAAATAATCTATTTAAACGTTCACCCAACAATCCTGTTCTTCCTAGGCCCTATACCCTTGCCTAGATAGAAGGGAAATGTGAAAAGTGAAAGGAAAGAGAAATAAAAGGCAGAAGATAAAGACTTAGCTAACAGGATGGATTATATACCCAGAACTATCACTAGATAGAACCTGCAGCAGCAGTAAGGCTGATTCACAATTTCAAAGATTGAATTGCCAGTACCAAATTACATTTCAAAGAGTTACAGAGCAACCGACAACCTAGACTGGAATTTCTTGAGTGCTTAATTTCACTTAAAGGCACTCCATTCCACTCTTTATTTGTAATAATATCTTCAAACCCAAGTGTCTGGAGCAACAATTCAGCATCCAGAATGGGGAGACCCTGCACACAAATGGCTTTTCTTTTTGGCGTTAGCTGTTAGAGTAATGTCTGATGTGGGTCAGAGTTTCTTTTGAACCATCTACCCTTCAATCCTCCTCTTCCTGCTCCTCCTTTAATCTGGCCATCGGATCTCATCAGGCTTTTCAGTACCACCATCATTTAACACATCTCCTGCTCCTCACAAGATTACAGACTCAGCACATTTAGGCAGACAACTTTATTGCTAAAACTCTGTGGGTGGGAAAAGGGAAGTGTCAGCAAGCTGCTGCATTGTGCCAAGCATTGTGTAAGGTGGTCTTTTCTTCAAGAATCAGGTTCAGCTTCCTCTCACTTTTGCATGAAATCTTGTATCAATAGAGTGTGCGTGTGAAAGAAAAAAGGGGGGTGCCTTGTCTCCTGTTGGAACTCCGGAGGGGAAAACGGATCTGGCTCAGGCTTTTCTCCATTGCTACAGTAGTTTATGCAGTGCCTCATCTCTGGGCTTGGAGCATGCCGCAGCATTCCTGTCCCAGGCACCTAAGCAAGAAACAGCTGTGAGCGCTGCTTCCCTACATCAGCACTTTCAGTCCAGACCTCGCTGCTCCCTGCAATTTCCGCAGTTTTGAGAAAGTGTAGACACAGCAAAGACTGAACAGAAGCGTGGGGAGGGGGAGCATTCCTAAGGGAGGGGGGACAGCATTGCAGAGTGGGCATTAGAAACATGGGCTGAGATTTGGGGCTGGCTGCGCAGGAAGGTGAAGAGAGGAAAGGAAGAAATGTGCTCAGTGTTCATCCTCCCCAGCTCCATCTTTCTCTCTCATGCAGTATGTAAAACAGTGCAATTAGATAACAATTACCAATTCAATTCCTACAGCAGGTGCCAATTGACACCTGCATCAGACAGTGGGTTTCTAGTATTTCCAAACAGAAGCCAAAAGCCAGTGGAGCTTTTATTTCTGGAGCACACTTGCCCTGCTGCTTTTCCTGCATGTAGATAAATGGTGCATGCTGCTCGATGATCCAGCTCAGGCAATTCTGGAGAAATGATGTGTTTGCCAGGAGTCCTGCCCATGGCTGAGCATGTATCACTGGGTCTCTGTGTATTTTGGGATATGAGGGCTTGTCTTCAGTCAGCTAGCTTCTGGGCAAGTGAACCAAAATGCCTTATGACAGTTCAGGCAAGCACCTGCAGGCTGAAAGGCCCCTGCTGCACAATCATCTGGCTCTGAGCAAACTTTATATATCAGCAGTAAATCTGGAGCCAGAGGGGTCTTTTAACAGGGGTTAGTTGCAGAGCAGCTGGGTGGATGATCTCTTCACTCATGAGGCAAGCACTGCTGGGCAAAATACAATGATGGGCAGAATTGGTTTGGAAAACTTTCCAGTAAGCAAGTCTCCCTGGCTTGAGAAAATCAATTGCAAAAGTGCTGGCTCAGGCACACTCCTTGTGGTAAAGTTGCGGAACAGGTACAGTACCAACTGCGAGCAAGAGAATAAGAAATGCCAGTCATCCTACAAGGTGTATAGAAGGGCATTCTAAGCCTTACAGATCTGGATGGGTCAGCCATAGAATTGCTGTTTTGGAAACTTAAATACTAAAGAAGCCTTTGGCAAAAAGAATCCCCCACTGGACAGCTTTTCAAACAGCAACTCTGTCTCCTCACTTTTTTATCCCTATGCCAGCCAGCCTGCACATCACCAATTTATATATGGAGCAGTGACCAGTATACTTTTTTTAGAAGCAAGGCTTAATGAGAGCCAAGGCTGAGACCCACAGTCTACCTGGCTCTATCCTGGAGCATGCAGAATATTGGAGAGCAGTGCCTCTAAAAATATGCCAAATTGCTCCTGCTCACTGCTGAATAATCACAGCATCTTAAGGGCAGGGAGTAATACTTTCATGTATCTCTTTCTGAATAAATTAACAAAGGTTCATAGAATGGTTATACCAAATCTATCTAGGCGAGGGGGATGTCAGTGTTTTCTTCAGTTAAAAATATATTTCTGTGCTGAAGATGCATTTTAAAAAAACACCAATTCAGTGTGCCTGACTGATGCAGCCTTCCCTCAGAATCTGACCATCTCCATGCCAGTAATGGAAATGGAAGGCAAAAATATAAAATTGCTGATTGAACAAGAATATCTAACTTGTTGCTTATATCAGCCGGAGGACTTGACATTGGTCAATGCAACACCGTTTATAAAAGGTATCCAGAGAGGAGCTGAGAAAGTACAGTTTGGTTAACGTAACATCTATTCTTGGAAAACTAGTGGAAAGCATTATTAAAGAATGTCCAAGGATGAAGAACAAGCCTCGATGAAACGGAACCAATATGGCTTCTGTAAAGGTAAGCCCTTTCACTAAACCTTTAGAGGTTTTGTTTTTTGAGAGTCAGCAACCATAAAATAGGGGTAATTCAGTTTACATGTGGAAAGTCCCACAGCAAAGACTCCTGAATAAGCTTAGCAGTCATGGAATAAGAGGACGGGTCATTTTATGGATCAGTGCTTAAGGAACAGGAAGCTGAGTGTAGAATAAAAGGGCAGTTCTCCCAGTGGAGGAATATGGGAAATGAGTCTCCCGGGATGTGGTATGGGACCCTTGCTTTATAGCTTGTTCATAAACAACCAGAAGTTAGAGGTGAGAGCACTGAGTTTGCCAGGTTTGCTGATGATAGCAGACTGTTCTGGGTGGTTAAAATAAAAGGATTTTCAATGAGTTAAAAAGGGATCGTTCCAAATAGAGAAGACTGGGCATTAAAATGCCAAATGCAGTTCAATGTAAGCAAGTATAAATGATGCACATTGGCTTCATGGAAGTGCTGCTGGGGTCTGAAGTGATGGTGACTGACAAAAGAGTAAGACCTTGGGGTTGTGGTGAATAGCTCAAAATGTTAACCCAGTGTGTAGCAGCTGTGAAAAAGGCAAGTTCAGTGTTGAGGATAATAAGGAAAGGGGTTGAAATCCAACAACATAATAATTATATTACAGTGGTGGTACCTCGGGTTAAGAACTTAATTCGTTCTGGAGGTCCATTCTTAACCTGAAACTGTTCTTAACCTGAAGCACCACTTTAGCTAATGGGACCTCCTGCTGCTGCCGCTCGATTTTTGTTGTCATCCTGAAGCAAAGTTCTTAACCCGCGGTACTATTTCTGGGTTAGCGGAGTCTGTAACCTGAAGCGTCTGTAACCTGAAGTGTCTGTAACCCAAGGTACTGCTGTATACTAATCTTTCATGTGACCGCACTTGGAATGTTGCGTACAGTTCAGGTTGCCTCACCTCAAGGGATATTGTAGTACTGGAACAGTTCAGGAAAGGGCAACCAAAATGATCAACCATCTTGAGCAACCCTCCTATAAGGGAAGGCTACCACAAATTGAGCTTTATGGTTGAGAAAACAAGACATCATAGATATGTGCAAACCCATGTCTGCTGTGGAGAAAGTGGACAGTGAGAAGTCTTCCACATTCAACTATAACTTGGGGCCATCCATTGAAGCTGAATGTTGGAAGATGCAGGATTGACAAAAGCACAAAGTGCATTTAAGTTGCTTCCACAAGATTCTAGTGGTGCCTCCAACAGTGGATGACTTTAAAAAAGGTTTAGGCAAATTCATTGAGAATAGGGCTGCCAATGGCCACTAAGAATGGTGGCCACATTCTAGCTCTACGGTTGGAGGCAGAATACCTCCGAATACTAGTTGCTGTGAATCACAAATGAGGAGACTGCTATTGCACTAGGGTCTTGCTCGTGGGCCCTCTAGAGGCATCCAGTTGACCACTATATGAGGACAGGATGCTAGACTGGATGGGTCGTTTGTCTGCTCCATCAGAGCTCCTCTTACATTAGGATCCGTGCTTAGCAAACTTTTAATCTGTGAACCAGGGCTAGGGTGTGCTCTCTGCCACACAAAGGCATGCATGCCTACATGACATGCACATGGTGCCCTGGGTTTCCCACACAGCTCTTCTGCTGCCCCCTCTCAAAAGTTTCTTCTCCAAGGAAGCAACAGAAGAAGGAAGGCACAAACGGGGGGGGGGGCTCCCTGAGTTCCCGGTCCTTCACCCACCCCGCAGAAATCGCTCGTCTGTGAAAGCCCTTCCTGAAGCTGGACCTCGTCTAGCGGGCTGTTTATTAGAATCCAAGCCTCGGCCTTGATTTCATTCCTTTTGTTCAAATCCCAGAAGCCCAACGGGGCTCCCTCGGATTTGTCCCCAAATGGCTCAAGCAGCGGGGGCCTACCCACGAGACGGTGCCCCCCTCCCAACCCACTCCCTGTAGGAGCTCCAGGCGCGATCCGCGCTTAAGGTGCTCAGCCTTGGCTCTGTCCTCGCCCGCCAGGCGAGCCACTTGTTTCCCCACCGGCTCCGCAGCCCCACTCCTGCCTTCCGGCTCTTCTTTATTTCCGCCGTCCACCTATTCCCCCCCCACCCCCGCTTGAATATAGCCGATATTCAGAGCGTCTATCTTGATCCGTCGGAGGGGGAAACCTCCGGGCGCCTCCCCTTTAAGGCTCGGGGCGGTTGCACCGAACGGCTTCATGAATGGAGGCACGTGACCCAAACATCACGTGACGTGTCCGTGAGCGGCGGCAGCGGCGGACCCCGGACTCTCGGTCCCTCTCTGCGTGGCGGCCTCCCCCCCTCCCCGCCCCGGCTCCCCCCCTCCCCCGGCGGCACCGAGCGGAGAGGGTGAGAGACTGCGCGGGCGGCCTGGGGCCCCGGGTTCCACCTTTGGGGGGAGAGGGAGGAAGGCAAGCCAGCGCCGCCGCCGCCACCCCCCCTTCTCCACGAGGGAGGGAGGGAGGGAGCGAGCGAGCATTAATAAGCGCGGGGGGGGCGCGTCTGACATAGAAGCGGGGAGGGGGGTCTTTTTTAGGGGAGCCCTGCCTCTCGCTCTCCAATTGCGCCCGGGAATTTCGGGCGCCGTGGAGTTCAGCGTTTCTCTCTCCACGGTGTTTATTTATTTTCATGATTATTATCTGAAGAAGCGACTCTTGCAATGTAGGTGGAGACTTCTGTTGACAGGAGCATGGGCCCCCCTCCCCAATTTCCACCCGGGAATATTCTGGCGCGCTCGGGGGGGGGGTGCGCTCGGGTGTGTGTGTGTGTGTGTGTGAGAGAGAGAGAGAGAGAGAGAGAGAGAGAGAGAGAGAGAGAGAGAGAGAGAGAGATAATGATAATATAGTGTGTGGGGAGGGATAGGTGGGTCTAGGTGAGCGGGCTTCCGTATTTCAGCAGCCGATCTTCGTTTCCCCACCTCCTTTCTTCTCCTTTGCTCGTTGACTTCATTTTCTGTTGCTGACAGATGGGTGGGTGGCTTTCCCCCTTTCTTTCCTTCTGAGGGGTTTCTGCGGCGTGGGTGGCCGTATTTATTTCCCCACCGCTGTCGTTAGGAGGAGAGAAATGCCATTGCCACCCCACCCCCGGTTTTGCCTCGATCCTTATTGTTGTTGAGTTTGCTTCTCAAGTAGTGGGAATGAAAAAGTAGTTGGGCACCTTATTATTCCGTTTCTTAGGGCAGGTGCTCCCTCTCCCCTGCCTAGAGTGGGGGGGGGGGGAGGAGCTGCTCCCTACACACTTGTGTGTGTCTCCAGGGATGTGCAGCCATGTCTGCTAATGTTAAAGGGCTTGCCGTGCTGACTCATCAGGTGTCTGGGTGGGGGAAAGAGTGAGTCTATGTGGGGTGGGGCACAGGAAGGGAAATATGTAGAGAGTATTCGGGATTGGAGGGGGGGCGATCTAAATCACCCCATTGCATCCCCTGGCACAGCCTACTGTGTGCAGAGCCCAGACACTGCTGACTCATCAACATGAGGTCACCACTAGGTATATGCTGCACAAAGGGAGGTAGGGGCTGACCGGCTGATGGGACCTGTCAAAAGGGTTAGCTGGGGGAGAGAGGGTGACTTGCTGACTCACTTTCTCACTGGGTGATAAAGCAGAGAAGGGTGCAAGTTCAGGAGATGGTTGGGAAGGGGATTCACCTGAGATTCTTTCTCTCTGCTACTTGTCTATATTTTGCCTGCATTCAAAATGTTGTGACAACTGTAGCTTTCTGAGCGTATGTCATACAGTGTATATCCATGTGCAGTTTATGTGCATTAGGACAGAAGTAACTGTATGTGGGGAGTGTGTGTGTGTGTTTGTGTGTGATGGAGGGAGAGAGAGAAAAAGGGTTACTTGGCAGAACTTTTGTGAGAGACCCATTCCTAAGTGCTTGTAGATTTATGTCAGTATGTATGTTTGCCCTGTCTGCTCACGTGTCCTCAGTGCTCTCTCTTTCTGTACATGTAGGTCTTAACTTTACTGTTTTGGCTAGCTTTGTAGACTTTGTAAAATGGTAGTTCCTGAATACCTTTATGGAAATTGCTGCTACTTGTCTATGCCGTCTTTGTCAGACAGGCACGATGTCCTCAAGGACTCTGTGAAGGTGCTTGGCATGCTGTCACACTGAAGTGGGAAGGGCACAGAGATGCAGATTCCCTTGTTTGTGCCTGCACAGCTCTGCTTGATTTGTATAATGGAGCACGTCTGTGCAACAAGTGCATGCTGTCCTACCCTGAGTCCCTTGTGTGAAGTTCCCACAGTGAAGCTAGCTGAAGCATGCTATTGTCTACAGCCACAACTCTGGAGGGCAATCTGTCCTCTGCCAGTTTGAGAGCAGCTTGGCTACTGGGGACTGGGCAACTTAATCAGTATGTCATAGATATTTAGATTGTGATTATATGGAGATGGTTTGTGTGACAATAGCTAGCTGTGGTTTGATGTCCTTTTGACGGAGATCTCCACAAAGTGATTCTAATTCTAAAACGGTAATGTTAGAAGGACAGAGAAAGTTAATCTAGTCTGATTCCATTCTCTGTAAGAGGATACTTCAAACCTAGTGTTCCTAACAGACTGATGCGTAGCATGTCTCTTTCCTGGTCTCATTGTAGCAGGATAGGAGATGATGAACAGCTGTCTTGATTCTCATTCTGGGTGTCTGACATGGCAACCTGGACAATGTATTATTCCTTGGATATTTAGATAATTGCAGTTACTTACAAAGCTTGTGGCAAATAGGAAGCAAAATAGATGTGCCTTGTCTAGAAGCATTGTACAGTACTTGAAAATAATGATTCAAAGGTGTGGAGAGAAATGAGCAAGCTCAGTTTTAAGTATAAATATGATGAGCTCCTCAGTGATCATAACTAAGGAGTCTGGCAGTCTGGTAGGAAGAGGTCAGGTTACTGATTTTTGGTCCCCTTTACTTCAGTTCTGCTGAGTAAGAAG
This sequence comes from Podarcis gaigeae, assembly GCF_964106915.1. Lineage (NCBI taxonomy): Eukaryota > Metazoa > Chordata > Lepidosauria > Squamata > Lacertidae > Podarcis > Podarcis gaigeae. The sequence continues at coordinate 32,923,914 of NC_139679.1, read as the reverse complement.
AAAACTTGTGTAAACAGCAGTTCTGAGGCACTTTTTAAGCATAGCAGGGATATTGCTGGGGCCAGTCAGGTCTGCTTTGAGGGTAAGCATCTACTTTCAGGTTAAATATTCCATAAGTGAGAAGTTATATATAGACAAGCCCTCATAAAACACATGAAAGTCATATACTTGCAGATATGTACAGTGTAGTGTTGAAACTACTGTTCCTACTTCACCTGTTGAAAAGCCTCCCGTTGCTGTTCTCGTGATGCCCATCTCCTTTCTCATCCCTTGCAGCTGGGCCTCCTCTGATGGGGCTGTCTCTGCTCCTGGAATGGGTGACGTCACCATGTTTACACTAGTTTGATGGCACAGCTCTGTGAATCAGGAATGTTGAGAATGGGGCCTGTGTTGAATCATGCGCTCTGCTGTCAGCTCTGTTGTGAGCGAAGAATTGGCGGTGCTTGTGCTGAGTGCAGGCCTTTTGAGCTTGGCAAAATGTGTCGAGGTTGCACTTTTTCCCTTTGCAGCCGTCGCACTTGGCACTTTCCAGTGTGATCTTTCTTCGGGAAGCTGTCAAAAAGCTGAGAAATCAGCAGTCTGGGGAGTTAGACCAAGTTTGTCTCTGTCTGGATGCCAGTTCTCTCCGGCCGTCCTCCTTGCATGATGTTAATAAGTCCTTCTGTGGCCAGCAAGTCAGGACTGTAGAAGGGTCTGGTGCCATCCCAATTTATGCTGGGTACAGAACATGCTAAGTTTTGTAGGGATTCCACTTCTTGACTGCCCTCTTTTGGCCTTTTAAAATCTTTCTAGTAAGGAAGGTTGTGCTTGTCTAGGCACAGACGCAGCACACATTACTCCTTCTGATGAAACTAAGATGCCTAAGTCTCATATACAAAGATGAGTTCAAGTATCTTCATACTTTGACCCATCAGAGTGACTGAGGTTACTTTTGCTGTGTCTCATCTTTTTCTCACAACATAGACTTCCCCAATAATTTCCTGTGCAATGAAAGAGAACTATGAGCACTAAAGATTATTTCCAGGCAGCCTTTATATCATCTCTTCTTTTCCCAGATTATAATAAGTAACTTTGCATTCTAAACATTGATCTCTAGACATTATATTAGAGTCCTGGACTTGCCCTATGAAAGACATTCTTGAGTTGGCTGGGCAGGGCACTAAGCGTATTTACTCTCCCACTAAGTATCTCTTTCCTGGGATATCTGTGGAACATCACTTATACTTGACATGGTGAATTTTATTATTTCCTTACTTTGCTGGATTTACAAACATATGATGGGTCTTTGCTTAAGCAGCTTCTGTACTTTAGAAATGTTCAGAGTGTTTGGAGTATCAGTTCTAGTACTGTGGCTATTCAGTGAGTGGGGGACTTTCGTTTACAGTTCTGCTGCTGGAGACCTATAACTGCACATGATTTTAAATGGAGCAAAGTCAAAAAAATGAAAGCAAAGGGTTATACTGTTGAGAGGCATACTTGTGCATTCTGTAGCATTTATTTTACCAATATTGAAAGAACATGATTTTTTAAAGCATTACTGTGGTGTCAGAGGGAAGCCTTTGCCCTGTTGCAAATTGTGTTTTGGGGGATGGCAATACTGTGTTCCTCCTAGTCTATTCTCTGAATTAAAAAACTTAACTAGCAATTAATGTCTCTTCCCCCCACGTATTTTTAGAATGCTGACTCCCAAATGGCGAGTCCCAATATTGCCTGCAATCAGGTTTTGGATGTTATAGGGCAGCAAGCTAAGTGTATTTTCCTTCAAGATCAGTAATTGTTTGGAACCTACTTGTCAGTTTTAAAGACAAAAATAAGTTGGTAGGACCCTCTAGTAAGACAGTTGGGACCCACTGTGTTAGTGTGCAGTAAGCCTTTAATCAGTGACCACAGCCATATCCTTTGGGCATAAGCACTTTGCTTGTCAGCAGTTTTCGGTGCTCTAGGAATATCAGAGTTGTTGCTGGCCTATTAGTGATCTTGGAAAGCGCTGAAGCCATCCCTTCTGGGGGTGCTGCTGGGGGACCGTTCCTTGGCTTTTGCTGACACTAGCTTGTCTTAATTCTCTGCTATAAATGTGAACTGATGTTTTATGCATTTAACAAACAAGAACATGGGCTGTGTGGGAGAGGCATTTATTATGCCATGTAAGTGCTGATGATGTGCCTGGTGGGAGGTGGATGTAAAAACATCCCTGTCTGGATGTGCATAGTGACTCCTCTGTCCCTGACACAGTCCTGGCCACACCAGCAGATTTTCTTCTTGCTTAGGGAAAAACCGTGGCTTCTGAACTATTCCAGACAAGTAGCCAAAGGTATAGTATTTATGATGCCTAGTGTGTGTGCATTTTGGGGATGCATGTGACCTGTAAGACACGACTCATCTCTTGCTGCAATCCCAGATCTTCTGCAGGAAAACATTACTAGTGTTGCATAAAGTTCCAGATTAAGCCTTAAGAGTAGCACAACAGGATTCTGCTTTCTTTTTTGTTTGTGGTATGTGGTAGACTGTTCTGGCATATACCGACAGCTACACCAAGGCATGTCTGTATGTGATGTCTTTTTTATGAATCCACTTTTGTCTGCTGGTTTCAAAAAGAACATTCTAATAATGTACTCGGCAGTAAAAATTTGCTTGCAAATGTACTTGCTGTCCCATGTGTCTTGTGAATTCTGGCATTGCAACGCTGAATTTTATTCTCGCTAGACTAGCACAATGGATGTAAAATTACTAAATGTAAAAGTATAATCAGTGTGGGTTCTTCAATTTGCCTTCTGATTTCCTGAGCTTTAACTATAAAAACCTGATTACACTTCCCAGGCTTATTTCTGAAATCATAATTGCTGGAATCTTGAGAATCTTTAAACTTTTTTTTTAAAAAAGTTGCATTTGGCATAGATTTCCCTAGCGGCACACATTCTGGAAGCTTAGAACATAGTGACATGAAACCAGTAAACCAGCCTTTCCTAATCTTGCACCCTGTACTACAACTCCCATAATTCCTAAACATTGCCTATGCTGGATGTATCTTATAAAATTTGTAGTCATATTATTATTTATTTATTTGAACCCCATCTACTAACTGTCCAGTTTCTTTCTTTCTTTCTTTCTTTCTTTCTTTCTTTCTTTCTTTCTTTCTTTCTTTCTCTCTCTCTGTCTCTCTCTGTCTCTCTGTCTCTCTGTCTCTTCCTCCCCCCCCCTCTATCTCTCTCTCTCTCTCTCTCTCACACACACACACACACACACACACACTTGTGCATTTCCTCCAACCCAGAAATGGCTCCCAAATGTTGAGTCCCTTAGGTGTTAGTTGCAAATATCTGGAGAGCACTAGGTTGGGGCAGTTTTCTAGGAGCCTGTATGCTCCCTATCATTCCATCTTCTCCCTGCCCGCCACCCCCTGTGTCTTGCTATTCAGTTTCCCAGACAAAGAAACACTTGAGACAGCTTGGGTCAATTCATATGCACCAGCTTCTGTCATAGGGAGTATTTATGAAGACTGCTCCCACACAAACTCTCTAGTTTATGGGGTGTCATCGTAGCTCGTGTAGCTTTCAGCCCAATCATGGAAAGAGAGACAGGCTGGTTCCCTGGCAAGCCTCTTGGGCTACAACTCTCCTGCTTGGTTATACTACGAAGCATGTACTGTAAGCAAGGCTGTTAGTATGCTGAGTCAGCATGACTGGCTCGGCACAGGCGTGCAGGACCCTGGCTGCCAGGCTATTTTTAAATGTGGCTTCATCCTGCTCTGGCTCCTCCCAGGGTTCTGAATTCCCCCCCTGCCATTTGCCTTCAAGTATTATAGAGAACTGTGGGGCTGGTAGGGACAGAGGTGGCAAGGAGCTGTTGTAAGTCTCTCTGCTTGGTTCATGCTGTGTGGAGCACATAGGGATTTGTTCCAGCAGGGAGCCCTGCCCACTTCCCTGCCTGGTTCCTGAGCCAGATAAGTAGGGATCTGTAAATGAGGGCTCAGGATCTTGAGTTTGATGGTGACCTCTGGCCGTTCTCTTTTCTTGCAGAATCTGACTGTGAAGGCTTGCGTGTTATGACGACCCCCAACAAAGGAAACAAAGCCTTGAAGGTAATGGGGCACGAGTGGGGCTGAGCCGTCCGTGGACACTACCAGAGCTCCCGTGATACATGTGTTCCCTTCTGTGTCCCCACAGGTGAAGCGGGAGCCAGGTGAGAATGGGACCAGCTTGACAGATGAAGAGCTGGTGACCATGTCTGTGCGGGAGCTGAATCAGCATCTGCGGGGCTTGTCCAAGGAGGAGATCATCCAGCTAAAGCAACGCCGGCGGACCCTGAAGAACAGGGGTTACGCCGCTAGCTGCCGTGTCAAGAGGGTGACACAGAAGGAGGAGCTGGAGAAGCAGAAGGCAGAACTTCAGCAGGAGGTGGAGAAACTGGCCTCGGAGAATGCCAGCATGAAAATGGAACTTGATGCCCTGCGCTCCAAGTATGAGGCGCTGCAGAACTTCGCCCGGACCGTGGCCCGGAGCCCTGTCACCCCTGCCCGGGGCCCCCTTGCCGCCAGCATGGGGCCCCTTGTGCCCGGCAAGGTGGCCACCACCAGCGTCATCACAATAGTGAAATCCAAAACGGACGCCCGGTCTTAGTGAAAGGAGCACTGCCTGGGCTTGTGTGTGCAGGGCAGTTAGGCACAAAGCTCATCCGGAATCCCCAAAGCACAACCCTCTCCCAGATGGCCTAGCCCACACAGGCACACGCTGGCCTGCTTGTCACTGCAGTCCCTTTGTTTTTAGCTTTGTTCTGGTTGGTGTGACTGATGGTAATGCAACCCTTCTGTGTGAGCAGAACCTTCCACCCAGAGGTATTCTGGGGACAGAGACTGAAGGACCTCGGTACTCTAGCCAAAGAGATTCTCAGCAGCATGGAATAAATTCTTGGGGAGAGAAATCGCCCAAAGGGGGGAGGGCAGAGGTCATAGAAAGTTGGAAGACCTGCTGTCAGTGATGACTTATACCATTCTTCCAGGGTTGTGTGTCAGCTGTCCAGTCTGCTGCTTGTAAATTGCTTGGTATCAGTGGCTATAATGGGGGTAGTTTGTGTAACCATGTTTATATTAACATCTAGTTGCGCCTTTTATGTTTAAAGGTGGGATTCCTTAGGACTTTTCCTAAAAGGGGAGGGAAGGGGCAAAACTGCAGTTTCCTGGTGTATGTGCTGCTGAGAAGGGAAAGGAGCCAGGAATGGGCACTGTTGTAGCCTGCCTGTCAGGTAAAAGGCAGGTTCTACCGTGGTGACTACAGGCCGGTTTCGTGCCTAATGTGTTGCACTGAACAAGACCAAAATCACTAGTTGTTTCCTGTGTTTGGAGAGTATCAAGTGTCTCTAGTGTGATGGTTTACACAAGTCTATGTGGTTTTAAATAGCCCTTTATTTAAGAGAGAAACATTCATTTGAAAGAATTCTTAAATGATCTAAGTCTCAAAAGTAAAACTGGATGAACAACTTGGATTTAATAGTCTCCTTTTTAACCTGAGAAGGGTGAGAATATTTGACTGTCATATTCCTGGAGACTTTGCTAATTTAAAAGAAAAGAAAAAGAAAAGCAAATTTTAAAAGTTTCTCGCTAAGTCTTTGTGGCTCCAAGGTTGTTTTTTATAAAGAGTTATCAGACTTTTATTTATAAATAATGTAGGGGGGGGGGGAAGACAAAAAAAGGCTAGTCCTGTTTGATATCTTTTTGCAATTGTACCAAAAGTGACTTATTCTTGAACTCCTCACCCGCTTCTTTTGTGCTCCTGTTGTGTTTAGTTGTCTGTGCTCTGAGGTCTTGTGTGGCGCTGTGATGTGATGGTGCCAATGGCCATCTTTGCTGTGTGGATGTCCTGTGAGCAGTCTTTTTTTTATTGCTTTTCCTGGGCTGAGGGCAGGGCTTTCTTGGGCATTTCCCAATGACCTTCTGACCATCCTCTCATTAGAAGGTTTATCTGTGTATGATGGCCTCACTTCCTCGGCTACTGAAGTCTGAGGTAAATTGGCTCTTCTAGGGTGTTGCTGAAACTGAATAAATCAGGCATAGGCAAACTTGGCCCTCCAGATGTTTTGGGACTACAACTCCCATCATCCCTAGCTAGCAGGACCAGTGGTCAGAGATGATGGGAGTTGTAGTCCCAAAACATCTGGAGGACCATTTGCCTATGCCTGGCATAAATTATAACTGGCAGACACTCTTGCCTTCCCCCATGGCACTTTGCATCACAGAGTTTGCTTTCCTGTGGATACTGGGTCTCCAATGGTCAGTCCCTACATTTCAAAAAAGGTTGGGTAGAGGAGGCCACCGCCCATGCTGCAGCAACATGAATCAGTTAGTGGAGCTGGCAATGTAACTAACTCCAGTATTTCCTAGGGTTGGGCCACAGGATGCATATATCTAGGTTCATTCCTTGGGAAGAATTATTTTGCTGTCAATGCTACCATCAACTTACCTCCTGGCTGTTGTTTTCTATTATTGGGCATGTTGAGAAGTACTTGGGAAGCGCCAATGGAAACTCCATAGAGATTCATGAGTGTGTGATTGTCAGTGTGACCCAGGAAAATCCAGCTTTACTATTTATTCTCTGGATACTCATAAAGTGTTGTTGGAAGCCTGGTCACGAGGTTCTCCAAAGGAGAACCTTCTGGCAGCCTGCCCTTTTCTGAGAGGAGGAGAATAGTTGCCCAGAAGTGTTTGGTTCACAGGGAGCAGGTGGTCATCCCATTATCAAGAGGAGCATGTTGGGACTTTGGCAGTATATATTTGTCAGGCTGTCTCTCTAGGTGTGCACTTAAAACTTGGGGCTTTGCCTAGAAAACAGTGTTCTTCAGAGCAAGCACAGCTAGTGAGTCCTAGTTGAGACCACGTTCAGAAATCTTGACTGAAGCAGCATAAGAATAGCATTATAATTGGCAGACACTAGAACCCTCCAGCTGTTACGATATTGCCAGGATCAAGAAACTTGCATAGCTCAGGCTGGGCAGTACAGAATCTGGTGGCTTTTCAAACTGGCATTCTACTAGATTTGGCCTTCACGGCTAAAGAGAAAAACTTAATGGCCAATTTTGAAGCAAAGAGGTCAAATTCATATAAGCTGAAGGGCCAAATTCCTACCCAGCAGATACCCAGGGAACAGCACTCAACAATTTCCATTGAAAATGTTTTTTCCATCTCAATTTGGTGAACATTAATTCCCCGGAGTCATCTTCCAAATAACCCACTCAGTGTAAGAATTTCACTGCCTAGAACATCTCCTAGGTGCAAGAAATAAATAAAGCTTTAAATGAGGATTAGTTGTCGAAAGTCCTCCTCTTGAGCTCTCTCCAACTGCAAGCTTGCTGTTTTACAATGTAAAGACAGGGCTGCTCTCTACCACCAGTGGTTCTTGTAAATATCGCAACCATTCTTTCGACATGGCAACCTGGGGTGCTTTTCTGCAGTTGGCAGTACAGGAACAAGGAAGAGCAAATTGTAAAAAAGTGTGGAAGGTGTGTGTTTAAATAATAAATGAGCTCTGGTGTGGATGTATACTTAGCTTTGCTGGAGATTCCACCAAAAATTATATTGGCTACTCCATACTGCAAATTTAGAAAGAATAGGTAAGAGGCTGCTATTGGCAAGGCAGCACCTTTCCCCTACTAAGGCTGTTAGGTGTCCGACCTGAAAATGATTGAATTGTATGGAGTATGTTAGGGCTGCTGTGGGTCAGATGTGAGCTTGTAAGGTCTGGTAAGGCTCCAGGGATTTATGTCTCTCACTCCTGGTTTAAAAGGTTTAGAAACCATTGGAGGATTGATTATGTAGGATTGCTGGGTCCAGAGCTGTCCTACCTTTTATTGTTTTTTAATCCTTCTACCTCTCTGTACATCTTTCCCTCCCATCTTCAAGCTGTGCGTATTTTCTTCCCCTTATTGCCTTCCATTTTCTAGTCCTTGCCAAAGAAATCCAAATTCTGTGAAAACCAAACAGTTGTAATATGAGGAAGCAATATTTATGCAAACTTGTCAAACTGAGAAACCACAATAGCATGTAACTTGGGTTTCCTGGTCACCAAACTGACAAGCGAGAGGTGGGATGTGTGTGTGAAGTGAAATCTTAGGTCACGTCATAGCTGGCTTTTGAGAGTCACGTGAAGGGCAGTTCCATGGGCTGCCCTGCTCCCTTGATGAGCAACAACTCTTGAATGTCAGCTGTCTGACCTCTGCCTGCCTCTCCATAGGCATTGGTGTGCTTCTCTGTACTGTATACTGCTCCATGGAAAGCAGGGCGACGACACCTTTGGTGGTAACTTTGATATTTAAACACAGCTTGTATGAGAAAGTGATTGAGTGGGGCTGTCTTTCTGGGGTAGAAGTTTCTTTTCAACAAACCTTGTTGACTTTTATCATGGACTATTGTCCAGAACAGTTCTTAACAGCTTGCTGGAGTTGGCCGGGCTTCCATTGCTGCTTCCTCTTAATGAGTTGTCTACTATTTCCATCTAGATCTTGGATAGCAAGAAGGGCTCCTACTGAAAGTCTCTCCTCTAGAGTTGCAACTCGTGCCCTTTCCGAGGCCTAAAGAGGCGAGACGCTGTCCACAGCTGGGTTTGTTGGAAGAAGTTGCAGGTGCATCACCTTGAATACAGCAGGTGTGTTATCGGGCATGTTCTGGCTTTGGAAAGTGGGAAGGATTGAAATGAAAGTGATGAATCTTCCAATCACTCAAGGGGCCCTTCAGACCTCCCATCTTCCTTCACCCAGTTTCAGTCCGTCTCCTACTGTTTATGAGTTCTTTCCATCCCAGGTGCCCCTCTTAAGCCCTTCCCCTTGATTTCTCTTTCTGGTATATAGAATTCGGAGTGTGATGGTTCTTGTTTTCGAGGTGCTTGTTTGTTTGGTTTTTCTGCTGTGAAGGGTGTTGTGTGTTTATTTCTCCTTTTTTTATTATGGGGCATTTTGTTTGCTTTCTACTTAGATGCAGAGCAAATACGTGAAGTATAATTCCGCCCACATGTGGCTGGCTTGTGGCGGGGAGAGGGAGGGGGGCTTGTTTTATGTCGTGGTGAATTGTGTAAAAGTGATCTCTTTGATTATGGAACAATTATTTTGCTTTGGAAAAAGCAAGCAAGACTGCAGGCTAGGACTAGGGTATTTGACACTTAGGCATGGGTGGAGATTGCTCAGCGTTTGCGCATTGTGCCCTCAGGTTGGATAGCTGGGAGTGTGTGAGTGCATGGACACACACATCACATGCATTCATGCTTAAAAGTCATGCATTCCTTGTGTCAGGTGTTCCTTTTTGCATCTCTTGTGCCTTTGGCACACTCCAGAGATGTTGCAAGTTGGCCTTGGCAGGGGGTTGGACTAGATGACTTTGAGGTTCCTTCCAAGTCTATGATTCTACGCTTTCTTCATATGTTACCTTTAAACAGGATTGGCATCCTGTGTATTGATGAAGCTGCACTCAGAATTGTAGCTGAGCTCCAGCGGCATCTTGCCTTCCCTTCCACTGGAAAACGCAAGCACTTATTGACAGCCCCCCTTTCTCTCTCTCTCTCTCTCTCTCTCTCACACACACACACACACCTTCCTGATGTCTCAAGCTATATTTTGTCAGAAAAAATGCTAATGCACAGGAAGGTCATTTCCTGTTTGATAACATTGCTGCTTTCTTTGATACCTGCAGTAGCAGGTAGCTGTGGCTGCTAAAACAGAGGTTCTTCCCCATGTTGAGAGACCAGGACAGTATCTCATGGCAGTCTTGCTGTGAACGTCAGGCAGGTTCTTCCAAGAGATGAGTATTTATGTTTTCCTCTCCCGCTATCTGATGTATACAAGCTCTGGACACTTATGGCTGTCACCTGTATGAACACTGAGCAGTTGAAGTGAATAGACTCCTCTTTCCAATGAAGGTATGTTACTGTCTGGCTAAGGTATGTTACTGTCTTGCTAAGGCAAGGGGGGTTGTTATCTTCAGAGAGTTCCAAAACAAATCCTACTTGTCGTTGCTCTTGCCCTCACCTGCAGTTTGTTCTGAGTTTATTACACCCTTTGCCAAAAGGAATATTATGGAGAAAAACAATACAAATAAGAATATTCAGAGCACTTAATGAGACGGGCTAAGGACTTTTCCTCTCCAACCTCCAGATGTTGAGGATAGTCCTTACAACATATTGATAAAAGAAATACACTGCTGCTTTAAAATGTTTCTTAAAAGGGGGGAAGAGGAGTATTTTGATAAATAAATAAATAAATAAATAAATCTCAGTCTCCAAAGCTAATAAAACTGGAGATTAATTCTATGTGCCAGGGGTGTAATAGCATATTGTCAAGTCCTGGGGCTCTTCTATACAATGGGAGAGCCCAATGAATTAATCAGTATTTATTGCTAAATTATTGTCCTTTTTCAATCTGTAGATATCTGATAACTGTTGGGGATTTGTTGCCACAGCCCCAGTGGAGGTGTTGTTAATTTATTTATGTATATAGTGTATGTTTGTTGATATGAAGCATTCTTTATTTTGTATATGACCAATAAAAATCTTTAAAGAGGCTGGTTCCTATGATATTACTGACTAAATTTAGACTGGCAGATTTGTTTCCTGTTGCTGACTGAATTGACTGAGGCTTGATTGATTTCATGCAGGGAATGTACCTTTTTTCCCTGCTGTAGAAAAGAAAAAACAAATTTGCTTCCTCTTAGGGACTTCCCAGACAATCCATTTTAGCACAATACTTGTGCAATTATTACCCATTTGTTGCAAGCAATCCAAGTAACTTCCCTCAAATTTGCACTTCTGATGCCTTCTTCCCGCAATGGATGGACATTTTCGACCTTTGTAAGTCTTTCTTCAATTAGCATTTATGTTGCTGTTCTGCCTGCTGTGTGGAATTGTGTTGTCATCCCTCATGGCATCAAATAATTTTTTCATACTTTTTTCCTTTTTTAAAAAAGAACTGCATCCCCAGTTGTGCTGAGCACTTGGAACATTTCACTACTTAGAAAAAGTTTTAAAAGCATGAAGTCTGTTGCGTTCCTCATCCACTACCCTGCTATTATTTTTTTTAAAAAAACCACTCTTCATAAAAAAGAAACAATTATTTGCTGATTTGTAAAAAGCCAGTTGTAATTTAAAAAAAAAAGACATTGCAGCAAAGCCATTTCCTTACTAAAGTAGACATAAGGTACTGCACTACTGGAGCTAGAGTTTGACTAGTATTAAGGATGATATTTAATTGCTTAAGAGAGTGGCTAGCTTTTGTATGGACATGCTCAGGTCCTTCAGTCCTATGTACATCTGGAGGTCAATCTAATTCTGTGTGATTGACTTACATGTAAATGGGCCAAGGATGGGGCCATAAATGCTGTTGACCTCAACTTTGTGATTCAGAAGCAGGTCAAAGCACAAGACAAATGTCCATTTCTGTTCTCTTGTATTGGGTAAAATCAGAGCATCAAAATCTTCCTATTTCCCAGACCACTTTAAAATTATTGGTGGTTTTTACTCCACAGTGGATGTTGAGATGATGATGATTAATTCATCTACCACCCTTTGTGAAAGACCAAAGGGTTGTTTACAACATAAAACATAAACAGTATATGTCAATATGTCACATGATAGTTATTTAAAGTACTATAAAAGAGACATAATGAATTTGTTTTTGTAAATTAGCATGAGAAACAAATCATAATTAACAATGTAATGCATAAAACCTGTGCTATCACACCAGAATTCCATGTATTTTGGTTTAGGCCAGTGCTGCTGGGGGGGGGGGGTACACACTTTCTGTCTGAAGGCAGCAGTCCTTATTAGCCCCCCACTTCCCCATCAACAATTTTCCAGACCTATTCCGCACCCCCCCCCACCACTCAATTTTGAAAAATAAACCAAACAGACTAAGACTTATTTTAATGTGTTTATTATGATAAGTATTCCATGTGCCTGTGATAGGCTACTGACTTTGTGTGGCTTTTGCTTGCTCATGTCACAACGTTGTTTATAGTCATAACAGGACTGTAAGTCAGGACTAAGTCAGGCATCTGGAATTACAGGGCAGAACTAGCTGCTTAAGCCTCTACAGTACAGTGGTACCTCGGGTTAAGTACTTAATTTGTTCCGGAGGTCGAACCTGAAACTGTTCTTAACCTGAAGCACCACTTTAGCTAATGGGGCCTCCCGCTGCGCCGCCGGAGCACAATTTCTGTTCTCATCCTGAAGCAAAGTTCTTAACCTGAGGTAATATTTCTGGGTTAGCGGAGTCTGTAACCTGAAGCATATGTAACCTGAAGTGTATGTAACCAAGGTACCACTGTATATGGATGGCTCTGTCTCTCTTTGTGTCTCTTCTTTTAACTTGCAATATTCTTCTATGTTTAACTGTAAGTGAAAAAGAGGGGAAATAAGCATAAGGGACAAAGGAAACTGTTTTATACAGTCAGATTATTAGACCATCTATCTCAATACAGTATTGTATACAGTACACTGACGGGCAGCAGCTCTCCAGCATTTCAGAAAGAAACATTACCAGCCCTACCTGAAAATGCAGGGATCAAACCTGCAGGTAGAACTGGAGGCGCTTGCTTTATATATGAAGGACCATGCTGGTAACAGCAAAGTTGCTGACTTACAGCATGGGGCTTTCATTTCTACTGTAATTAAAAAAGAAAAGCTTGTGTCCAGCTATAGCAGCAAGGATGTGCACGGCTTATGGGGTATAATAAGGAACATTTGACAGCTGTCAAATAAGAGAGGGTCAATTGCTCACTTTCTCTGCCTTCCTTAGATTATTTTCTGATGCTGCCAATTGTATAGAAATGACCAGATCTGCGCAGTTGCCTCGATTTCTGATTTCCCATTGGGGAAAAAGTAATCACAGAAAACTGGTGCTTCACAGCAGTTATGAATGCCAGCTGTTGACTCCTTTAGCTGTAATTTCTTGCTCGACCGTCAGGACTGTTAGACAAAATTGTATCAGCCAACGGTTCATGGGCTTAAGACTTCGGCCCCCTCTTTCGGGAAAACGGCAGGAGGGAAGGTGAATATCAAATCTGAGAACTACCTGGCCAGAACTAGCGCAGCTCCGGCGCGCCTAAGGTTGGAAAGTGCTCGGCTGCCACCACCCTTTCCACCTCAATGCCAGCGCGGAGCAGCGAGATTCTAGCGGAAAGATCCCGGGAAGAGGCGGGCGTCAGGCTAGCCCGCATGCGGACCGGCGCTTTCGATCGACTGCTCGGAAAGCGAGAGCCTCCGACGCTTTCTCCAGCCGGAGGAGTGAAAGCCGCCATGGACTGCGAGTCCATGAAACTCATTCTGAGTTTCAGAATCTCACAGAAAGAGATGGCTATAGAGCGTCGTCATTCTGGCATCTCTATGGCGGAACCCTTGTCGCCATTGGACCGGAAGTTCCGGCGAGCAGCCTCGTTGGCCCTTCTAGCCTCCTTTGTGAGGAGTTCTGACAGCGAGCCTCGTCACCTTCTGTCTCTCTGAATGGCCGCAAAGTAAGGGCACTCTAGCTTCCTCGGTCGCTGCTCCGGGAGGCCGGAAGCGGAAATAGCGGAAACCACCGGCAGGGCTGGTTGGTATCCGGAAGCCACCGGGACGATGGCGGCTGGTTGGAGTTTGAGCCGCTCGGAACGGAAAGCGGCGGCTCGTGCCGAGTTCCTTCGGCAGGAAGAGCAGCGGGAGCGACGCAGACAGGTATCGGGACCTACGGTTGGGCGAGGGGCTTGTGGGTCTCTGTAGCGCTTGTGGGCGCCGGTGTTTCTGCATTGCGCCTAAGCCCCCTCCTTCCTCATCAACCGCCCCCTTCCTCTCTCTCTCTCTCTCTCTCTCTCTCTCTCTCTCTCTCTCCGTCTCTTTCTCCCCCGCCGTTCGGCGCCAGGTGTCGCGGATCCTGCGCAAACCGGCGGCCGAGCGGAGCCCCGACGAGGCTGCGCTGCTCTCCGGCTGTCAGGAGATCGTCCGGGATCTGGAGCGACTTGGCAAGAAGCGCGAGAGGCTGCGGCGGCGGCTGGAGGAGGTGTGTGCGCCTTGCTAGCTTTGCCCCCCTCGATGCGTAAACGAGCGCGAGTGAGTACGGAGGAAGGAGGGTTTCTCGGCGGGGCAGCCACGTCAGTCGCTCGCCGGCGGCAGAAACAACACCGAGTCACGCGTGGGGCACCCTAAGTGGGCGCTAGTCTGCAAACGAGCCTGTTAGCCTTTACGGTGCTACGGCGACGCTTCACTTCTGTTGGGATTAGAGTGAACGAGTGAGCTAGTGAGAAGGACGGAGGGGATGAGCATCTGGTATTACCCATGTATACATTTATCTTGCTTGTTCAGCTACTACCTGCTGGTGACAAAACACACAGTGGAAAGTATGTGGCCTGCTTAAGAAATTCGTTGTCCAAAGTAAATTCTTTCCAACACTGCTTAGTGTGACTTGCCTAGGCCTCTGATTATTCTATTTTTACTACCCGAGAAAACTTACTCAATTTAATATATTTAGGCTGTTTTTCTGGGCAAATGTCCATCCATGGCAGCTTGTGTTCAAAACCTATATACACTTAGAACTATCCTTTAACAGCAACCCCACCCATTTTTTAAAGCAGAGCCAGGAAGAACATAGTTCAGTCAGACTATTACCTAGCTGATATATGTCATATTCGGAAGACCAGTTAAAAAGTGAAAAGTGTTTCTGAAAACCCTGCAGTGTAATTTGACTGAGGGCTTTAAGGCAAGGGAGCCAGTTGCTGTTAGAGTAGCATTTAAGTTGGCTTTCAGTTGTTACAAAATCAAACTTCTGCTACAGCCCAAAGTTGATTTGGTCCATGTGCTTGAAAGTAAGTTCTGTTACATCAGAATGCCTTCTAAAGAAAAATGTTTAGGGTTAATGCTCTTGTTAGCCATCTCCTTGTTCTTGATGAGCTGGTCCCCCCTCACTTACTCCCACATGTCATTAATGTATCCTTTTTCTGACATGTAAGACGTTTCTACTGAAGCTCTTTCTTCTATTTCATGTCTTCCTTTACAAAGCTTGTAGAGTTGAGGACAAAAGAAAGAGAGCGAAGGGAAGAGACTAAAAGACATGGCTGAGTTTATGTCATGTGATTAGAATTGTACAGGGCTTAGCTGAAGTGGTCCTTTGGAAATAATTTCAGTCCCTCATTCATCCACTCTTAGGTTTGTGATGAACCTGAAGAGTTGAAAAGAAAAGTCAGTAAGCTCTCTGCAGCTGTGCAGGGAGCAAAGCATCTCATCATTTACACAGGAGCTGGCATCAGTACGGTAAGACTGTGTGGTTGGCTGTTCTAAAATCACCTGGTACAAGATCCTATAGTGGTTTGTATTTATTAGTGTGTGGCTACACATTATGTTCACCATGCAAGAGCAGTCCAGCTCTGACTGTTGAGAATCCTGTAGGCTCCCTCAGCAACAGATAAATATAGAAGAAACTGTATTCAAACTGCTTTTGTTCCCTCCTAGGGACAATTACCTGTTAATGAGAGAGGTAAGCAAAAATAAAACCAGCTTTTTCATCCATGCATGTTTGATTGTGATTCCTGTCCAGTGTTCTCTGTCTGTTGTTTGGGGAGTTTGCAGAACAAGAAGAGCTAGACTGCTCTCTTGTGGTGAGTATAACATGTAGTGTGACTCTTGATGTGAGTTGGGCCACTTTCACAAGTGAAACAGAACAATTGTTTTGAACTTATGAAAATAGTTTGTTGTAGTATTGTTAACAGCGTTCTTATTTAGAGGTAGTGAAGAGGCACTCCCAGTCTGAAGTATGGGAAGTGTGGATACTGAGATGATGGAACAACTGTTTTGAATGTATGCAGGACAATGGGAAGCTGTCTTATATGCAATCATAGAATTGGTATGTCTAGCTGAGTATTGCCTATTCTTTTTGTAAGCTGCTTTGGGTTTTTTTCTACTATTAAATGGTATATAGATTTCATGAAATAAATAAATATACTGACTGATAGTGACTTTTCAGCACTTCAGATGAGACTTTTGTAGCCCAATTGAAGCTGCAACCTTTTGCATGCAAGGCACAGGTGGTGGTGACAACATTGTGGAGTTGCATGAAATACTGATTTCAGCATTTCAGAAGCATTTTTAACTGATTGGGTGGGAATTCTGGCGTCTCAGAATTCATTTGATTTTGCATTGGATAGTTAGTTAGTTGCCTGACACCCTTTGAGATAGATTAAGGTTTTGCCATAGAAGAGGTTGTGTTAGAACTACTCTGGATAATAAGTGGGTAACATGCTAAATACGTTAAAGGAACGCCAGTTTTAACTGTCACTTTGATTCCTCGTGTCTCAGAGAAACAACTAGCATTTTGCATGCCCACCTAAGAACCAGTCTACACAGCCAGTCTGCATATTATGTTTCTTCATGTTAAGGAGCATGTCTCTTTCAATCTAGAATACAGAAGACTCCTTTCAGAAAGGTGTCCCTAGCAGGAAAGCTGCAGAATCATCATGTTCTTGCCTCTAGCTGTCTCATGTTATTGGGAAGAAAATAGCATTTTATCAGACTTGCCTATGGCAAAGCAGCTGTTGGACAGTGGGAGATGCTGCTTGGCTGGCTGGGTTTTTCCATTCTGTTATGTTGTACAACTACCGTATTTTTCCGTGTATAAGACGAGGATTATTTATTTTTAAATTAAGTTAAAATTTGGGGTTCATCTTATACATGGATAGTGCAGTGTGGTGACGGGCGATAGGTTGCTGCAGCTTGCAGGAGATTGTCATCTTTGATTGGGTGGTTGATTGGTGGATGCGGCAAGATCTGTTGTGGCTTTGCTGCCGCTGTGGCAATTTGGCGGGCAATTGGTGAGTGCTGTTGGCGACCGTGCTTACGATTGGTGTCATTGGCAATATGTGAGAATGTCTAACAATACAGTTATTGTTCTATAAGCTCTGTAACTGGGCAATCCCCCTCAAAAAAAACCCTCAACAACTCTGGGCAATCCTCTCCCCAAAAAGCTTAACAACTCTTGGCAATCTCCTCCCATTTTCTTAATTTGGAGTCCCCCAAAATAGGGGGCGTCTTATACACAGGGGCGTAAACTGTATATACATGAAAAAGTACGGTAATCTGCCTTAGCAATTTGGGAGGCAGAAGAGCAGGGCAGATTAATCACATGTTTGCCATGTGAGCAGCATATGAACCTTAAGTGCCCTAGCTAGGAAGAAGTTTGGAATAAGATTTTTCCTGATGGAGGAAAATGTTGAGGCCATTTCTCAGGCAGATTTCAGTATGGTGTTAGTTGACTGATGGGGGCAGGTGCTTGTATCATGAAGGGCTTTCAGTTTTGGATGATGGTAGCAGTGGAGAGATGTCTGAGCAGGAGACTATGGGGGTTGGCAGGGCTTTTAGGATGTGGCAGACAAAGTTGCTGATGAGTGTGGCTGTGTATTGCTGAAGGTCCCTTTTCTCTTATGTCTCCTGGTAAAACAGGCAGCCTCAATTCCTGACTACAGAGGCCCTAATGGGGTGTGGACAATGCTGCAGAAAGGGAGGAGTATCAGGTAACCAAAACTTGACCGTTCAGATGCTTGCCTGGTGCTTGGGAAATTTCTTAGATCTTTTCCGCCTCCTCAGAGAAAGCTCCACTGGAACATGTGAGATTGATTACTGTTATTTAATACAGTTTTTCTCTCCGCTTGCCAGGGCCGTGGATCTGAGTGAGGCAGAGCCCACACTCACCCACATGAGCATCGCCTGTTTGCACAACCACAAACTGGTAAGGCTGCATATTAGTCAATCCTATACTCCCAGGGGTAAAAAGAGATGGCACCCGTGGGGAACATGTGAATGTGAAATGGATATTATGTCTGGAGAATCTGGGATGCTGGAGAGCCTCTCAGTGCAGAGGATAAAGCCATGCACAAATGCTGTATTGTTAGACAAAGTGAATCAGACATGGGGCTTAGAGTAGCAGGGAGATAGACAGTCTTTGTATGTGTGTTGGAGGCTGGCACTTAGGACTCCGAAAATGAACCTCCCTGTTAGTTACTTGGTTCCTGAACAGGATTGAATTATAGGTTGAACTGATAGCACATAAATAGATATTACTTGCTGTAAAAGGCAGCAGAAATCCACGAAGAATTAACAGGTTTGTGGCATATTGTATGGGAGGTTTATAGGTTGCTTAACACACTCTGTACTTTCTAGGTTACTTTAAAAGACTGCGGTATGACACTGTATATTGACAGCACCATAGAAGTGATGCTGCATATGGGTTACAAATACATAGCGTTAATTTTGACGCACTCCTTCAAGAGCTGTCTGCTCTTGAATGCAATTTCTTAAATTAGGAAATGATGGATTCGGTACCAGTCTGCGAAACCACCCAACTTTTTGACGATATTCTCTCATTTTGAATGCAAGGCTATGCTGTCTTTTATCATTAACTCTGCTACTTTCGCTAACTGGCACCTCAAATAGAGGTGAAACCGTAGTGCTCCCTCCTGTTGAGCAGTTATTGTCCACCCATGCTTTATCAGGCAACCACATTTAGCCACTGTCTCTCTGCTCCTGCTAATCAGCTATATCTCCTCCAGCTATTTTGGCAGAGCAGTGAGAAAGGGAGGGGAAGGTTGGCTATTTAACATGCAAACTGTGCAGATCATATCTTAACTGCTGATAAAGGGAAACAAGAAGTGACTTGCTTTTAACTCTACTTTCTCCATGCTTAACACTCTTGTTTTCCCTCTTTAGGTAAAGCATGTGGTGTCACAAAACTGTGATGGGCTCCACTTGCGCAGTGGGCTCCCTCGGGAAGCCCTATCTGAGCTGCATGGAAACATGTATATAGAGGTGAGCATATGCAGAGAGCGGGGCTTAGTGTACCATAGTGCCATAGGGAACGATAACACAGATTCTGTGCTTCCATTCAAAATTAGGTTTGCACATCCTGCACACCCAATCGTGAATACGTGCGAGTGTTTGACGTGACGGAGCGCACAGCCTTGCACAGGCACCATACCGGCAGAGTGTGCCACAAATGTGGGGCACAACTAAGAGACACAATTGTACACTTTGGGGAGAAGGGCATCTTGCAGCAGCCCTTGAACTGGGAGGCAGCAATAGAGGCTGCAAGCAAAGCAGATGTGATCCTGTGCTTGGGATCTAGCTTGAAGGTAAGACGGGAGAAAATGTCATTCGATGTACAATTCCACTATACTCTGTAATGGTTTTATTTCAAAAATTCTAGAATTATATTGGAATCAGCAGGCTGACACCTCAATTTATAGTCTTTAAGGTTTATTGTGAAAGTGTTTGTAAAAATAGAAGTTGCTGCAACTTAGGCACAAATATGTATGCATTTCCTCCTTTGGAGTTTCTTAGAAATGTAACAATACAATCCTTTGAGAATATTTTCCGGTGTCATTGGTTATAGCCAAATATATGCCAGGGGAAGGTTATGAAAACAGATTTCAAATATCTGGTCAAAGATAGGAAGCTCTTTAAAAAAATTAAGTCTGAAAAGGCAAGCGTTTTAATAAAAACATTCCCCGCCCCCCTTTTAAATTAGATATTAAAACAGGAGTGGGAAACCTTTGATCCTACAGACATTGGTGAACTGCAATTCCCATCAGCTCTAGCAAGCATGGCTGATGGCCAGGGATGACGAGAGTTGTAGTTCAGCAACATCCGGCGAGCCAAAGGTCCCCAAACCTGGATTAAAGTAAGGATGTATACAGTTAAGTGGTTCATAGCTAAATAACCCAGGATATATATTTTTTATGTTTCCCAATAAGGCAGTTTGTATTATTTCAACATGTTAGTGTTTGCCTCTCTATGTAAATGAGAAATGTAAGAATGAACTAAAGGATACCTGAATTGGCCTTATACCATATTTGAGTAGATCACTATTTTTTAAATATAATCATATAAATCCAGAATGTGTATTCTGGATCTCTTACAGTTAAAATACAGTGGACCCGTAACTTGTGGTGGTGGTGGGGTTGTGTTCCAAGCATAGCATAAAAAGCCATAATTGCATACAGTCAAACCACGTTGGGAATGCCAAAGGTTTCCTGGACACCTCCATTATTATTATTATTATTATTATTATTATTATTATTATTATTATTTATTATTAATTATTTAATTGCCAGGGGTGTCGAGCTGAATGCGCACAAGTTAAATGTGCATAATTTGCAGGTCTGCTGTATAGCTTTATTGCTGTTAGATCCTGACACTTGCTAGAGAGCGCAATAAGGAAAGGCCCATCTAGTCCAGCATGCTTTGCAACAATCCCAGCAACTAGCTGTTACTAGATGTTCCATCAGGAATTGGCCAGTGTTTTACCAGAGGATCATGTCCTGCTTACACTTCTACTTCTCCCCATCCATCTCCATGCTTGAGGGTGTTTTGAGAAAGTATTTTTAGTTTAGAAAGTGTTTCATGTTTCTTGCCAAGTGGGACTGTAGTCCTAAGTACATTTCCCTGGGAGGAAGCCACATTGGAACTTGATGCCTAGACCTGTTTTACTGTATGACTTCTGTCTAGCTGAGGTGACTGCTAGTTATGTGTATTTTAATAGTTGCAATACCTGCAGAAGTGTTTGGTTTGAGTCTTTTGGGCATGCTAGCCATTGGACTAGAAATATGATCACTTAAATTTTAGCAAAAGCATGTGTGTTGCCCGTCATTAATCCAGACAGTACACTTGAGACAGTACACTGGCCATTTGCATTTGATAGAAATTCTGCTACAGATGTTGAATCCTGCAAAAGCCTTGGCAACCATGTAATC
The DNA here is from genome assembly GCF_964106915.1 of Podarcis gaigeae. Taxonomy (NCBI): domain Eukaryota; kingdom Metazoa; phylum Chordata; class Lepidosauria; order Squamata; family Lacertidae; genus Podarcis; species Podarcis gaigeae. The sequence goes on along the minus strand of NC_139679.1, from coordinate 32,903,180 downwards.
CTGGAAGTTGGCTTCCTACTTCCCCTTCTAAGTAGTTTGTAGTAGGCATTGGTTAAAGATGACCACAGATGACTAAAGATAAACTGTGTTGCCAAGTATCTCAAAGTTTGGGACTCCTTCCCTCTTCTCGCACTGATAAATATTTTGGTTGTGTTGTCCTTCTCACAACAGGTTTTGAAGAAGTATCCACATTTGTGGTGCATGAGCAAACCACCGAGACGCCGCCCTAAACTCTACATTGTAAATCTCCAGGTTAGTTTGAGCCTTGTCATTTATGGGCAGAGCAATTTGCTCTGGTGATATATGCAAGTGTATATGATTACTTTAGTTGCTTCCATGTGTTTATAGGGTAGGACCAAAGTTCAGGGTTTATTCCGTCATGCAGCTGGACAAATTGTGTGCATTATCAAAAAAATTGTGCAATGTGAAATATGTTTTTGTGCAGTTGGGCATATGGGATTGAATAAGAAGCTAAGTAGTTTCTAAAAGAGAAATAGATAAGAAAAGAAATGTTTAGGTTTAAAGGATATACAAAAAATAAGCAATTGACGTGTCTGAGTAGAATGTATGGTAATGAATGGAACATCCCTATGGACCAAAACTCTCTTCATTGATTGGTCCATGGCTAACACACTCCTATTCCATGTTGTCACTGGTAACCTCAGCAGCACCAGCTAGCAAGGGGGCTGCAGGGCGGAGCTCTTCAGCTCTGCCCGCTGATAGGTTGGAATGAAGGGGCAATAGCTTGGTGACCTTCCCGAGTGGCAGTTGCGGTGCCCCATGAGCATCGAGCATGGCAGAGAGTGGGACTGGGAACTGATCAGGAGCAAGTATCTTTGTAAAGCCCATGCAGAGGGCTCCGTAGCAACCAGCCGTTGCCCAAATCTGCTCCTCAGTCTGCCCAGGCGAACATTGGGAGATTTTCTGGGCCAGGGAGCACTCTTTTTTAAAAAAATCTTGAATTTTTGTGCCCAGGGCAAAAACCCCTGTGGTCCCATCCATGCTATGCCACTGCCTAGAAGCCATCTGGTGGATTCCTACTTATCATTGGTTGAAAGTAATTCTGTAACCAGCCACATTGTCAGATTTCAAATAAATTTTTATGTTGTTCACATGTTTATATCGAAGTTTCATTCCTTTGCCATGGGATAAACATGTTACTAACGTTTCTACAATAAAAGTGAAAACCTAGTACGTGACATGTGAAGATCATTGTGAATGTCATGGTAGCAGTGCTAAGTCAGTTCACTTCATTCACAGTATTACTGTTCTGTCTACAGTGGACACCAAAGGATGATCTGGCAGCCCTGAAACTTCATGGGAAATGTGATGATGTGATGAAGCTATTGATGGATGAGCTGGGGCTTCCCGTCCCTTGCTATGACAGGTCAGCAGAGATAATGCTTGGCTTGAGCACTGTGCCCTTATACACTAATACTTCACTCTTGTAGATAGTAGCAGATTTTTGAATGAGCAGATGCTAAATGTAGGCTCTTCTACATTTAATCTAAATGTTGGCTCTTGTCTGCTTATACAATATCATACGGAGGTTTATAATTAAATATAGCTTCTTGTTTCTTCATAATGTGATGTAATTTAAACATGGTTTGTATCAGGAAAGAAATATGCACTGAACATACTTGCACTTGTGAGGACTTGCAGTCCAGCCCTGTTTTACTGGAGTATATCATGCATGGTTCTAAACACACCCTTTCACTTGATACTTGGGCTTTATGGTAATTCTCTGCGTGCTGCAAACTTAATATTACATATTATTGTGCTTGCAGAACAAAGGACCCCATTTTCTCTTTGGCTGTTCCTCTGCAACCTGAAGAAGAAGGCAGTCATAGCAGGAGAGCTGTGGCTCCACCAGTAGGTCTTCATGAAGTGCAGCTGGGAGAGCAACAGCAGACACCCGTGGGACCCCTTTCTGGCGGCTGGTTTGGCAGGGGCTGTGCAAAAGGCACCAAGAAAAGAAAAATGTCTTGATAATGGCATTATAAGGGTGTGTTTTTTTTAACCTTGAGGACCAACTGAAGTTGCTAAAATCAGGACAAGACCTTACACCTGCACTGGATTTGACCAGAATTGCTGGGCTAACTGGAAAAACACAGCTGCTATTTTCATAAATGTTTTGTATAACTATTCAGTTTGTAAACAGAGGCTGAAGCCTAGCTTGGTTTCTGCTGTGGCTGAGGAGGGGTTGGTGTTTAATACTCAGGGCTGTCAATTATTAAATATTATTAATAAAATAAAACAATAAAAGGCAATGGCCATGGTTTTTGTAGCACACAGCTTATATTCCCAGACTTGTGTTGATGTCAGCAACGCTGATAACTACCACATTTGGGTGTGCATGTTTTATCTAAACATGGGTCTGTTACAACAAGGGTTACATTTTCAGAAGATGTGCAGTACAATCGTGCTAGATTGTTGCAAGTGGTCTTGAGGGTAGGGTTGCCACCCGTCCTGTATAATACAGGATCACCCTCTATTTCAGTGTAAAATGCTACGTCCTGCATTCAATACAGGACACACCTTGTCCTGTATTTCCTCAGCGCTCTTTTTCTCTGCCAAGTTAGGGATCCTCTCCAAATGCATGTGTGCGAAAGGTCATGTATTTAAGCCCTGGGTAGCAAAGCAAAGACAGAGTTACAAATTCTTGTGTGTGTGTGTGAGTGTGTTTGACAGATTTCAGAGGGGCCATCCTGTTAGGCTGCAATTGATTGTAATGGATTGTTTTGAAATCACTCAAGCAACAGATGTGGGGTGGAAATTGCACCCACCCCACCGTGCTGTATTTTGCCAGAACAAAAGTGGCAACCCTAGTGTGTATCTCAGACGTATAAGGGTGGGTGCCAGGGGAAACAGAATCACAAGGGCTTTGGTCTCCCTTCAGCAAGGCAGTCCTACAAAATATCATGTACAGTGGTACGTCGGGTTACATACGCTTCAGGTTACAGACTCTGCAAACCCATAAATATTACCTCAGGTTAAGAACTTTGCTTCAGGATGAGAACAGAAATTGCGCAGCGTTGGCGCAGCGGGAGGCCCCATTAGCTAAAGTGGTGCTTCAGGTTAAGAACAGTTTCAGGTTAAGAACGGACCTCCGGAACGAATTAAGTACTTAACCCGAGGTACCACTGTACAGCATTTGAGGGTCCTGGGGTAGGGAATAGGCGCCACTTTGCTTATTATGATGCAAAGCTTGACATCTGGCGTGGAAGAGAGCTCAAATGTCTCCAGCAGCGGAGGAAGGCCGGTGAGCGTCCGGCGCAAGGGAGATGGTGCGGCGGCGGCGCCAACGGGGCGCCCATTCCCCACTCAAGGAGAGGGTTCCTGTGAAGGGGGCGGGGCGACGCGCGCGACGTAAGGCAGCGGGGGGAGGCGCCGCCTGTTAGTCAGGTGACGGCCACCGAAGATGGCTGCGCGCTCGAGAGCTGCGGCTCCTCCCTGACCACGTGACGAGGGAGGTCCCAGCGAGTGACAGCGCCGGGGTCAGGCCAGCCGCCCAAGAGCCCGGCACTCGCTGGCTGGAGATGCTGCGGAACGGAGCTGCTGGGGCCTCCTCCCCTTCTGGCAAAGGCGCCAACCGGCCCGTGCGCGTGTGGTGCGACGGATGGTGAGCGCTTGGGTGGGCGGGCGGGGGAGGCAGCCAAGCCCGTTCCCGAGGGGGACGGGACGGGGCCCACCTGCAGCAGCAGCAGCAGAGACGCTTCCCCGGGTATTTCTATGGCAACCGCTCGCTTTGCCGCGGTTGCCGCCGCCGTCGCCCCGAAGCGGCTGCCCCTTGTCCCCATAGCAACGCCCGTCCGCGCTGCTTTCGGCTGGGCTGCGCTCGCGTCCGCGACAGCGGCGCTCCTGTCACCCGCCGTGGGGCATTTCCACTGCAGGTGCCCCCTCGGGCTTTCTGTGCGCCGCTGCCAAAGCTCCTCCGGGGGACGCGGGCAGCGCGGGGACCAGAGCAGGAGGCTGCTGCTGCTGCTGCCCTGCGCGCTTAGCGGAGGGAGTCCACAAGCTCGGTGGGGCGGGCAGGCTTGCTTCCGGGTAGAGGAGCCGCCGAATCGCGGCGTGCGTCCGCTCACGGGGAAAACGCGCGTTGTGTGTGTCGTGTGTGTGTGCCGCATGCACGTGGAGGGAGGGCTTCCTGCATCATGCTCGGAGCCCGGGCAGGCTCCGACCTTCTTGTTTGCTTTTCTCTCTTGGCGGACCCTCTTCGGCTCCCCCTTCTCTGCGTTTCGACGGGGCTTCTGTCTCTACGGTACCCGCTGCTAGCGCAGGGTTTGCGACGGGTTGCTCTGAATGTGGGTGGAAGAGATCGGCGGGCCAATTCGCATCAGCTGAGCGCTCGCGGTTGGAGTTCGCCAATCGCAGAGCCCCGGCTCTTGGCTGCGATCCCGCTGGTAAGTGGGCAGCGAAGCTTCTGTGGGTGGCGCCGTCGCTCCTGATTGGCTCGATCCCGAAGCTGGCTGGTTCCCGTGGCCCTACTAAACTTATCCCATTGAAGGGACTGGATGTTCTCGTCTCGGGGTTACGTAGCAGGGACTTTGGAGCTTGAATACGGTTGTAAACATAAATTTCCACGTTGAGACGCGCTTTTGGATTATCCTATGCCCTGAATTCCCCTTGTTCCGAGAGGTGTGTACGGTTCATGGCTGCAAAATGATGTTTGCTCATCGCTATCTTTTGACTACCCTATGGCCTAAATTGTACCTTATTGTTATGGGTTGGGTTTATTGGGCCTCAATGAAATTCCCCCCTGGGCCTGTTCACCATGATTGTAAATGGGCCAGGAGGTTGTAACTGGCATAAACGTCACCTCAGCAGGAAATGATACAAAGTCACACTGCTCTGTACAAAGTTCTGAAATGCCAAATAGCCCACCCTTATTATTGCCTCTGGTCACCACCTGGTGTGGGAAGTCAAGTGCATTAACTTTTGAGTTCAGTATTTTCCGTGTTATCCTTGTTTCATCAACTTGGTGCTGCAGGGACGGTTCTGGAGCAATTTATAAAGTGCTACCTGTTTGCCTCTCCCTTTCCTTACTGTCCCCCCCCCCCCCGTCTGTCTATTAGCTTCTAAACCATGGGTAAGGTAAAGGTAAAGGAACCCCTGACTATTAGGTCCAGTCGTGACCGACTCTGGGGTTGTAGCGCTCATCTTGCTTTATTGGCCGAGGGAGCCGGCGTACAGCTTCTGGGTCATGTGACCAGCATGACTAAGCTGCTTCTGGCGAACCAGAGCAGCGCAGGAAACGCCGTTTACCTTCCCACTGGAGCGGTACCTATTTATCTACTTGCACTTTGACATGCTTTCGAACTGCTAGGATGGCAGGAGCAGGGACCGAGCAACGGGAGCTCACCCCGTCGTGGGGATTCGAACCGCCGACCTTCTGATCGGCAAGTCTAGGCTCTATGGTTTAACCCACAGCGCCACCCATGTCCTAAACCACGGGTAGGATCGGTCTGTTGTACTATTTTTGTATACTGCTTAGATGTAGGTTCTCTATCATAGAATCACAGAATCTTAGACTAAGAGTTGGAAGGGACCCAAGGGTCATCTAGTCCAACCCCCTGCAATGCAGGAATCCCAGCTAAAGCATCCATGATAGATGGCCATCCAACCTCTGCTTAAAAACCTCCAAGGAAGGAGAGTCCACCACCTCTTGTGGGAGTCTCTTCCACTGCTGAACAGCTCTTACTGTCAGAAAGTTTTTCTGAATGTTAAGTCGGAATCTCCTTTCATGTAACTTGAAGCCATTGGTCCGAGTCCTACCCTCCAGAGTAGGAGAAAACAAGCTTGCTCCATCTTTCATGTGAAAGCCCTTAAGATATTTGAATATGGCTATCATATCTCCTCTCAGTCTCCTCTTTTCCAAGCTAAACATACCCTGCTCCTTCAAGTGCTCCTTGTAAGGCCTAGTTTCCAGACCCTTCGATAATCTTGGTTGACCTCCACTGCACATGTTACAGCTTGTCAACATCCTTCTTAAGTTGTGGTGTCCAGAATTGAAAACAGTATTTCAGGTGTGGTCTGACCAAGGCAGAACAGAGTGGTACTATTACTTTCCTTGATCTAGACACCATACGTCTGTTAATGCAACCTAGAATAGGCTTTTTTTTTTTGCTGCTGCTGCTGCATCACACTGTTGATTCTTGTTAAGCTTGTGGTCCACCAAAACCCCTAGGTCCTTTTCACATGTACTGCTAGTAAGCCAGATGTCCCTCATCTTATATTTGTGCATCTGGTTCTTCCTCCTAAGTGCAGAACCTTACATTTGTCCCTATTGACATTTATTTTGTTAGCCCAGGCCCAGTTCTCCAATGTGTTGGGGTCATTTTGAATTCTGATTCTGTCTTCTGTGTCATTAGCTACCCCTCCCTCCACACAGCAGCTATCCCACTTTTTCTCCCTCTCAACAACTGTGTAAAGTAAGTTATGTTAACCATCCAAGAAGAAATATAAGATGGGCAGATGAGTGATTGATGGAAGGAAGTTCTGAGGTAGAGAGAAACAGCTGGATGTCCTCTTAGTGTATAGGTGATACTGAATTCATGAGATTTAATGAGGTCACCTGGGGACAGTGTGTAGAAAGAATAGTAGAGGCTCAAAAACATATCTTCAAGGAAGAGAAGGAAAGGTTCTACTCACAGAAACATTCAAAGATTGTTTAGACAGGTAGGAGAATCACTGGAGGACAGTCACAAAGGAAGTCAAATAATAGAAAGTAATTAAATGCATCAAAGGTGACAGGTCAAGAAAGATGTGAAATGAGTAGAAGCCTTTGGGTTTAACTTTCTGTGCTGAGGGTGTTTTCAGCGGAATACAGAGGGGTTCCACTCTCCTTTCGGGGTTCAGGAGAGGAATTGGAGTAGAGAGCCAATATAGTGGAGCTAAGCAGCACCAGGGAGTTTAGATGCAATGGGCAGAAACTACATTTGGGGGTGGTTGAGGAGGGAGGAGGGATCAAACTGTTGGGGAGAGACTGATTAACAAATAGTACTGTGCTTACTCTGGCATTCAGAAATATTTGTGTATGCAGTCATAATTAATGCAAGGTTCCTTGCCATCTGGTTTGCAGTTTGTTCATAGCATTCTGCTTTAAGAAGTGGGACTAAAATTTCCTGCATAATCTGAGTGGGAGGGTGCATTCCATGTGAGAGCAGGCAAGGTCAATTTTCATTAAGCATCTCAATTGCCTTGTTAGCGATAGATATTATCTGGTATTACAGCAGTCTAATATTTTAATAGTACGATAAGCCTTGAGAAGGAATTCCACGGAGGAACAGCATGTCCTTATTGAAATGGAGTAAGCCTAGGACCTTAAGGGAAGGTCCCAGGAATACTTCCAGTGACTGAGCAAAGGGTTTATGTTACCAGGAAATTCTTTGGAGCTGTGGGGCACAATGAGTCCAACATCTTGCATGCGATCTCTTCTCTTGGTGTGTTCTGAAGCGTAGAAGCTGCTTGTATCAATTACCTCTGTGACTCCAATGAGGGTTGGAGGAAGGGGGCAAATGGCACCTGGAACCCTTCCAGGTGCTGTCATGGTAACTAGGTTTGAAGCCATGTGGCTTCTGGAATATAACCCCTGGGACTGCTGGCACCAAGAGACATTCTAAATTGCAAAATCATAACTAAGAGCCCTATTAGTAACTGCTTGCCTTTAGTCTAATTATGTAGTTGCTACCTTCTGGACCAGAGTTAGATTAAACTTGAAGAATTCATGCTCTCCTCAGGCTTTGCTGTCTTTTTCATTAATTTGTAACCCATATTAGCATAATTTTGCTCTCATTACACCTTTGATTTTACCATGAGTATTTCTCCAAGTTATAAGCAAAAGTGGTCTATGAATTCTTCCCTATGTCATTTTAGCAAAACATGTGTGACCATCGCTGCCCTCACAGGCCTGCCTCTCTATTGAAAATGGCAACTGAAGGCAGGCAAACCCTTCACCTTATTGCCAGTTGTCTGTCCAGATTGGAGATTCCTGCAATATTAAAATCAAGTTGGGATTTTCCACTTGTGGTTGTCTTCAGGCTGAATAATTTAATCATGCACATTTGTGGTTTTCCATTCATCAAGCAATACAATGGGCCTCTCAGTGCAGATGATGTAACAATGAGCAAAAATGAGATGCAGAGATATGAGCAGATCTATGTTTAACAGAAGAGCATAAATGTAACGAGGACTAAAATCTTTTGCTGCTTGTGAGCACCTTTCCATCATCAGTAGTGGTATAGCTGGCTGAAATGATGCATTGATTGGTGTACTATGAGCATTACAAGATGAGAGTCTTGTGATAACAGTCAGTACCAGGGCAAGTTCTTCACAAAAGCCCCTTTGTCTTTTCTATTCTTTTTTGTAGCTATGATATGGTGCATTATGGGCACTCCAACCAGCTGCGGCAAGCTCGTGCCATGGGTGATTATCTGATCGTAGGAGTCCACACAGATGGTAAGGAAATTGGTCCATTTTTCTCCTTGTTTCAGAAACACCCCTGGAAAGAAACCCAGAAAGTGAAATTGTGAGCAGCAAATTCCTTTCAGTCAGAATATGTAACAATATGGTTAGATTCTCCCCCTACCATCTGCATGATTTCACAGTCCACAATCTGGGGGTGGCTAGCCTGATGCCACTGAGATGCTCACAGCCTAAGCATGACAGTAGTGTTGATTTTCTCCAGCATCTAGTAGTCAGAGGTGTATTGTGAGAGAGGAGAGGGATGAATTACTGTCTTTTTGTCCGCTTAAAGCCATGTCTAGCCTTTTGAGACTTCACCTTCTACTGCCCATATTTTTTCCAAAGCTTATTCTGAAGCAATGAGGACTAGGAACTCTTTAGGATGCGAGATGCCAGTTTGCTTAGGAAACGTATGGACCTGTTGAACGCACGCAGACCTGGTATTAACAAACTTCTCTCTCTCTGTCTTAAATCTCAGAGGAGATCTCCAAGCATAAAGGACCCCCTGTCTTCACTCAAGAGGAGAGATACAAAATGGTGAAGGCCATCAAGTGGGTGGACGAGATTGTACCAGGAGCTCCTTATGTCACAACATTGGAAACGCTGGATAAATACAACTGTGACTTCTGTGTACATGGGAGTGAGTACCTGATACTCTTCTAGCTGGTTATCTGTGAATGATCGGCCCAGTTGCATTTAACTGTGGCTCTCAGGCGGAAATAAATGGTTTTCTGTCTTTGCCAATAATTCTCATGTTCATTCACTATCCTGGACTTTATCCATTCCTCAGCATACACTAAAACCATAGAGGTGTGCTCCAAAAAGGAGTAGGATGCTTTGGGGAACAGAAATAAATGGAAACCAATACTGTCTGCAGAAAAACACTCAAGTTATCTAAAATTACTACATCCGTGTTCCCAAAGGATTCTGTTTGATCCACAGTGCTCTTTCTCATCTAGTTTGGGAAGGGCAGTGAACTAAAGCTTCCCCCAGCTTTAAAAAAGGCAGGCCTGTTCATATACACAAGTTCACCATAACTTAACTGTGGTGTGTGGTTTTAGGCTTTTGCTGATTAGTCTTCCTAGGGAGCTTCTCTAATCTGCCAGCAATGATCTGTTTTCCCCCCTTCCCTTCACAGATGATATCACACTTACTGTGGATGGCAAGGACACCTACGAGGAAGTAAAGAATGCTGGGAGATACAGGTGACGCCCTGCTTAGGACTGTTGTTGCCCTGCTCAAAATCCGTCCCCGTATCAGAATAACGAAACATTGCCAAGCGGATTGGTTAATTTTATTCATTGCGTTTGTATCTTGCTTTCCTTCCATATAGTTCGAATTGTGTACATGTCAATTCCCAGGTGGCCTCTTGCAGAAATGCTGGCCGTGCCTGAGCCCATTTAGCTTCAGTGTCAATATTACATTAGGCTTCTTGGTGCCATTCCCTTGTCCCCATATAAATGTGGTGTGCTTCAGGGATAATCTTGGGGCAGGAAGGAGATGTGAATGTGAGCGTAGTGTGAACATGGTGAGTAGCCATTGCCAAGGGCCCCTGTCTCACTCTGAGCTTGTCTTATTGCAGGGAATGTAAGCGCACTCAGGGAGTATCCACCACAGATCTGGTTGGCCGCATGCTGCTCATGACCAAGGCTCACCACAGCAACATTGTGAGTCAATGAAAGAGTTTGAGGTGGGGAACGGGGCTTCTTGGCTACACTGACTTACCAAGGCAATCCGGGCTTTCTGATCTGAGATTGCTTCCTGGACAGATTGTATCAAGCTCTGCTGCTTGCGTGCGCCAGGACTAGAAGCTGTTTGGCAGAAGCCTTTGAGGCAGCAGGTGCCAAAAGCAAAGAGAAAAAACATATGTTTGATGAAGTGGCCTTTGCAATCTGCACAGAATTATCACTCTTAGTGTTTAGACCACGTGTGCTGTGTTGATGGACTGGCAAGGAGGGAAGAAAAGGATTCAGAAGCTGTTCATGTAGGTCATCAGATGGCAGCGTTGGGATTAGGGAGCAGGGTTTTCAGGTGGGCTGCCTGGAGAATGGTACAGGACATCACAGGTCAGGAGTGTGTACATGTATATTTGTGTGTCGGTGTCAGATTGTTGCCATTTGCCTTGTGGGCAAGATGGCTTGTCCTGAAGATATACATGGGGCTGTGGAATTGAAGCATTTGATCTTGAGTTTCACTTTGCATCTTGATGTGTGTGGGCTGAAGACGGAAACCAAACACTGTCCCATTAAGTGTCTGTTTTAGTTTGAACTGAGAGATTGTCTTCTTTACATGGATGTGAAATGCTTGTACTACCTCCAGTGTCAAGGGGCAGGATGCTTCCAAATATTAATTGCTGGGAATCACAGGTGGGGAGAGGTTTCCCATATGTATCTGGCTGGCCACTGTGAAAAACGGACGCTGTACTAGAAGGGCCTTTGGTCTCATCCAGCAGGACTCCTTTTATGTACTTAGGGTGGGAAAACCTGAGTAATGGCAGCTATTTCCTATCACAATGGTGGAGAACCTGTGGCTGGCCTGGTGTTGCTGGACCATAATTCCCATCATCTCTTGACCATTGGCCTTGCTGGATGGGGCTGATGGGAGTTGGAGTCCAACAACCTCTGGAGGGCAATAAACTTTCCACCCTTGCCATTTCTGATCCCTAGCACCCTGTGTTTCCTTCCTTAACTAGAAAGTCGTATAGGCATTTTCCCACAATACATTGACATGCTTGCTTTCTCTCTTAGGATGAAGACATGGATTATCGGAAGCACACAGATAACTTTGGGAAAGTGAGTACCATTTCCAGTGACTGCAAATGAAGCCTGGGATGTGATTCCTGCATGCTGTGTGGTTTTGCATTTTTTACTGTGGCTTTTCCCTGCCCGGTTTTACCCTGAGCAGACCTGACTTCAACAGTGGAGGGTGTGATGGGAACAGGCAGAATCTGGGACAATGTCATGGTTAAGTAACTACTAGATACGCAACACACTACTCACAACAGGGTAAAATGAAGATGAAAAAGCCACAGAGAGAATGGGTGGGACAAGCTGTAGTGGTTTTATCTCCCAATTTAGTGAAGGATTAAAAGACATGAATTGCAGCTTTCATCCTGACAATCGTAGCAGACATGCAGCTTCATCTGGTGTTAACTGTTAATTCCTGTTGTTTTGTGAAAAGATAAGCTTGTTGGTGTGAACATCAGCTCAGTGATCAAGGAGATTGTTTGGGGTTTTTTGCAGCTGATTTCTAGTCTCACCAGGACTTCAATGGAATATCTATTTCTGCCAATTGAAATACCTTTAGTATCTGCCAAGTTATACAGTAGAGTCATGTGGAAGCTTATTGTGTCTTGGAAAAACTTTGTGCTTTTTTTCCTGGCCTCAGGAATGTGTGCTTTGGCACCAGCGTTGTAATGTGTGTATATCAGATTAGTTGACTAAACTAGCTGTAGAAGCAGTACTTATTGCTGCCGCGTGGTGGAGCTAAATTCTACAAATAGGTTGTTGAGATATCTCAAATGAGTCATCAAAGTTTTCTTTTTTACTTTCCAGATTTCTCCCAGAAAGGGGAAATCCAAATCAAATGGGGTAAAAATATGGGCTGGTATTTTGTCCACAATATCACATGGACACTGAAAAAAACAAAAAACTTTTGTGCATTGATATGGCAGTAAACATCTGTCTGCAAGCACCTATTGATAAAGGTGGGATGTTGTGTTGACTATGTGGCATGCCTGTGCTAGGAGTGTGTTCTCAATGACATTTCAGTCTGCTTCTTTCACAACTCATCCCAACTGAAGCCTGCCAAGGTATTAAAGTTGTACTCTTTTCTCCAGTGCCCTAAAAGTCACAGCCCCTGGACCGGAGTTTCCCAGTTTCTGCAGACATCCCAGAAGATCATCCAGTTTGCATCTGGCAAGGAGCCACAACCAGGAGATACTATAATCTATGTGGCTGGTGCTTTTGACCTCTTTCGTATCCTGTTTCCTTTTGGGCCGGGTGGAAGGAGGTGTCTGTGAGGCAAATTTCGGGTTCCTGCCACCTTGTATTTGGTCTTACTGTACCCCAGGTCTCAAATGGCCCTGCTGTGTTTTGCTTTTGTTTTGTTGAAAGTTGTTAAGAAACCCCTATTCCCTTCCCAGAGTGGTTTAACAATCAATCACTCTTCCCATGGAACTCTGTGGATTGTACCACTCTGAGGAGAACAAGTCAGCTATAGTTGTTCTTGTTTGACTCAGACCTTGCAAGGCATTGCTACCCCTTCTACAGTTGCTACTGTAGTAGAGAGTGCATTTTGAGCCCAGGTTCCTTACTGATGTGCCAGAAATACAGTCAGCTCAAAACATAGGCTTTTGCACTTCCTCTTTAAAACCATATGTGTTAAGAATTTTCTGCTGTGATAGCCAAACTAGCCCAGGAGTCTTTGAGTTATAAACTCTAACAACCATCTTCGAAGAAGCTGAACTCTGCCTGAGTCATCCTGTATCACGCATTCCAATGCATCCCAGTCTGTTACATTTCAGCTGCTGCTGCTACAACAACGGTTGAGTGAAAGGCACATGAACAATAAAGGATGTGTACAGACATGCCTTAAACAGGGCTTTCCATGTTTCCCCCCTCCCAAAAGGAAACCCACCTTCCCCCGACCTTCACTTTGCATTTGATAGACCTACGCATCCATGATTCATCTGCTGGTCTCAGCCACCTGTCTTTGCTTGTCAGTTTTAGTCATTGCAGGCAACATTTGTTGCTTTATTAGTATTTTTTAGAGGAAAAACACATTTTAAAAGAGTTACAAGATCACTCTAAAGTTATAGGTCACAAGTGCCAAACCACCAGCGCTGTGCCAAGATTTTTTATGTCAACTGTAGAATTGGTTTGCCCTGCGTTTGATCCCTGATATAGGGTATTGGAAGTCTGTAAACAATGCAGTAAGTTCACTTCCACAGCTACTCAGTTGCTCCAGTGCTGAGTGTCAGTGTGTATCCAAACCATAGTAACTCAGATTGTCACAGCGGTTGCTGAGACTACCAGGAAAAGAAGCATAGAGTCTATGAGAAGCAAACAAAAAGTCGCTACTTCTCATTCTGTGCCACAGGCTTTTATCCTTAATACATACACTCTCCAGATGTTGGTCATGTGGACTTCCTGGAGAAAGCGCACCAGATAGCAAAGCGACCTTATATAATTGTGGGGCTACATTTTGACCAGGTGGGTATCAGCTTCACACTGCCCAGGCAGGGTTGGTCATTTGTTCCTTCTCACCTCAGCTGTGAGGGAGTGAGGGATGGGAATGCAAAACTTCCACTTGTGCTGATTGTCATATTTTATTCGTAGGAGGTGAATCTGTACAAAGGCAAGAACTATCCAATCATGAATGTGCATGAACGAACCCTCAGTGTTCTAGCCTGCAGGGTGAGTATTAGAAGAAATCTTCCTCTTACAACTAGGACATGGTCAGAATGAGCCAGATAAAGCTGAGCACATCTGGCTGTGGTAGACCACCTGGTAAGCTTAAAAATGTCACTGGAAGGTGCCTGATATACACAGTTCAGTAACTGAAACAGCCATTGGCAGATGTGGGAATCCAGAGTGACTGTTTTCTTCTCTCCCTCCCTCTTAGTATGTTTCTGAGGTGGTGATTGGAGCCCCCTATTCCATCACTGCTGATCTGCTGGATCATTTTAAGGTGAGTATAGTTCCATTGATTGTGTGTGTGTGTGATTTCTACTAACTGGGGCGGGAAGTGTATGCTCTTGGGAACCTGTTGTTAAAAGGAAGTATCTATACACACCTGTAAATTAGTTTCACTGGGGAACATGCTGGGGTAGTTGGGGAAAGGGGAACGAATGCATGTATTGCTAGCAGCAATTACTCTGTAGCATCTCCTCTGGTTCTGAAAAGCTATTATCTGTACCCAGCCTGACTATTGTTCCTTATCTGATGAGGGGTGGGCTACAGTACCAGGATGCTTGTGAGGAAGAGAACACATTAAGGATTGTACCAATATGTTTTGGATCAGCCATGGAAGTAACTGCCTATATTTTTGTGGGTGAGTTGCTGGCAGTTGTCTCCCTTCATACTGTACCTGTGGTCGACAAGCGCTTGAGAGATATGTCCCTTTGCTTCTGAAGTTTTACAGGTAGCCACATCATACTGTAGGGGAGCCTGCGAGTGAAGGTGATAGTGACTATTGCTGTTTCTTTGCAGGTAGACTTTGTGTGCCATGGAATGACAGAGGTGGTACCAGACAAGAATGGGTCAGATCCATATGAGGTAAGCAGAAAACTCCTTCCTGGTTAGTGTCGATTTCATGCCATCTGTTGTCCAAATCACAGTGCATGGCAGAGAATTGGGTTCTCTTCTGGGGGGCTGTTTTTGAAAAATGGGTATGTGGGTGACTGGGCAATAAGGCTTGGCCTGTCATTTGTGTGACAAAGTGGCAAGCCTCTCCTTGCTGTGGTAAGGAGTGCAGTTCTGTTCCTCCCTTGAATGCACTTGGGTTGTCAGCTTTTCCTGCAGCTGTGGCACATATTGGGCATTCAGAAACTATTTTGGCAAATGCCTGTTGTTAACTTCTTTGGAATGCCCCTAAAGAGCCACTGCCTTGTGTCCTCTCATCTCTCTTCCCCATATTTGCAGGAACCCAAAAAGCGCAATATCTTCCGGCTGGTGGACAGTGGCAACAATCTCACAACAGATCTGATAGTGAAAAGAATAATTAAAAACAGGTTGGCTGATCTTGACTTTGGTTCACGTTGGCATAATAAGGCCTAGATTCTACTGTGCCGTAACTCCTTGCTTGTCTTTTATTTTGGAGTCCCGTACGATGCTAGTCATATTACAGACTAAACACGAATTCACAGATGGGAATAGCTAAAATACTTTCCAACATCCCTGAAGATGAAATTTCAACAGTTTCATTTCAATGTTCAAAACCAACAAGTAGTGTGGGCCTTGGAACAAAGATTCTGTGCTCTGCACCGTTGCTGCCTCCCCATAGTTTCAAGTCTACAACTATCCACTGCCTGATATTCTAGTTGCTGTTCCCTCTGTCAGTTTTGACAGTACTAGCACATTCTGAATTCTTTGAAAACAGATATGGCAACCAGAATTTATTATGCAAGTATGAGTAAGCCATTGGTGTGTGCATAATAGTTACCTGGAGCGCTGCATTTGCTGTTGTAAGGACTGTCTTGGCAAGGGAGAGCTTTTGTGCCAAGCAGTCTGTTGCGATACTGGATTCTGTCTGGTGCTGCTGCCAGGGCCGTTTGAAGAAGCAGGAGCGAATCCGTTGTCCTTGCCCACACAATTCTGATAGTGGTTAGACTATGTCTGTTCCCATGATGGTTCCCGAGCTCTGAACATGCTTTTCCAGGCACCTTTAAGAATGTTGAATCCCTGAAGCCATTGGGTCCTCAACTAGAGTCTTCCACATGGCTGCCTTAGATGGCTTACTTGTCCAGAGCCTCTCCTAGGAGGGATCAGTGTTGAAGCAGCAGAAGTGAGTGGCTTAGCAGAGTAGTATTTTTTCTGTCTTGGCTGTTTGGAGCGTCTCCACCCCCATCGTTCAGCCTGGACACAGAGATCCAGCACTGAGGGTCTTCTGGCAGTTCCCTCACTGTGAGACGTGAAGCTACAGGGAGCCAGGCAGAGGGCCTTCTTGGTGGTGGCAACCTGGAACGCCCTCCCATCAGATGTCAAAGAGATGAGTAACTATATAACCTTTAGAAGACATCTGAAGGCAGCCCTGTATAGGGGAGCTTTTTAACGTGCAATGTTTTATTATGTTTTTATACATGTTGGAAGCCACCCAGTGTGGCTGGGGCGACCCAGCCAGACGGGTGGGGGTACAAATAATAAAATCATTGTCCTTACAATTGAAAGAGCACAGTGGATTTAAATATTCCATGCTGATACAGATTTCTCGATCGTTGCAGGTTGGAGTTTGAAGCCCGGAACCAGAAGAAAGAAGCAAAAGAATTGGCTGTGCTGGAGGCCATGAAGAGAAGAGAGGAGGAAGGGGCCCTGGGGAAGGCAGGCCAGGAAGATCATGAGAGCTAGCATGGGGAACGGTGTAGCAGAATCCTTCCCTCCTGGAGCGGCAATATTTTCCTGGAGGATAGGATACTGCTGCCAGCCTTAGGAAGGCCTGCGGTAATAATTCTCCCGTGTGTGGGGAAGATCCCGGATGCTGCTATCTAGTTAGCCCAGGCCCACTCCCATGGGAAGATTTTAACATTGCCCTCTCAATAGCAGGTTTCAATTCCAATGAATGTTTGCAACATGGTGTGATTTCACCTGACATATTGGAGCTGGGGAGTCAGGGTTATCTCTGCTCAACTTCTTATTGAGTCTCTGCATCTCGGAGCATCTCTCTGATTTCTGCCTGCCAGAGACAATTTTTTAATCTTTACAACCGTCCTTTCTGGTCTGGCTCATTGCTTACAGCATTAATAGGATCCCAGAGCATTTGCTCAACAGCAGTGCTTGCTGGAGTTGGGCTCCAAGCCAGACTGACCACTACATTTCCTAGCTTGGGCACAAAGGGTTCTCTAAGTGGCCTGTTGCTGCTTGCACACACTGCCTTGCATCTGGTACCTACAAAATATTTCCAAGCTGTAACAGTGGATGGAGCTTAGGCAAGTCCCAGGGTTCCCCGGTGGTAGACAGTGGCCCTCACTACTCTGTACTATGGCCAAGCAAGAGATTGGTGGCACTGCAATTCTCAATGTTCTCACAAAACACAAATACCGCATAGATCTTCAGAATGTGCTTGGAGCTCCATCCTAAAGCCCCAGTATGTTGCTTCACAACCAGGGCTTCATTCTCATCCAAATGGGCCTTGTGGTTCTTGTGCGGAGAGATGGAGCCATCAGATACATTGAGCCCAGTATACTGCGTATTGTATTTAAAATGCTTTGTGCTGCTAAAGTTGAATGCTTTCTGGTGAGATCTAGGTGCAGATCACTGTCTGAGGCATCTTTTCATGTGTGGTGGGAAACACATGGGGGGGCACATGTGACCATGGGGCTCTTCCCTGTCCAGGCAGGCTCTGTGTCTTTTCTATCTCTCTTGTACAATTTCAGCGGTGGAAATTAATAAAATGTTGATGACTTACTTGTGTGGGAGTGATTACTTTATTTTATTTATTAAATTTCTATCCCACCCTTCCTTTGAAGATCACAGGGCAGTTTACAGTGTAAAAGTACAAAATACATACCATAATAACAAACAAAAAAACAATAGCCCCCATATTATTGTTATTAGCCCTGCTTTTGGGCTTCCTGAGAAGCATGTGGTTGGTCATTGTGAGTGCTGGGGCAACCCAATAAAATGTGTGTAGGGTATAAATAGTAAAATTAACATTATGGAATGGGACATTCCTATTGTCATCAGAGAAATGTTGGTGGGTATGGGACTGCGCCTTGTGTTACATTTCCCAGAAACTTCTGTATTCTTTAAGTGGGAAATTCACGTCTGAAGATGGGATGAGCGGCAACACGACATACACAAAGATGCACCACCTAGCAATTTGTTAGTTTTCATTTTGTTTATAAAGCCTAAAACATAATCTCTCATAACCACTATTTCCCTCAGTTCCTTGGACTCCCTTTGCAATGGAAGTCATTTTAGGCATAGGGTTCTGCTCTATATCTTCTGCTGTAAGGCCCTTCCTGTGACATTTTGCCACTTTGCTTCTTCCTTCCCACTCCCCCTGTGCCCCCCCTCCAGCTTCTAGTTGCCATCAGGCACCCACTAGCTTGTCCCTGCCACTCACCACTGACAGACACTCGCCACTCCTGGATTCCTGATCGCCCTCTGCTGTAGCTGTGCCCCCCTGCCACTACCAATCCATGGCCACACACGCCACAGTCCACACACCCCAACTACCAGTCCTTCAGGGCTTCCCCAGGAGGAGAAGGCGCAGCAGTGGGTAGGCTGCAGCAGTGGGGTGGCATGGGCACAGCGAAGGAGGAGCAGGATGAAGCAATGAGCACCAGGCAGCAGCAGCAAGCAGCAGGGGGTGTTTGCAGCAGCAAGTGGCAGGAGCCCACCGCCCTGTGGCAATGCACACTGGGTGTGCAGTGGCAGCACTGCCCCAGGAGCCTGGCACCCTGAGGCAGCTGCCTCACTGTGCCTCATGAGCAGGCAGGCCCTGTCTGCTGTGAAGCCAAATGCAAATAAGTCGTTCAGCTTCTCTGCACTCTCCTTAACCTCCTTTGCCCTACTTTTAACTCCCTTGGCAGCCGCCTCCCTAGCCAGTCTCCTGTCGTTAACGTATTTAAAGATTTTTGTTGACTGTCTTTATGGTTGGCCTTCATGGTTTAAGCAACGTGCTCCTCAAATTCTGTTTTTAGTATCCCTTATTAAACCTGCTTCTTGGGAGAAAAGCAATGACAAACCTAGACAGCATCTTAAAAAGCAGAGACATGACCTTGCCAACAAAGGTCCGTGTAGTTAAAGCCATGGTTTTCCCAATAGCGATGTATGGAAGTGAGAGATGGACCATAAAGAAGGCCGATCGCCAAAGAATTGATGCTTTTGAATTATGGTGCTGGAGGAGACTCTTGAGAGTCTCATGGACTGTAAGAAGATCAAACCTATCCATTTTGAAGGAAATCAGCCCTGAGTGGTCACTGGAAGGACAGATCCTGAAGCTGAGGCTCCAATACTTTAGCCACCTCATGAGAAGAGAAGACCCTGATGCTGGGAAAGATGGAGGGCACAAGGAGAAGAGGACGACAGAGGACAAGATGGTTGGACAGTGTTCTTGAAGCTGCCAACATGAGTTTGACCTAACTGCGGGAGGCAGTGGAAGACAGGAGTGCCTGGTGTGCTCTGGTCCATGGGGTCACGAAGAGTTGGACACGACTAAACAACAACATTAAACCCTTATTTTTATTTATTTATTTGGCCAAAGTTTGTGTTCCCTTTTTTGTTCTCACTTGGACAAGGCTTCCATTAGAAAATGGAATGGCTCTGTTAGCTTCTTTGGCTCTGCTGTTAACGACACTTGGCCCATTGATTTCTAGGGGTAGCTTTCGTTTTTTAGGGAAGAAGTGGTGGGAAGTGGCCTTGAAGGATCAGTAGAAGGGTGGGTGGGAAGGAGACCAGTAGTGGGGTTGGGGGGAGAGGAAATTGTTGTGTTCATCCTAACAGCTGTAATAGTAATGATGATGATGATGATGATGATGATGATGATGGTGATGATGTGGTTTCTGCAGAGAGTGGCTGGCAGATTCAAGACCCTGCCACCAAACATGTAATATTTGGTGAGGAAGATTGTCTTTGGGGAGCACGGAGTAGTTTCACAGCACTTCCAGGCTTCAGTCTCCTTTGCCACTCTGACTGCCCACCTGGACAAGAGGGGCTGCTGTGGCCTGGGCACCTCCTCTCCTCCTTTCCTAGCCAAGTGCCACCTGCCTATGGGCCGTTGACTGAGCTCTGTGCCCCATCCCACCTCTCGCTGGAACCTTAACAAAGTGGCATTCATGCCCTGAAACTCCTCTCCTTCTGAGCATCTCATGTTTGTTTTTAATCTTCGCCTTGTTACCATTTTTGAATTAATTTCTCTGAAACTTGAAACTCCTCTGGGCCCGGCCGCTTCTGCAGAGTGTGAGATTTGGAAAGGATTTGTCATTAAATGCAAACAGCTCAGCCCAAAGTGGCAAATCTACCGCGGGCTGTGCATTTCCATAGGAAGAAGGTGCCGCTGGCTTCCAACTGTTTGAAAATTGTTATTAAAAATGTCAGACTTATTTAATTTTTGCCTTCCCTGCTGCTTCGCAGCCTGAATCTGAAACTTCAGGTCTACTCAATCAAATGCAATGAGCAGTGCCTGGCGGAGCTGGAGTTACTCACAACACCTTATTGTTCTTTCTGATCACAAACCCTTTTGCATTTTACATTTTCCCTGCTCTTAAAGTGCCTGTGGGTCCCTGCCTTTCTGTGCTGGCATTTGCTGATGGGTTGTTTCCCCCTTGGGGAATGGGAGATGGTAACGAACTTGGAGTTAGATTATGGGGAAGGTTCATGAATTTCAAATGGAGGCTGTTTACTGTTGCCTGTCTCAATAAAAGCTCTGGGACCTGGCAGTCATTGCTCGCTCACTTTTAGGAGCAATCTTGTTCCATTAAACTAGTAGTGGGGAGCCTGGAGCTCTCCAGATGATCCTGGACTACAACAGGGCCATTGGCCAGGCTGATGCAAGTTGGAGCCTAATAACATCTGGAGGACTGAAGATTCTTCCAATGCCACTGCCTACATTACCCCAATGGTCCACTTTCTAGTCCAGTATTCTGTTCCTGTGGCCAGTTTTTAGAATCAGTAAAGTTTAACACAGAGTACTTCATCCCTGGGACGCGGGTGGCGCTGTGGGTTAAACCACAGAGCCTAGGACTTGCCAATCAGAAGGTCGGCAGTTCGAATCCCCGCTACGGGGTGAGCTCTCGTTGCTCGGTCCCTGCTCCTGCCAACCTAGCAGTTCGAAAGCACATAATGTGCAAGTAGATAAATAGGTACCGCTCCGGCGGGAAGGTAAACGGTGTTTCCGTGCACTGCTCTGGTTTCGCCAGAAGTGGCTTAATCATGCTGGCCATATGACCCAAAATCTGTCTGCAGACAAACGCCGGCTTCCTCGGCCTATAGAGCGAGATGAGCGCCGCAACCCCAGAGTCGGTCACGACTGGACCTAATGGTCAGGGTTCCCTTTACCTTTACTTAATCCCTAAGTGTCTACTGGCCTGACCTACAGGGATACAGTGGTACCTCGGTTCTCGAACTTAATTCATTCTGGGAGTCTGTTCAACTCCTGAAACCGTTCGACAACTAAGGCATGGCTTCTGATTGGCTGCAGGAGCATCGGACGTTCAGCTTCCGAAAAATGTTTGCAAACCAGAACACTTAATTCTGGGTTTGCAGCATTCAGGAGCCAATTTGTTCGACAAATAAGCCGTTTGAGAACCAAGGTTCCACTATACCATGAAACTGAATGCCCTGTGACCCACTTATTAAAAATGACCACAATATATGCTTAAATATACCTGTGCTGAACTTTTTATGTTTGTAAAAGGGTTCACTACACATCTTGGGGAATTTTCCGTTCATCTTGGAGCCTAGACTGATGTGCTTATGTAGGAAGGAATAAGGGAAAGTGAATCTTAACTAGTCCTTAATTCTGGCTTGATCTGCCTTCCCATTGCTTAATATTAAGGAGTGGAGGCACTGCTATTATTGTATCAAGAGCACGTTGCAGAAAACTTCCACAATGAAACACCAGTTTGGAGGGGCCCACGTTTTCTTGTCAGTATTAGCAGAGCAGCAAGTGTGAATTTTGGGGGTCAAGAGCATCAGCAGACCAATACAGAGCCTGCGGTGTAAGATAGGCTTCATACAGGTGAGTTGCATGCAGAAGGACAGTTTGTATGCAAGGGCCCTCAGAAGATGTAAGGCACCATTATGGATGAGGGCAGGTTGGTCTCACCGTAATAGTGTCGTCATGCACTTTCCTTTGTGAAAGGGTACTATATTTGTGAATGGGTACACATGTGAATGGGTACTATTCATTAAAAGGGGAGGGAGTGAAAGAATGATTTAGGGACACTGTGGAAGTAAGTGCTAAACCTTTCCCACCTTTCTAGTGATTCCAGCCGCTGAGAGTCAAACCTGCTCTTACTAGGATTCTGTTTTGTTGATCACTAGAATGTGAAGCAATGGCAGAACTGGGTATATGTTTGACGATTTCCCCCAAAACTTGGGTCTCCAGCTGTTTCTGGACTACAATTCCAATCATCCCTGACCACTAGTTCTGCTAGCTAGGGTAGGGATGATGGGAGTTGTAGTCCAAAAACTACAAAGTTTGGGAAACACTGTGTTAGACTATAATGGGAATGAAAACTTTGCCCACACAAAAACACACATCAGCCTTCCCCAACCTCATGTCCTCCAGCTGTTTTGGGCTACAGCTCTCAGCAACCAATCAGCATGGCTGTGTTGGCTGTGGCTGATGGGAGTTGTAGTCCAAAATATTTTGACAGTATGGGATACTTGCTATACAGTCATACCTTGGTTGTCAAATGCCTTGGTACTTGGACATTTTGGCTCCCGAACACAGCAAACCTGGAAGTGCGTGTTTTGGTTTGTCAACTTTTTTGGAAGCTGAACGTCCAACACGGCTTCCAGTTGAGTGCAGCCAATCGGAAGCCGTGCCTTGATTTTTGAACCACTCCTGGAGTCAAACGGACTCCCAGAAAGGATTAAGTTCGACAACCAATGTACCTACCACTGTAATAGATGAGCTGCACACCAATGCCTGTTAATATAAAGCACATTGTGTGACAAATTATATGTTATGACAATGGCACGTTGTCGAATTATTGGAAAAGGTATTTCAATGCATTACATAGGGAGATGCCTTATATTGAATGAGGCCATTGGTAAGCCTGGCTCAGTATTGTCTATACTGATTGGTTGTTGCTTTATAGACAAATTTCAGGCAGGAGTCTTTGTACTGGAGACACCAAGGATGGCAACTGGTACCTTCTGCATGCAAAGCAGACACTCCACCATGGAGCTCTGGCCCTGGTTGCTAGAACTAAATGTAAAATCTTATTTCTGAATGCTCTACTTGGGTATTTTATTTATTGTCTGGTATCTTTCAGGAGCCAGCAAGGCTTGGGCTTGAAGAACGCTGCTACAAAGAAATTGATTTTATGTCACAGGAAGAATCTAGAAGTACCCCAGTGGCACAACAGTAGCTGGAGGGGTTAGCACAAGTGATGGTGAGAGAGCAAGCTCTCTTCAATAACCACTCAGGTGATTGTGATCTATGGTCACCTCTTCAGTAGCGCTTTGTTGGTAGCTGGTTTGTGAGGGTTCTTTCCCCTCATCCCTTCCATTATTCTGGGTGTACCTAACTTTGTGTGTCTGTGGGAACACATAAACAAGATTCAAAGGATGGATTTGTGTCAGATACAGTGGAAATTATATAAGATGAGAAGAAGAGAGCTGAGCTCCGTGGATAAAAGGTCTTGTGGAAGTTTCTGTTAGCTGTGGTACAGCTGCTGTCCTCTGAGTATAATGTTCCTTAGAATAGTTTCTACTGTCCTCCTCAGATTTAGTTTGATTAATTCAGTTGGGACTGGTGTTATCTGAGTGACTCTGTCTTAGAGGAAGTCAAGGTAAAAGGTAAAGGACCCCTGGATGGTTAAGTCCAGTCAAACGTGACTATGGGGATGCAGGTGGTGCTGTGGTCTAAAAACCACTGAGCCTCTTGGGCTTGCTGATCAAAAGGTCGGCAGACCAAATCCCTGAGACACAGTGAGTTCCCATTGCTCTGTCCCAGCTCCTGCCAACCTAGCAGTTTGAAAGCAAACCAGTGCAAGTAGATAAATAGGCACCACTATGGCAGGAAGGTAAATGGCATTTCCATGCACTCTGGTTTCCGTCATGGTGTTCCGTTGTGCCAGAAGCGGTTTAGTCATGCTGGTCACATGACCCGGAAAGCTGTCTGTGGACAAACGCCGGTTCCCTTGGCCTGAAAGTGAGATGAGTGCCGCAACCCCGTAGTTGCCTTTGACTGGACTTAACCGTCCAGGGGTCCTTTACACTTTCTTTACCTTTAGAGGAAGTCAATATCCTTAGCCTGCTTGTGACAGCACCCTTTGTGTCAGAAGGGGTCTATATACAGGGTGAGTCTTTTAAAAGAGGCCCTGTGGAACATGTGTACTCTGCTTCCACGAGGCCTCTTTTAAAGGACTCATCCTGTACAAAGGATCATATCTGACACCTCATCCTCTTGAACATCCTGTCCATCAAGCACTTGAGAGGGCTCCTTGCCTCTTACAGTTCAGGGATAGGGCCCTCCAAGTGTTGCTGGAATGAACCACAATCCCCATCACCCCAGACCACTGGCCACCCCAAATTACATACTGAATGCTTTTGATAAGGCGGAATTGACAGCTACCTCCTCTCTTCCAAATCGTTAGCACTCTGGCTTTGTTCTTTTTGGGGAGGAACTCAGTGGTTGGGAAGGAGTCCTTCTCTCCTCCCAGGCAACTACTGCTGCTGCTTCTGTTTTCTTTGAGAGTGCCACCTCACCTGGTACTCTGAAACCAGAGCTGCAGTCGTGTCTCTGTTCCCTCCCTCTCCCAATTTGTGTGGAAAGTGTTAGTGTGTGAAGCTCATAGCTCCTGTTCTGATATCAAAGGGTCTGCAAGGTCCTTTGAGAAGGCACTGCTTGTTGTTTTCTAACTTGACTCATCATTTGGGTTTTCTACTCTCACCTGAGGCTATCACAAATGGAAGGCAGTACAGATGCAATTATAGCTTTGCAATAAATGGGATGGTGATTGACTTGGATAATTCACACAAGTGCACCCAATGCTGTGTAAATTGCTTAACCCAGTGGCCATTTAAGAGCTGTGGAGTGATAGCTGCACATGAGAACCAGAACAAGGAGGGAGCTTGTCCTCAAAATTAGGAATTTCGGGGTACTTTCCATGGTCTTTATGCTCCCTGAACTTCACTTGTCTTTTATGGAGGGGAGCCAGTGCAGGGATGGAGAATCTGTGGCTCTCTAGATTCTGTTAGATGAAGCCAATGGTCAAAGAAAGATGGAAGTTGTAGTCGAGCCATATTGGGGGGGGGGGGTGAGGGCACATTCCTGAACTGTAGAAAAGAAGCCCACAAAAAGATATTCCCTCTCTAGCACCAGAGTGAGCACAGTGTCACAGAGTGTTTCTTTGTACTCTTCCCCAACCCCTTTGTTACTGGGCTCCATGTGGGGCTCTGCATCACTCTTTCATCTTTGAGTGTCGCCAGTGGAATTCTCTGAGCACTTCTTGTCCTGCCTGCTGCTCTGTAGCACGGGTGGCAGCGACTGCTCCTTGGCACTGGCTCTTTCCAGGGCCTGGGGCTGCTGTCTGGGCGTGCAGGTGGTTTGGGGTTGGGGAGGTGATTAGTATGGAAATGGGAGGATGCGTAGAGCTAGCTTGTTATTGCTACCGCAGGGTGTGTGCTGTGTCTGGCAGCCTCCACAGAGCCAGGGTCCCCCCCCCACTCCGCCCAACCTTCCAAATGTCAATAAATGTCAGTGGAATTAACTGCTAACTGGTGGGATGATGGAGCAGCCTAAAGGAGACAGAGGAACCCAATCCATGTGTAGGTGGGCAACTGGCACTGCCTGTCTGAGATGGCTGTGCTTTTGGAATCATGGGGGGGGGGGGAAACGTCCCCTGGGGCCAAGAAGTTTGGGGAGTGGGAAAGTTTACAGCAAAGTTCTTGGATATTTCCAAGATTAAACTGAAAACAGAAAAAAGGGAGGGAATGGGGGGTTTTTTTGGGGGGGGGAAGCAGAGAAAGGATAATTTTTTCATAGTACTCCCAAGGCCACATTCCGAGTATGTTTACACTCCTGTCCTTATCCCAAAGTGGGACAACTGCATTGTCTCCCAAGATGGATGGAGGCAGAGAAGGGAGGCAGAACATAGTAATTGAGACTAGTTCATTGTGGTGTTCCTCTCAGCTTATGTGGATGTAAAAAGGTAGGTAAAGGACCTCTGTGTGCTGGGCCCAGGGGTAACCCATGAAACGCAGTCCAGGACTGGTCCAGAATCCGAAGGTTCCGCTAGGAGTCAGTCTGACAGGGCCAAGGCAGGACACGAGGCAGGAAACCAGGCAAGTACGGGTACAGGATCTCAGGCAGGATCTAACATCTAGAGGAGCTGGCATTTGTTCACAGACAGCTTTCTGGGTCATGTGGCCAGCATGACCAAACTGCTTCTGGCACGACAGAACACCGTGATGGAAACCAAAGCGCATGGAAACGCTGTTTACCTTTCCACCACAGCGGTGCCTATTTATCTACTTGCACTGGCATACTTTCGAACTTCTGGGTTGGCAGAAGTTGGGACAGAGCAATGGGAGCTCACTCCGTAGCAGGGATTCAAACCGCCAACCTTCTGATCAACAAGCCCAAGAGGCCCAGTGGTTTAGACCACAGTACCACCTGCGTCCACTATACACTGTGGTCACCTTAGCTTATGCTTATATATGCTGTGATCTTCTTTTCAACTTATATTCATGAAATGGGGTGTCTCACCTTGTACAGTAACAGCAAATGCTTATCGGATAAGATATGGGGTAAGGTGTTCAGTATAGGATGATATTATTGAGGAAATTGAAGTGTCAGTGTGACTGCCTGCAGTCACCCTTAAAAAAACCAAAACCTGCCCCCAACATTGCAGCATGATTACATTGGACCAGTACTTGCAGAGATGGATGAAGGGATCTCCAGAACCTGATGGACTTTTTAATTACATAACCACTGAAAGAACAGGAGCAGTCGAGATATGGGATGGACACTTTTCCAATATATTATTGACCGAGTTGAATCCGGAGAGTAGGCTAGTTGTAGGATAAAACCCATTGATTTCTTAATACCATGTGGGATGTGCATTGGTGGTGCATTTAGCCCCAGCCCCCTCTTCATGGGCAGTCATGACATTTCTCTAATTCCCAATAATTTTGACTGGAGGAGAGGAAGGGAAAGAACTAGCAGTCCTTCAGATTTAGGTGCGCCAGGCTGGGAAACACCTTGTTTCCATTGCAAACGGCTTGTCACATGAGATTAAATGCCTCTCACCTCTGCCCACCCCCAATATAGGCACCCAATTCAGGATGCATTTAAGCTTTGCTCTGGAGAGAGCATCACTTTCAGTGCAGGATAAGTTGCACGTATGTGTGGCTGTCCTGTAGTTGGGGAAAAGATGGAAACAAGAGATGCTAACCTGGTCCCCACCAACAGGCAGAGTAAGGCAGTGAGAGAAAATAAGTGAGGGTGGCATTGTGGTCTAAACCACAGAGCCTAGGTATTGCCGATCAGAAGGTTGGCAGTTTGAATCCCCGCGACGGGGTGAGCTCCTGTTGCTCAGTCCCTGCTTCTGCCAACCTAGCAGTTTGAAAGCACGTCAAAGTGCAAGTAGATAAATAGGTACCGCTCTGGCGGGAAGGTAAACGGCGTTTCCGTGCGCTGCTCTGGTTCGCCAGAAGTGCTTAGTCATGCTGGCCACATGACCCGGAAGCTGTACGCTGGCTCCCTCGGCCAATAAAGCGAGATGAGCGCCGCAACCCCAGAGTCGGCCACGACTGGACCTAATGGTCAGGGGTCCCTTACCGTTTTATGTTACCTTATGAGGTCTGGGTGGAGAGCTGATGTGTGTGTGTGTGTGTGTGTGTGTGTGTGTGTGTGTGTGTGTGAATGTGAGTGTGTGTAACAGAGAGAGAGAGAGAGAGAGAGAGAGAGAGAGAGAGAATATCAGAGTTCAGTGTGTGTTTGTTTACTTATTTATTTCATCAAGTTTATATACCAGATGTTTGTGGTGGAAAACTCAAAGCTGTTGCAGGGTTTGGGGAAGTGGAGGGGCAGGCTAGCATGGATATAGTATGAAAGAGCAGTGAAGGTGAGAACTTCCTTAACAGTCTAAGGAGCTACTGAATGCAATGGGGCCATTAACCCAGGCTGTGTTTGTTAAACTCCTCTTCCCATCAGCCCCAGCCAGCATGGCCAAAGGCCACTGAGGAATGATGGGGGTTGTAATCTAGCAACATCTAGAGAGCCATGGGTTCCCCATCCCTGCAGTAGTCTATGGATTTTTCCCTGTGCTTCCCACCCCCCCGGAAAAGAGGTGCTGTAACTCAACATGCATACCTCTCTTGTTCTCTTATAATGGCCATGGTTCCCACCTGAGAGATGCCAGAACTGAGTTCCGGCTGAAAAAAGTACAATAATACCTCATGTTACGTTTGCTTCATGTTACGTTTTTTCAGGTTGTGTCCTGCGGTGACCCGGAAGTACAGGAAAGGGTTACTTCCAGGTTTTGCCGCTCGCGCAAGCACAGAAGCGCTAAATTGTGCTTCGCGCATGCGCACAAACACCAAATCGTGCCGCGCACCTGCGCAGATACAGCGCTTCAGGTTGCGAGCTTTTCATATTGCGAACAGGCCTCCAGAATGGATCCCGTTCGCAACCAGAGGTACCACTGTGCTGGATTTTCCTGTGTAGCACCCAAACCTCACTCTGTCTCCTGATCCCCAGTTCTCTGATTCCTCCATGTGTGCCATCTCTTTCCCCTCCTTGCTTCACGGGCCTTCAGCCACTGCTGCAGCCATGAGTGCCAGGGCTCAGGAGGAGGACATAGCACATAGTTTATGAGCACCAATTTGTCAGTCGCTTCCAGCCAGTAATTTTCCACTGGCTGAGCAGCGGTGGCACTTGGCGGGATCCTATAAACTCATGCTTGTCACAGGCCTGATGGGGCCCAGGAGGCCATGGAGACACTTCCTTGTCAGTAAGTACAGAAGAAAAAGTTCTGCTTGACAAATGGCGGATGTTACAGAGGGGAATTGCTATGGGAATGAAGAACTTTGCTGGTTTTGAAACTGGACTTGTCTAATTTCTGAAAGGTGATACTCCAGATGGTTGTTGTTGTAGTTTTTGTTTGATCAGTGTTCCTGCTCCTGCGTACAAGCTTTTTTTTTGCAAACAACATCATTGCCATCCAAATAATGACCTCTATTCCCTTGCCTCCCATTTAATCCAGATGCACCCTTCCTAGGTGGGTGGGGTGGGTGGAAATGATATTGTTATGTACTGAATTGAATAGGATCCAAAATGCAGCAGTCTGATTGGTCCACAGGAGCCACCCAATCCAGATCCAGTTGGAAGTGAATCCGCAACCTGATTGGCCCACAGGTGAATCCCGGAAGTAGCCAATCACGTGGGGCCCATTGTGTAAATAATGTATATAAAGCAGACATTCTGGGGGAAGTTCCATTCCTCCTCACCACTATGAGCTGAATAAGGAGCATGAAATCCACTCTCGACTCTGAGTATATTTCAGATATGTAACAAAAACCCTGAGGCTAACAATCCCTTTGCAATATCTAATGGACCCATATGCAAATTAAGCTCCCGCCTGGAATGACCCAGGTGGCGAAGAAACCTCCCCATCCCTTTTAGATGTTCCCCACTACCACTTTCTTCCACCCCCATAATTCTACACATTTACACAGGGAAGAGTAATTTGGTTAAGGGATTCCCAAACCGAAGAGTGGGGGCTGTGCTTTCACATGTCGATTTGCTTGCTGTGGACCCAGATATGACAACTGCTACTCTTAAAACAGCATCAGAACATTCAGGAATGGCTTCTCCCACTTAGGTGGTACACCACTCTACTGGTCCATCCTCTTTTTGTCTTGATTTTGCAAGCACAACTCCAGCAATGCTCTGTGGGTGAGAGACTGCAGCAAATGGGTGGATGGCAGTGCTTCTTAACTGCATGTTCCTCTTCCAAAGATGTTAACGGTTGTGGAGAAGGCAAGGAGCTGCCAATTCTACTTATGTCCTGCCCTGGCTCAGTGGCAGAATACACACCTTGCACATAAAAACTCCAAGGTTTGAGCCACAGCACCTGGGAAAGATCTCTGGCTGAAACCCTGGACAGTTGCTGCCAATCTGTGTAGCAGACACTATTGAGCTAGACTTGATTTTCTTCTTGAACCTGCTTCTACTCATTGATGATCTCCCTTCCACTCCTTGGCTGTGTACACATTGCTGGCTTAAAATGCAATGAGATCACACCCACCCACCCATGTTTCAAAGCACATTTGCTGGTTGTTGTACACATCAGTAGGGTTAAATGTGTTTCCACGTCTCCTGCTGTCTGTCCAGACCAGTGGGCAGAGTGGGGACATGGATGTCTCCATGTGGCTTACATTTTCAAATCGGATCACAGCTGGTTTGGGGGTGGAACACATGAAAACACAGTGTTTCTCAAGGAACCACACAACAGTTCTACTTCCGCCCATTTATCCTCATAACAAACCCGTGAGGTAGGTTGGGGTAAAATACAGTGAGCGGCTTTATGGCAGACTGGGCGTTTGAACTGATCTCTCAGGTCTTAGTGCAACACTCTAACCACAATGCTACACTGGCTTCTATGTGCGTTGTTTCAGCAATTTCTCTCTCTCTGGACTCAGCTATAGGTAAAGGTAAAGGGACCCCTGACTATTAGGTCCGGTCATGGACGACTCTGGGGTTGCAGCGCTCATCTCGCTTTACAGGCAGAGAACTGTCCACTTCCACAGACAGTTTTTCCGGGTCATGTGGCCAGCATGACTAAGCCGCTTCTGGTGAACCAGAGCAGTGCACAGAAACACCGTTTACCTTCCTGCTGGAGCGGTACCTATTTATCTACTTGCACTGCGTGCTTTCAAATTGCTAGGTTGGCAGGAGCAGGGACCAAGCAATGGGAGCTCACCCTGTCGCAGGGATTCAAACCGCCAACCTTCTGATCGGCAAGTCCTAGGCTCTGTGGTTTAACGCACAGCGCTACCCGCGTCCCCTCTGGACTCAGCTATACAGCTGCAAATAAAGCATTTAAGTGTGTTGTAAAGTGAATTATAAACCACAGAGCCTAGGGCTTGCTGATCGGAAGATCGGTGGTTCGAATCCTCGCAATGGGGTGAGCTCCTGTTGCTCAGTCCCTGCTCCTGCCAACCTAGCAGTTCGAAAGCATGTCAAAGTGCAAGTAGATAAATTGGTACCACTCCGGCGGGAAGGTAAACAGCATTTCTGTGCGCTGCTCTGGTTCACCAGAAGAGGCTTAGTCATGCTGGCCACGTGACCCGGAAGCTGTACGCCGGCTCCCTCGGCCACTAAAGCGAGATGAGCGCCACAACCCCAGAGTCGTCTGCAACTGGACCTAAAGTTCAGGGGGTCCCTTTACTTTTACTAAAGTGAATTATACAAATGTGACACTAGATGGCGATGGTGAGCTATGGCAGATTCAATATTTTATTTCACAACGTTTTTTATATGTGTCTAGTCTCTCTCTCTCTCTCTCTCTCTCTCTCTCACACACACACACACACATGCACACACACACGCTTTCTGCCTTCTCCTGCAGGAGGTTCCAAGTCCTCCTCTCAATAGCGGCTACAAGGGGGCCATCATATCTCCCCCCTGCACCATGCTAATGCATGCCCATAGCCAAGGGGGAGGCAAGAAGGGGTAGCTACTGCCCGAATAAATATATATTAGTAAAAATACATAGCAAACTGAGGTTCTGCCCACCCACAAAAGGTCCCCCCCAATATCCTGCCTATGCCCATGTGCTAATGTACCCCAAAATCAACTTCTTGCTGAGTAAACAAGCTGCTGCTAAAAGCGCTCATCTCCCCTTCCTGGAGGTGGGGATTTCTTTCCTCTATCTGTGAGCAGTGCTGTCACTTGTAATTAAGCTGCAGCTGCTGCTGTCTCTGAGGAAAGGTGACTGGTTCTGCTTGACAGTATTAGTTAACATTAGGCTGCGGAACTTATTCCTCTCCCTAATTAGTTCGTTAATTTCTGCAGATGAAATGATTAAATGAGGACATCTGCCTTATGGGCCTGTAATTCCTGAAGCTCCAATATTTGTGTGTGTGTGTGTGTGTGTGTGTGTGTGTTTGAGAGAGACAGAGAGACAGTGATGGAATTAGATATTCCCACAAACTAGGGGATCCAGGATTGATACATCAACCCATTCCCTCCACGCTCTGAGGATTTAGATTGTCCCAGACAGTCAAAGGAGGATCTGGAATCTCACCTCTAAGTAAGCGCACGTCTAAAGACGTAAGAGGGTGGGCAGCTCCACTTTGTGTGACAAATAGAACCAGGGGGTGTGTATTGCACAGTGGGCACAAAGTATAGATTACTCATTTATTTATAACATTTATATACAGGTTGATTGCCACCAAACCTCTAAGCCGTTTACAAGAAATATTATTTTTCAATGAAACAGTTAAAAATATTTAAAAACGAGAAAAACCAACAGACGGAAAAGATAAAAACATGAGAGCATCTACATGGCTGGCAAGGCTTGCCTAAACAAAAAAGGGTTTTATAAGCAAGCACCAAAATATGCCTGCTTGATCTCAACTGGCTGGAAGTTCCAAAGTGCATTTATTATTATGTACATAGATGTTTTGAAATAACTGTGTACACATGCAGAAGCTCTGAACCAGGCAGGGTACACAGTGTAAACACTGAAGTACATGCAACAATTGTGTTCACCACATAGAGCTCGGAGCTGTGCCACAAATGCAAAAGTCACGTTTGCAAATGTATCTTTTACAAGTACAGTGTTAAGATAACTACAATTGCTTCAGCTCAGAGATCACCAGCTGACTGCTTCGATCAGCAGAATTGGCACTACCACAGGTGCCACATACAGTAATGCCCGTTCCACGTTTGTAAGAACTCGGTTTTTTAGTGTGGCAGCACTACACTTTGGAACTCCCTGCCTATTGAAAGCAAGCAGGCACCTTCGCTGTGCTCTTTTCAGTGCCTGCAAAAAAGCGTTTCTGTTTAGACAAGCCTACCCTGTTGCTTAGAGAGTTGTGGCGATTTTAATCTGTTTTAATATTTTAACTTCTGTATGTCTTAAAGTAGGGTTGTGATTTCTTTCTTGATTTTACTGTTTTATCTTCTTTGAATTGCTTTGAGATTTTTCCAGTCAATTTTATACGTGTAAATTTTAGGAAATTAATAAATATAATTTCTGAGTGTCCACTCCATAACAGACATGGGTTTAACCTCTATTAATAATAAGTATGAAATAGTCCACAGTTCCTGACTTGACTTACAATGGCAAAAGTCCTGGACAAGACTATTCAAACTTTAGCCAAGAACAAAGTTCTCCAGTTAAGAGCGGTAGTCTCATAATCTGGGGAACCAGGTTCACATCTCCGCTCCTCCACATGCAGCTGCTGGGTGACCTTGGGCCAGTCACACTTCTCTGAAGTCTCTCAGCCCCACTCACCTCACAGAGTGTTTGTTGTGGGGGAGGAAGGGAAAGGAGAATGTTAGCCGCTTTGAGACTCCTTCAGGTAGTGATAAAGCGGGATATCAAATCCAAACTCCTCCTCCTCCTCCTCCTCCTCCTCCTCCTCCTCCTCCTCCTCCTCTTCTTCTTCTTCTCCCATTGCCATCAGGAATAAAGTGAACCAATAAAAGATGGGTTCAGAGCAGATCCTACATTCTATCTACATTCCTTCTAGGATCTTCATAGCTCTCTCATGTGACTGAGCCACAGTTACACCTTGCTTTTACCTTTGAATATGGCCTATTAGATTACTTGTGGCTTTCTTGAAATGTGGCTGGACTCCAACTCCCATCACTCCCAGCCATCATGGCCACTATATATTTTTTTCTGGTCAGCTGTCTTTGTTCTATAAAGTGACCTGCTAGGATTTTGGATAGAGGGATCTGGGGTGGCTGTGTCTTTGTGTTACTGACTGAATAGTACAGTGCTATTTTAATTTACTAATATATTGCATTTGACTTCTGTTTTGTATGCTTTGAGATTCTTTCAAAAATAAAGCAATTAAGAAAATTTCCAAATAAAGAATTACCGTAAATTGGTTCTAGTACCACCACCCTGTCCCCGTTGTGACATGGAATTGTTTTCGACACAGATAAAAAGGCATTTCTATTAAAAATGCAAATTATCATTTCCCTAATTACTTTTTATTAGGGTGATTAAATTGGGCAGATACTATAGGGAAAGCCATATGGTGCCAATATTCGTGGATCAGCCTTGCTGCACGAAAATAAGTTGCAGCCTGACTTGTCCCTGCTTACTCAACACTAATGACCGATCCCCGTACATTTGCTTTCATGTAAACAAGCTTTAGGGACGCGGGTGGTGCTGTGGGTTAAACCACAGAGCCTAGGACTTGCCGATCAAAAGGTCGGCGGTTTGAATCCCTGTGATGGGGTGAGCTCCCGTTGCTCGATCCCTGCTCCTGCCAACCTAGCAGTTCAAAAGCATGTCAAAGTGCAAGTAGATAAATAGGTACCACTCCAGCAGGAAGGTAAATGGTGAAGGTAAACGGCATTTCCGTGCGCTGCTCTGGTTTGCCAGAAGCAGCTTAGTCATGCTGGCCACATGACCCAAAAACTGTACGCCGGCTCCCTTGGCCAATAAAGCGAGATGAGTGCCACAACCTCAGAGTCGGTCACGACTGGACCTAATGGTCAGGGGTCCCTTTACCTTTACCTAAACAAGCTTGGGCTTGCAGCCAGGCAGTGTGATCCAGTGCACGTTTCTGTGGAAATGCATTACACTCTGTTCTGTGGGACTTTCTCCCAGGTAAATGCAAGCAGAGGGCTACAGCCTTGATTGCCTTTGTGTGTTTGTTTTGTTTTTAAATTGGTTTTACATAGTTTTATACATTTTAACTTTAACCATTTCAAACATTAAAATAAAAGGTTCTTTCAAACCTGTGGACCTCCTGCCCTCTCTCCATGGGTTCCATATTTGAAATAAAGTATTCTGCATCTTTTACCATTATTCATCTGTTATATATCTATAGTTACCATAGTTGATTCCACATTACAAGTGTCATTACATCCCCGCCAATGATTTTAACTGTTTACAGTGGTCCTTTAAATATATTAAAAATTTACTCCAGTCTTTTAGAAATACTTGATCTTCCTGGTTAGCCTTGATTGCCTTTGAATCCCGGGAATATTGCTGAAGCCTGACCTGGGGACCATTTTAGCAGTGTGAAAACCCACTCTGTTTCTCTGAAAGTGCCTAGATCAGGGGTCAGCAAACTTTTTCAGCAGGGGGCGGTCCACTGTCCCTCAGACCTTGTGGGGGGCCGGACTATATTTTTTTGGGGGGGGAATAAACAAATTCCTATGCCCCACAAATAACCCAGAGATGCTTTTTAAATAAAAGGACACATTCCACTCTTGTAAAAACACGCTGATTCCCAGACCTTCTGAGGGCCAGATTTTGAAGGCAATTGGGCCGGATCTGGCCCCCGGGCCTTAGTTTGCCTACCCCTGACCTAGATAAAGGCACCCTCTTCCCTTTTCTGGGCTTGGCGGCAGCTTCTCCCATTGCAACAGCGGCAGGAGGGATGGAGCTGAGAAATCTTTGTCCTCCAAATGTGAAATCCCCTGGGCGGTGCTAGCAGCACCTCTGAGCACCCCTAAAGCCTGTTCTGGATATATGCCTGGTCAGAATGGAGCCTCACTGAGTTCACGTTACAGTGGTACCTCGGGTTAAGTACTTATTTCGTTCAGGAGGTCCGTTCTTAACCTGAAACTGTTCTTAACCTGAAGAACCACTTTAGCTAATGGGGCCTCCCGTTGTTGCATGATTTCTGTTCTCATCCTGAAGCAAAGTTCTTAACCCGAGGTACAATTTCTGGGTTAGCGGAGTCTGTAACCTGAAGCGTATGTAACCTGAAGCGTCAGTAACCCGAGGTACCACTGTAATTATGTTTACTCAGATTTTGACCAAAGAAGCGTCATCTTTCTCTTCCCGGTGTCTCCTTCTGTGGAGCCAATAACTTTGTTCAACCTGTTTTATCAAGAAACCCAGGCAAGCACAAGAGCCGTTTAAAGCTGCCTTTATTATGAGATGCAGGAGAAAAAACACACACTCCCGGACGGAGTCGGTCGCTTTGGCAAGAGAGCAACCCCCTCCGCTGCCTCCGCCTCCCTCCCTGTCCTCGCCCCGTCCGGATGCCCCGCTCCGGGCTCCAGGGGGAAGGACGCCCCGTCGGGGCTCAAGCGCTGGCGCAGTCCGCAGGGTCCAGCGAGACGGTGACATCGGCTTTGCACTGGATGACGCTGGGCAAGCCAGGCAGCAGCTGGCAGCTCTGCAGCTCCGGGGCCACCTCCTTCACACACACCGCCTGCAAAGGGAAAAGGGGAAAGTGAGAGGGCAAGGCGGGGGCACCAGCCTCAGGCTTCCCTCCCTCCCCGGCTTGCTCGACTGCGATCCTAAAGCACTTCGGAGGAAGCCCCGTGGAGCAGAAGAGCCTTTCAATGTGCCCAGGATGGAGCTGAGCATCTCCCTCATTGCAATATCTTTACCTCCTTGATACTGCGCGACCCGACAGCCTGTTTGGCTAAAAAGCAGCAAATAATAATAAATTGTATTTATACCCCGCCCTCCCCAGCCAAGACCGGGCTCAGGGCGGCTAACAACCAATAATAAAAACGAGTTGCATGAATACAACTTAAAAACAAGATTAAAATACAACATTAAAACAATTAAAATAGATATTTCAGATTTTTATAGGTAAAAAAATATAGGTATAAAACCATATAGGCTTTTTTAATTTAAAAAGTTAGAAAGTGCTGATTGGTACTATTACTATAATTATCTGATGAATACAACTTTTCGGGAGTGGCTAATGTACGCTCTAACTCAATAATAATAAATATACAATGCAATGCATTGAAATAAATCACAATGCATATAAAAGAAACTCCCCCCCCAGCTGCCTTCTCCACCCGGGACCCCCTCCCTCTTCCAGGGGGCGCGACTTGCGCTGCCCACTACCGTCCGGGCGCCCCCTCGCAGCTCACCATGTTGCGCAGCCCGCTGGGGTTCGGGCGCGGCTCGGACATCAAGAAGGAGGCGGCGGCGGCGGCGCCGGGGCCGCTCTCGGCGCTGGTGCTGCTGCTGTCGGTGTCGTCGGAGCGGCGCATGTAAGGCGAGCGGCGGATGCCGGACAGCAGCCCCGACGCCCTGCCCACCGAATAGTAGCTGGGTCCGGCCGTCTGCTTGTACCAGGCGTCGGCGGGCGGGCTGAGCAGCGCGGCCAGGGCGAGGCAGAGCAGCGTCGAAGTCCCGGCTCCCGGCATGGTGCGCTCGGCCACGACGGCGGCTTCTTTGGGCAGGCGGCGCCGTCGGCGGCTCCTTATATCGGGGAGGCGAGAGCGGAGGCGGGACCGCCCAGCCTCCTCCCGGAGCCCCCCAGCGCCCCGGAGCTGCGGGAGACCTGACGGGCGGGGGGAGAGGAGCGGTGTGGGGGCGTCGAGGCTGCGTCGAGAGAAGGAGGCGGCCTGATCCTGAGCCTTATTCGGAAGGATGCCCTTCTGTGGTTCTGGCGCACTCAGAATGGTAGAGTTGGGAGGGGTCTCGAGGGTCATTTAGTCCAACCCCCCTGCAAAGCCCACAGCCGTCGATGGGTGGGCTCGAATCACCAACCTCGTAGTTAACCTTAGGTTACAAACTCGCCTTTAAGGACGCTGCTGAGGACTGTCTGGGGCGCCCCCTGCGAGCAAAGTAGTTGCTCTGCCCTGGAGGCTCGACGGCCCTTCCCTTGGTCTTTAGACGTGGCCCTTGAGCTTCACGTCGCCAGCTCAGGACTGAGAACCGGAGGGGCGGGCGGGCAGGGGGTTGCCAACGAGCAGCCTCCCGTCGTGGACGCCGCTTCGGATGTCCTGCTCCCTGTATCGCTTTCTCAGCCAGCTCCTTCCAGCTGGCGCAGCCCGAGCTCGGAGCTCGCCGCTGGCTAGCGAGGAAGGCAACGCAGGGGCCGGCTTCCTTTCTCCCCCGCGCCCAAGAAACTTCTAACTACAGTGGTACCTCGGGTTACATACGCTTCAGGTTACAGACTCCGCTAACCCAGAAATAGTGCTTCAGGTTAAGAACTTTGCTTCAGCATGAGAACAGAAATCGTGCTCCGGCGGCGCGGCGGCAGCAGGAGGCCCCATTAGTTAAAGTGGTGCTTCAGGTTAAGAACAGTTTCAGGTTAAGTACGGACCTCCGGAACGAATTAAGTACTTAACCCGAGGTACCACTGTACCTTGAAAGCGTTGTGGGTTAGGAGACAACAGAAGGAGGAATTGCCAGGCAGGCAATTGCGGAAGATCTCCCCCCCTAGACATAAGGGGGGGGGAGGAGTGAGATATCTCTGCTTTCCATAAAGTTTTGTGGATAATTTACTATAATAGGGAATTTAAAAGCATTTAAAAGTCGTGGTTTCTTTTTTTTTTTAAGGAGGGTTTTTTCTCTGTGTCTAAAGCTGACCCTAAAGTCTTGCACCTGCCTTGGGATGAATAATCGTTCACTTAAGAGGACCCATACGCAGAGGACTAAAGCAATGGCAGTCCCTTTCCATCCATCTGCGGGATGCTATCATTTGCTTTGATTTTAAGTATCTATTCCAGGTTAATTAATCAGGAAAAAGAGCTGAATGTTCCCTGGAATTTCTCTCTTTTCTGGAATGGGATGTGCTCTCCCGTTTCCTTGCCTCGCTCACACGTACACTTCCTTTTCTCTGTTCCAGTCGCCTGTTTTCTGGTCGAGGGAGCTGTCCCTTTGCTGAAGCAGATGCTGCTGAAATATGCTTTAACTTGAGTGGAAATACAAAGTAGGCTTTTATTTACGTGCGGCTCCACCGCTGTGCGGGAGAATCCTGGTCGCTTGTCAAATTTGGAATTAAAAGCTTATTTAAAGTTTTCTGAAGGTGCTATCAAACAAAATTCTCTTTATAGAGGACTAAAAGTACAGAGCTTTTATACTGTGTGATGAATAAAAGGTGTCATGTTTTCTAATGCCCTCTTGTGGCGTTTTTTCATTTGCACAGGCAGGCAGCTATGGTACCAGCTCATTTGAAGAGAGGCAGCTTCTGACCACGATTAGTTTATAGGACAAATACCTTTGCCCAGGGATACAGTACCAGGTCCAGGTCTAATCTGTGATGCTACAGTTCAAAACGACTTAGATAGATAGATGTACCATTGATTTCATATTGGATCCTTGAGTTGCAATCTTAAAGCATACTTGACTGGGATCATTGTTTAGGCTTGACTGTTATTTTTTCCTATAAATTATGCAGTTGATAAGGTTGCAGTTTGAGTGGGTGGTGCTGTGGGTTAAACCACAGAGCCTAGGACTTGCCAATCAGAAGGTCGGCGGTTCAAATCCCCGCGACGGGGTCCCTGCTCCTGCCAACCTAGCAGTTTGAAAGCACGTCAAAGTGCAATTAGATTAATAGGTACCGCTCCGGCGGGAAGGTAAATGGCGTTTCCGTGTGCTGCTCTGCTTCGCCAGAAACGGTTTAGTCATGCTGGCCACATAACCCGGTAGCTGTACACCGGCTCCCTCGGCCAATAAAGCGAGATGAACGCCGCAACCCCAGAGTCGGCCATGACTGGACCTAATGGTCAGGGGTCCCTTTACCCTTTACCTTTACCTAAGGTTGCAGTTTAAGGGAAGACTAGTATAAGTCAAGGCAGCTTTCTCTGTCCTGTCCTTTTCCAACTAAACATCAACACTTGTTGGGTAACTTTTATCCATGTTGAGGAAAAAGTACCAGGATCCTTCCACTTCAAACCACATCCTTAGTGGCTGCATGTAAAATTTTTTTTGCAAAAGAACTAATTCTCATGAGTTACTTTTTGTTTGGGAAACAAATACAAGTTTTAAACCTTTTGGTCTCTTGCAGTGCTAGTTATACAGAAAATACATGATTGGAGAATGATGAAGCAGAGATTTCTGTACTGACCTTCAGAGAGCCTGAAAACACAAGACCCTTCCCATTTATCTAAATGTCATGCTAACACTGAATTTTCACATAGAATCTTCACCACTCAAGCTGTTCAAGGCTTCTCAAAGGAAGTGTAGCATGGAAAAGACTTATTTCCTTTTGCCAGTCCACAGAGCAATCGCCCGGCAAAACCATGGTCAAACAGAGGATCAATGCAGCTGCCAGATATTAAATGTGGTAGGACCGTAGTCTTGAAAGCATTGCACGGTCTGCCTGTGAGTTTCAGACCCAATGCAACAAGTACAAAGTCCTATAGGCTTGAGATCATCTCTCTCAACACTGACCAACCTGTGCTTTAAGATCAGCAGGGAGGCCCTGCTGGTGATACTGTTGGGATATTGCCGGGGAGACGGGGGCATCAGGCAGGCCCCCAGCTGGCTTCAGCCACTGGCCGGCAGCCGGACGATTACTGAGCTCCCTTGGTACAGCATCAATCAGCGACACGAGCCTTAGATACCTTTAGAGACCCGTGCACGCTCTGTCAGCAGAGTGTGTAAATCTTCTCACAGCAGAAGAGGCGGACAGAGTCATATGTAAGCAGTATATCACAGCATTTTATTCAGCAGCAGGAACAAAGGAAAAAACATGTCTGCTTCCCTTCGTATCCAGCAAAACAGCAGCAATACAAAAGCTATATACAAACGGAAGTTCCCAGCAAGTGCTGAAAGTAAACAGGCATGTGACACACAACAGTCATGCCTTTACCCTTTTAAGGTGGAATAGAACTATATCCTAACAGATACCACAAATAGATATGGCCCATGGGGCAGCAGCAAGGCAGATCCCACTCTGTGGCAGTGCCCCACTGGTGGAACTGTTTACTGTAATAATCAGAAATTATTGCCCTTATTCCCTTATGGGGTACACAAGAGCCCTTATAGAGTCCTTTGCAGGTTCTCCATCGGTCAGAGAAAATAACAGAGGCCAACCAGACAATATTGAGAAGCAAAGCAGCTAGTAAGCCTGATCTTTATTGAACTGTTGCAACAGGTGCCCCCTTCACACGCAGGAGAAGGAGGAGGACCCAGAACCCAGGTGTGTCCACCCTTATATAGACATTTTAAATTGCCCACCCTGGAGTTCAAGACCAGCCCCAGAAACATCATACCTCAATCAAAATAAATCTGAGTGTGTTGTTTATCTCCTGTCTGGCAGGTTACCTGTTAATGCTTACTTGATTGGATACCCTGGGGAGACTGGCCAGTCTTTTGTAATGATAAATAGTTAGTTCCTGAGCCAGGTCACATGCTCACACCCTATTCATATCTTAAATGTGCCCTTAAGACAGGATTTGTGAGGAAAGAGACAATGGGGATGTTTCCCACTTTGACTTTGCAGAGAAATATTTAAAGGTCTTAGATACGTAATAAATGTTCATAAATGTACCAAGCAAACACGTACATAAATATATAAACCACATGTCTGAAACCCCACAGAAAAAAAGGCCTGAACAAATTGACCTCAAGCGTTCAGTAGGAATTCTGAATTCAGATTGTAAGAGGCAGGAAGGTTGCTGTAGTGCAAATCTTGCTATGAACCCTGTATTTTAAAGAGTTGGGCTAGGTGACCCCAGGGTCCCATACAACTCCCAATTTATGGCTATGTGCAATGTGTCTGCAAGCATTGGAGTGTAATTCTTAAGTTCTGGTGTATGATGATGTGTTGAAATTCAGCCCAGCTTTGCTTTTTGGTACAGAAAGATGGAAAGACTGGTTTTCAGAGTTTAGAATACAGTAGAGCGTTTTAAAGGGCGAGATGCGAAAGCTATGATGTTTTGAAGCAGAGCTGGTGATAACAAGCATTTGAGTCATTCTCTACCGTTTTTACCATTTTGTCTATTATTTAAAATCAGACTTCAAAGTCTATTCAGAGTTTAAGCACATACAAATTCATAATCAAGTAGAATGAGCCTTGACCACCCCTCTAAATAAAGGGCAGAAAATTTTTCTGCAAATGGTAAGGCTGAAATGACTGAGAATGTTAAAGAGCTTATGAATTCCGACACTCTGGCCATTTTTACCCATACATAAGGGAATGAGCGATTGTTCCATGAATGATCGGGGGGGGGGGGGGCACACAAAATGATTGCCCACATTTTTTATAGAGACCTGCACCCTAATTTCCTGTACATAAAAGAGGCAGATACTTCCAATTCCCTTTGCCTGGGCTGCAGGAAACATGATTCCTTAGAACTGAGTTAACAAATTTAATTTGACCAACTTCTACTGCTGGCTTTGGTAAAAAGTTGAATTGCTGGGTTTCTCTTTTTGTTTTAAATCTAACCCTATTTTAAAATGTATTCCTTACCCTTCCCTTCCTTTATTCAAATGGTAATTAGCCAAAAGATGTAACACTTTTAATGGTATAAAAGATTTGCTGAAACATGAACTCTGCACATGCACAGAGGCTATGTCAGCTTAGAGGAGGGGGGAGAGAGGGAAAAGAAAAAAGGAGGTTTGGAGAGACAGCTGACTGCAAGGAGAAATTTATTCAAATTTATTTATGTAAACTTGGAACCATTGAGGGAAATCACCTTTATGTGTCCTTTGCTCCAGGGGCTACTTAAGGAAAAACAAAAGGGGTTAAGTACTGGACCATCAAAACTCAAGAGGTTGCCAAGTTCCAAATCTAACATGCCAAATTCTTTCCACAAGTATAAATATCAGAGTAGCCCTACTATAAGTTTGTCTCTTGAGTAGTTTTTACTTATAAAAAGGAAAAAAGGGTTTTAATGAACTTTATAATAGGTTTTGTTTTGTGTGTATATACCTATGCATTTTAGGAGCTCCCTGGTGGTCTAGTGGTTAGGATTCGGCGCTCTCACAACAACAATTTTAGGAGCAGCATTTCCTGACAGATTTTCACATGAAATAATTTTCCCTTTCAAACAGGATACGTGAACCTCTAAGAAGACTCAAACCCACATAAGGAAAATGTTTAATAACTTGTCAATTGTGTCCAAATTAACAAAGGTTTTGTCCCTTCGTTTCTTCCACAGCCAAACTAAGTGAAGTAAATTAAACAGACTGAGGAGAAAATAACAGTAGTAATTATATGAAAAGGTGATAATAATAGTGTGGTGTGGTGGTTAAGAGCGGTGGACTTGTAATCTGGTGAACCGGGTTTGATTCCCTGCTCCTCCACATGCAGCTGCTGGGTGACCTTGGGCCAGTCACACTTCTCTGAAGTCTCTCAGCCCCACTCACCTCACAGAGTGTTTGTTGTGGAGGAGGAAGGGAAAGGAGAATGTTAGCCGCTTTGAGACTCCTTCGGGTAGTGATAAAGCGGGATATCAAATCCAAACTCTTCAAACTCTAAAATGCTTAACTCTTAAGATTTTTTTTATTGTTTGCAGCTTCCCAAGAAAACTCAAGGGTATTCTCATTGTTTTTAAGTCCCCCAAACCCTGCCCCTTACAGGATATCCCTTCTACAGATGTTAATGCAGAGCCAAAGATGGAAAACCCTCAGCCCAATTCCTCATGACCACAAGACTATTTATTACCTGCAGCAACAACAACAGACACCAGAGTTTTCAAAGTGGCCACAGCAATCTCTTTCCAAAGGACATAGACTGACAGGGAGTGGGGGGCTGACAAAGGGGGGAAAGTTGAATTGCAAGGACATTCTCTCTTTTGACCTCAAGACTCTGCCCTAGGTTTGAAAAGCTATGTAAAAGCAGCAAGAATTGGCCTCAAGATATGCAATTGATATATAATTATGTTTTATATTGTGTGATATTATGCAGAAACATCGAACTATGTCTGACAGTATATGTTATTTCCACAAAGGGGGGGTGACCCAATTTTTGTGTGTAATTGTTTTTATGTTTAATGTATAGTGTCTTATTGCTTACACCCCAATGGAGGATTCTCATGCATTTTATGTTTTCTAATAGATCAGGCTATTGTGTAGTCCAATATTTAGATTAGATCAATTTATTACCACATTTCCTTGTCCCACCTGGCACTCTGCACTCTACCAACCTTCCCTACCCATTTTAAAATGTGTTAAAACTCATTTTACCAAGGAGAAGCTTCAGGATCCATGAAAACAGCAGATACACGAAGGTATATATGCCTTGATTTAGCAGGAATGATCCCTTATAGAGTTAAATTGACTAATTTGGACAAGTGCCCTTTTTAGAATTTTTTTTTAGATTGGTTTGAAAAGGTGAGAACCATGGTGCTATCTAAATTCTAATTGGACTGCGGTTTAACCCACAGCGCCACCCCAGTAAAATCTAATCTTTTTTTTTTATAATAATATTTATTAAGTTTTTATTTACACAATAAAAACATACATAATAACATAGTATTTTCCAATATCCACATTTCATTCTCATCTTTGGACTTCCTCACATCTCTTGTTCCTGCATCCTA
Source organism: Podarcis gaigeae (assembly GCF_964106915.1). Lineage (NCBI taxonomy): Eukaryota > Metazoa > Chordata > Lepidosauria > Squamata > Lacertidae > Podarcis > Podarcis gaigeae. The sequence goes on along the minus strand of NC_139679.1, from coordinate 32,858,927 downwards.
AACTCATAAATTTTACTAGCAAATTATTAACTTGTTTCAATTCATATAATATATTTTTCCAATATTAAATCTCAGATTTTAGAATTTAAATCACTCTTTTGGAGACTTAGTTATAACAATTTATCCAAAATTTGTCTTTTCTTTCAATTACAATTAGATTTGTATTCCTTGTAGCTAATTTGTTGGAGCCGTTCTATTGCTAATCTTACATCTTTCTTAACATTCATACAATTTACAATATTTTTGTAGATAGTCCTTAAATTTCTTCCATTCCTCCTCCACCAGTTCTTCTCCCAGATCTCGGATTCTGCTAGTCATCTCCGCCAGTTCCATATAGTCCATCAGTTGCATCTGCCATTCTTCCAGTGTGGGCAAATCTTGAGTATCCTTGCTGCTGTTGTAGCATACATAAAAAAGGTTCGATCCTTCTTTTGCACACTCTGGCAATCTAATCAACACCTGCTAAAGGATGGGTGTGGCACAGATAAAATGATAAGATTAACTGTAAGACGGGAAGCAAACAAGGGTAACTAGTTTAGTCATTGCTCACTAGGATTATAGTCTTCCAGTGTTACATTAAGCAGTATAAATAAAATGAGAAAGAGGCAGGAAAATCTGGGAAGAAATAATAGAACGATTGGAAGTACAGGAATTGCTCATCTCAAAGCCTTTCTCCCTTCTCCATTAGAATGCATAGGCTAAAATTAGTACAAATATCTTGGGTCTTCAATGGTTAGCTCTCCAAGCTCAGACAAGGAACTTAGTACTCTCAAGGAACCCACACTCACTTTTCCTTAAGGACAGGCATATCCTTCCTCCTCCATTTCTTGACTACTAGTGTGGGTTCTGTGGGAAAACTGTCACGCTCACTTTCTGAAGGATTTTGAGAAACACTGGGGATTCTTTCACTCTTTAGATCTAGGTGTGTATGTATTGTAGAATTTGCTGCCTGCTTAATTTGTAATTTTGCTCTCTGAAGCAACATCTATATATTTTCTGTCACTTTCATTTCATATAACAATAAACCGAGTTTTCTTTAAGCCTTTTGTGTAAGAACTTTTTTGTGGGCAAGGGGTTAGGAGAAAACACATATTCATAACAGACACATGTCATAATTCTAGCAAAAGACCCTAAACCTCTTGTGTATACATGTGAGTGCTGGACATGCATTTGCGTTCAGACACATACTTTGTAACAACGCCAACACTTTCTGCAGATTGAAATGACAGCATGAACCATACTTGGCACCTCAGTTGATATATTGGACAAAGAGCAAATTTCAAGTTACCAAGGCTTTCCTGCAACAAAGCATTAAGTGTGAAATACTTTAGAACAAGTAAACAGAATGTAGTCCTCCAGGTATCACTGGACTACAACTCTGATAATCAGAGATTAGCTGGAGCTAAGGAGTCAACCAGCAACTTTGCAGAACTCTTGGGGGACCGAGAACAAGGTGAAGAATTTTAGACACAATAATCCTGTAACTCTTGCTTTTGTAGTAACTATATAAACAGCTTGAACGATAATCACCAAATTTGATATAATGAGAAATAAATTAAAATATCCCCGAGTCTAAATAATAAACAGGAGGGTGACAGTGGCATCTCTGCTCTTGCATTGCCTCCTTCCAGCCACTGCTGGCGATGGGGAATTTTGCAACATCTCTGCATTTGGATGTAGCTGGATCATTCCCTCACATATGGGAGAATTCTCAGAGGATTCTGTTGCCCACTGTGCCTCTGCATGAGTTGCAGCTGTGCGCTAGCCCTCATCTAACAGAGTAAGCCCACAACTTGTTGTTGTTGTTGTTTAGTCGTATAGTCGTGTCCGACTCTTTGTGACCCCATGGACCAGAGAACGCCAGGCACCTCTGTCCTCTACTGCCTCCCGCAGTTTGGTCAAACTCATGCTGGTACCATCTCGTCCTCTGTCGCCCCCTTCTTCTTGTGCCCTCCATCTTTCCCAACATCAGGGTCTTCTCCAGGGAGTCTTCTCTTCTCATGAGGTGGCCAAAGTACTGGAGCCTCAGCTTCAGGATCTGTCCTTCCAGTGAGCACTCAGGGTTGATTTCCTTCAGTATGGAGAGGTTTGATCTTCTTGCAGTTCATGGGACTCTCAAGAGTCTCCTCCAGCACCATAATTCAAAAGCATCAATTCTTCGGCGATCAGCCTTCTTTATGGTCCAGCTCTCACTTCCATACATCACTACTGGGAAAACCATAGCTTTAACTATACGAACCTTTGTTGGCAAGGTGATGTCTCTACTACAACAAGTTAAATGTGTGTAAGCCCACAACTTACACACATTTAACTTGTTTCCATTCAGCTCTATGCACTTGGCAATAATAAAAATAAAAAGGGGGAAATATCTCTCAAGAAAAATATCTGGCAGTTCCACCTGCCACTGAACCCAACACATTGTGACTATATGATTTTGCATTTAGAAGCGATCCCCAGAACATAACCCCCGCATAAATTGCAGGCTATCTGCAAAACAGATACAAAACAATGACTCATGAGAAAACACAAAGGGCAGGCTGTACTTCAGGCAGGCACTTCTCACCCTTTCGCACCCTAGAATAAACTTTTTTGGGTGTAAAAGTGGGACCTCATTGTATTTTAAAAACACTGAGGTAGAACATAGGTTAACTGAAGTGAAATTCTGTGGCCTTTTTTAGTTGTTAAGAGTCTATCACTGCTTTGGAGAGGGGTTGCTTTGAAAGGACACATCTCTCAAAGCTGGGGAGGGCTTTGGGGGCGCTGAGAGGTAGCCTTTTTGACTCTGGAAATTTTCCCTTTAGGAGAATAAGCTTACCATTTTGTTAGCAATACCATGCTCTGTGTTCAAAAGGTCACAGATTGGAACCGTTTACTAACACCACCTTCTCATTTGGGTGCCATAAAGAGGCGCCAATTACACATTGCAGGCGGGGGTAGCATACACAGCAGAAAGGACTGGGCACCCAACAGCCAGGATGAAGCATCACAAACAGCTGGTCTGTAGGCTGTGTGGCTACACAGCTAAGCTAGTGCAAGAATATTTTTCCCATTAAAAGTAATTTTAGTTAAGCTTTTAAGAAGAACGAGGACATCCCCCTTCCCCACAGGTCACATCCTATCACCTCGCTGCATTGGCCACAGATAAGAAAACTGCACTCTTGAAGAACCCCCATGTGGATGAAAGAAAGAGGCAGGAACATTAAAGGAATGACTCACAAAATTTACTGGAACCATCCCATGTACAAATGGCAACTCACTGTGGGCAAGCACTTGGCAATCAGAAAGATCTGGTATTACAACCTTTTGGGAACAAACATATTATTGTACTGCAGGCCAAATGTGTAGTAAGACAAGGACACAAGCCTAGAGCATCCCCCAATCTCTAACACTATTTACACTCAAAAGCTTAGATCCTGAACCAAATTATACTGCTATTGGTGGGGATACACAGCAATAGGAAACCAATAAACCTTGTTCATATATAAGTGCTACTCGTAAGAAAGAGAAAAGAAGTTTAGCTGCTTCATGCCTCAGAATGCAATAGTTGGTGATGTTTGCTGTTCTTATTGTTAAACAATAATTACAAATAAATTACAAATAATTTTAAAGATACTACAATAGTTGGGGTATAAGTTTAACAAGATTTAGAACAGCTTTCTTAACCTTTCGTGCAGTTGAGCAAAGCAGCTCCTTGAAACCAGGCCTCATTTGCAAGCACCTCATGTGCATTACCAAGGCAATTCACCAAGACGCAGACATAAACATTAACGAGGTGGTTTAGATGTTGTAAAATAGAACAAATCTCTCATGACATTTGCCTGTCTGATATTCTAACCTTCCAATCAACATAGCCTTATACTTTGTGATCACAGCACTAACAAAGGCAAAAACATAGGATATTGTAACATGCAGTAGCTGTGTTCCCACATCCACCTCTCTCTTCAGCAGCTCTGGGAAGGATGAAGGTAAGTGTGGCATTATAAAGTAGCAAGCTCGCCAAGCTTGGGGAAGGGAGTGGGGAATAAATTAGTCCACAAAAGCCAAAGAGGTGTTGGGGAGAGGAAGAAATCTTGCCAGTGTCACTCTTTGAACTTCCATTCCTGTCGACACATTGGACAGTGTTGCTGGACTTGCTGGGAGTTAAGCCATTTGAGAATGCAATGCATGTGGAAGCAGTGGGAACACTGGCCCCACACTAGGGGACAGTCATCTCCAGGCACTTTACCTGCAAAACATAGGTTCCATTAGAGCAAAGTTGGGAGATGACGGTGCACAAAGGTTAAGGAAAATCCCAGTGAACTGATACTCACAGTCTGGGCAGCAGCCATTAAAGGCCATCCGGCAAATGCCACAGTTCTCATCATTGGCAACCCAGAGCCAAGAGGCAACGCCATGCCAGCTCTTGATTTTCACTTTCATTGTGTCCAGACTACGTACAAAGCTTAAGATAGCACCTGAGGGAAGAAGTAAAAGCTTGAGTAAGACATTTTCTGTTTCTGCAGATCTTCTATGTTAAAAAGACTGTGATCTTCAGAACTGTACATTCTTTGCATTTCTCTAAAGATGTTAAGAGGTTTTGCACAATTTCTCTCAAATACCTTGACTACCTCACACTATGAAGAAGACTTGATAGTATGTCAAATTTATAGATAGGGAACAGCAAGATAAGAACATTTGGCCACTTTCTCAGTTTACAAGAGTGCTGGGCAATTCTTAGGTGTCCCGCCTTATCAGTTCTATGCTGTACTGTTATCTTAAAACTCCACTATAGGAAAGGCTGAGCTATTACAGATATGAGCACAACAATGCAGATGGCTACATAAATGTTACTTGCCATTTCCCTATAGTGAAGTCCCAAACTAAGACAGGTCTATAAGGCATAGGAATTGGGAGCAGCATTTCAGGTGACTGCAGACGTTTGGATCTGATATTTTGTCACTGCTTTATAGCAAACAAAATTTGCAGATAAATGTGTTTCTCCAAAAGCAGCAGTAGTATCTTTACTAGTACATTCTAAAACATCAAATAATGAAAGGGAGCTTTTAAGTTCACCATTACTCTTTCTGAGGCTAGATATTAAGCTAACAAACAAAATGGGGAGAGGAAAAGAAGTTATTTTAACTTAATTAAGGATATTAAACAACAGAAACAAATAAATGGAGCACCTGAGTTCTTTGAAAGGCAAAGAGAAAAACATAACATCTCCAGCACTGTTAAAAGGACTACATTTTCCTTTACTTACCTCACTTTACCTTAGGTACTACAACTAACAGGCCAGTAAAATATGCCCCTTAATATATTTTTGGTCCCCTCTCCCATTCTCCTAACATCCAATCTGTAGCAAATAGTTTTGTGGCATTGTCTTTAGTTCTGTTGTAGAAAAATTTGGGGGTCGGCAGATCTTTATTTTTCTATTGCACCAGTTCCCCTCTCCTTTCAAGGAGGTGAGGCCCAGAACAAAGGTGTGCAAATCCCTTTAAATAGACATTGCCCAATCTCTTAGCCAAAGACTACTCTAAAAGCATCAAACACACATCACAGAAAGAGGTTGTCTACCACAGAAATTTGAGGGTGTGGCTTCTCTCCAGGATATGTCATGTTTTACTGATTGCCAGGATATCTGATGTTTTACTGATTGCATTACCTGGGCAATCTTCCCATTCTTTTGAAATGGTTAGTACTTTGGTTTTTGCATCTAGTTCCCAGGCCCACCCTATTCACACACAAATGTGCCCTTAAGACAGGATTTGTAAGCAAAAAGAACTCCTGGCAAACGCTTCTCCAATCTATTTCCTTCTGCAGAGGAAATATTGGGGGTTATTAAGAGTCAAAATAGCCTCAGAAATAGTTCTCCTGTACTACTTCAGACATGTGGTTTATATACTTATATGTGTGTTTACCGTGTACATTTATGAAGATTTATTCTCAGAATTCTTATAACAGTCTAAATAAAAATATTGCACCACTGTCACTTCTGTATCATTTTATGAGGTTCTAAAGCAAGAGAGAGGAACAAGACATATAAAAGTACCCGCTCCAAAGAGAATACCGTCTTAACTTTCAGCAGTCAGGGAAACGACAAAAAGACCAGAAAGTAGAGATGGAAGCAAAGTATGAATGCCGAGCAAATGCAAATACTGTACACAAGTTTCGGTTCAGTTGGGGGTGCAGAATAAGGGGTCGAGCTCACAGAAGAGGAGTATTTAGAAGGCCTGGGAACCAATTAATGGGCAGCAAGGGAGCACTGATAGGTGGGGAACCTCAAAGGTCATCTAGTCCAACCCTCTGCAGAGCGGTACGAGGAGAACAGCCAGACTCTGGGGTAGCAAGGATAAAAACCCAACTCAACGCAACCCTCCGTCGCACTCCAACCGCCGCGCCCAAGCTCACCCCCCTCGTACCGGAAGTCCCGCCCCTTGACGGGACTTCCCATGTTTCCTTGCGGGCCCAGCTCCCATAAAGCCTCGCGCGACAACGGCGGCTGCAGCTACCTCTTCTTTCTTTCGCCCAGCCGAGACTGCACGTGCGCGCTCTTTCTCTCTCCCCGCCCCACCCTCCTCTTCCTCCTCCTCTCGCTCGGCTTTCGCGTCCTCCCCGCCTTATCCGCATCCGGTCCCCGGTGTAGCGCGGCCGGAAGTGTAGGCCCCGGGAGCCGGAGGGAGCCGCCATCATGGGCGACAAAATGGATATGTCTCTGGACGACATTATCAAGCTGAACCGGAGCCAGCGGGGCGGCGGCGGCCGAGCCGGCGGCGGCCGAGGCCGCGGAAGGGGAGCTACGGGTCGAGGCGGCGGAGCCGGGCGAGGCGGAGCTGGGCGGGCAGGCGGGGGCGGCCCCGTCCGGAACAGAGGCGCGCTGTCCCGGGGAGGCGGCAGGAACAGGCCTGCGCCCTACAGCCGGGTAGGTCCCTGGGCGAGCGGACGCGGACGGAGCCCCACCTTTACCCGGGGTGGAACTGGGATCCGGCCGCTTGTTTAGTGAACTTTCTTGGGCAACCGGGCGGCTCGGGACTTGTTCCGTCACTTTGGGGGAGCGCCGAGGGGGGTCTCCCCCACGCGGAGATAAGAGGGTTGGGCGGGAGGAGGAGGCGGAGTTGCTTCGGGGTCCCGACGCGCCTAGGCCCAGTTCGGAGCGCTTGTTGACGGCAACCGGGGCGAGGAAATGAAGGGGTTTTCCCCGCTCCGCCTCCGGGTTGAGTAGAAATGCAGAACAATGGGACCGCCGTTTATGTGGGACGCTACGTTGTACTTACTGATCGGGTTTTCTCTCTCGTCGCAGCCAAAGCAACTCCCAGAAAAGTGGCAACACGATCTCTTCGAGAGTGGCTTCGGTGCTGGGGCTGGTGTCGAGACAGGCGGGAAGCTGCTCGTCTCTAATCTGGATTTTGGAGTATCGGATGCAGATATACAGGTACTTTCTCTTTTGTCTTTAATAAGAGGGAGCCAACAGTAGTGGATAGTTGTAGCTGGTTGTTTAGTTATTTTACTCATGTTGTAGTTTCCTATTGCTGTTCTAGATTTCCCTTGTGTAATGTACTAACTTCTCCCTGATCCATTACTACATTTCCCCACCCTTTTTCAACAGTGTTTCCAGAAAAGAGCAGTTATGGGACAATAAGCAATTGCCCTTAAACCGCCCCCCCCATATTTTGGGATGGCATGCAGCTTCAGTTAGCATATTCTGGTGCTCCTCTTTTGAGTACATATAAAAGCATTTATGAAAGTGAAGTCATGTGGGCACTGTCTTAAGAAGAGAAAGGTGCTTCTTGAAATTCTTGATTGACATGAGACCTCAATCCGATCAGCCATTTAAAAAGTTTATTTCATGGCATTTGTTTTAGCCATATTAATTTCCTTCACTTCCTATCTGAGTTATTGGTGCAAAACTATTTTTTTCTTTTTAGGAAATTTGGAGGAAGTATAGGAAATTTTCTTTAATGTTTTTGTATTTTATTTTATATTTGAACTAAGGATACTCCCGCAGTGTTTCCCAACCTTGTGCCTCCAGATGTTTTTGGCCTACAACTCCCATCATCCCTGACCACTGGTCTTGCTAGCTAGGGATGATGGGAGTTGTAGGCCAAAAACATCTGGAGGCACAAGGTTGGGAAACACTATGGCCAGTGTAGGTGTAGTGCTTAAGAGTGTTGGGCAAGGACCTGGGGAACTTGGTTCCCACTCTGCTACAAAGCGTACTGGATGACTTTGGACCAGTCACTGTCTCAGCCTAACCTACCTCATAAGTTGATGTGTGATGATAAAAGGGGGAGGAAGAGAAATACATGTGCTCCCTTTGTCCTCATTGTAATTATAAAGTAAGGAATTAAATGCAGTTTAGATTTTGTTACTGCTTCTGATGAGGCTACAATAAAAAACAAAATGTCACGGAGAACAGAAATGTCTGCTCTTCTATTCTTTGGCCCATCTGTTATTGATATTTTGCAAGAACCTCTTACTGTGTCCTAGCATATGTGAGATCTTGCTTTCTCGCTTTCCAGGAGCTTTTTGCAGAATTTGGGACATTGAAGAAGGCAGCAGTGCACTATGACCGTTCTGGGCGTAGTCTAGGTACAGCAGATGTCCATTTTGAGAGAAAGGCAGATGCACTGAAGGCTATGAAACAGTACAACGGAGTTCCCCTGGATGGTATGTATTTTATGTTCACCTAGGTATTTACTCAGTGGGTGGGAGAAGGTATGAATGAGAACTCTGCTCATACACAGAGGCGACAGTAACATGCTGACCAAGTGCATGGAATTTCATGCTGGTAAGTGAGCAGGCAGGTGAAGGAAGGATGAAAAATTCTATCCTGCCTCACTCACGGGTCAGCAGACCAATATATTTTTTGCAGGTCAGCAATTTTTATGAACTTGCTTACAAGGTTGCTGTAAACACTTGTTCTTTGTATTTTTCCTAGGACGTCCAATGAACATCCAGCTGGTTACATCACAGATAGATACACAGAGGAGACCAATACAGAGGTAGGAGATTTGTCTTTTGATGTTTCACATTGATTAATAAACTATATGGATGTCTCCAATTTTAGTGCAGACCCTGTTCATTTGTATTTTTGATTCCTAGAGATTAAATAATAGATATACTTCCCACTGTTATTTTACAACATGGAGCATGATTTTTAAATTGTAGTTATATTAACATTACCATACTTGGCTTCTCTACGAAGTTCTTTGTGAAGGGTGTAGATTGCAATTTATTTCAGTGGGTAACTGTAATGTAGTTTCTATTTGTAGGTTGCTGTAATTCAGTCTTATCTCTTGCTTTTAGTGTAAATAGAGGAGGCATGACCAGAAACCGTGGTGGTTCAGGTGGCTTTGGCGGTGGCAGCAGACGAGGCAGCCGTGGCAACAGGGGCAGAGGTAGAGGTGCTGGCAGGAGTTCCAAACAGCAGCTCTCTGCAGAAGAATTGGATGCACAGTTGGATGCTTACAATGCCAGGGTAAGTAATAGTTGAGGGATGGTGGATGGCGGTGGGGAAAGGGCGGTGAGCCTGCCATACATGAATTAGTCATCTGTGAGAAAAAGTGCAACTTCACATAAAGTAAGACATTTGGAGATAGCACAGCACTAAAGCAGAGCAGTCTGTAGTTTTTTTGTTTTGTTTCCAAGTGATTTCCATGTGTTTCCTACTGTGTGCGCAATAATTAGCTGCGTAACTGTGGAGTCAGTTCCTACAGTGTAGCAAACTATGATTCTTGTGGAGTGCTACTCAGTCTGGTGAATTTGGTGACTCACTAGATTTGGTATATTTGATAGAACACAGCCTGTGGTTGTGGAGTGTATCACGTTCTGCTGTGCTATATCAGCTGTCATGCTGCACAATCCTATTATCACAGCTACTCTGATTCAATTCAGCGATGGATGGTGTTCTTTATTAACACGTCTGCCCTGTAAAGAAGTCAATCTGGGTAGACTTTGCTGCATACCATCTTCCTGCTACCATCATGAGTCATTACTTGGAACTGAAATCCAAGAACCAAACCTAAATTTAAATATGCAGGACTGTAAAGTACATGCTAGTTAATAGAAGAGGCCAGCTAATTGTGATTCTGCCATCTGTTTCCTGAGTACAAAATACAACTTGGATGCAGATTTTAAGCTTTCTCTAGTATTCTGTAACTGCTTGCAGTTTTGAGTGGAGATTAATGTAACCTGCCATGTTTGGAGCCTTTCCCAAACTGCTGCACTAAACATGTTGCTGGACTAAGTGTCTCATCATCCTTGATTGTTGGCCGTGCTGGCTGGGGTTGCTGGTAGTTGTAGTCCAAAACATCTGGAGGGAACCAGTTGGGAAAGGCTCTTGTGAACTCTATTCACTTTCTGCTGTTAGTGAAAATGCATTAGAGAATTATTTTCCTCAGCACTGAGGTATAAAGATGACATTATAAAGGTATGAGATATATTGGGGAAAGTGCAGATTGCTTTCTTGGCTAAATAACTTTGCCTACATGCACAGAAATAAATGATGCAGCGAAAAGCTATTTAAAAGCAATTTTGTTATGGTTAAACAGTACTGCACAGGTTCTGGTTGTACTGTGCTGCTTGGGGAAATGCCCGTGACTATCTGGATTTCTTGTCTTGGTACTTAGCTGGTGGCAGCCAACTAAAACTGTTTTCTTTCTCTTAGATGGACACCAGTTAAAGCTGTTGGCGCATCTTGTGCATGGGAAGGACTGCAGACATCTCATTCCATGTTCCCCAGTGGGAGAAGAAGGGTGGATGGCGGCAGTGGCTACTAATATCAAGAATGGAATTTGTTTTACTTTTATGTTCTGGAATAGGTTTCAAACTCATGTAAAGTTTTCTTTCTCTCTTTTTTTAAAAATTCTGAGACAGATCTGTTTTGTACCGAGTTATTTTTGGGAAAAATTTTACTGGTTGCCTGTTGGGCCAAGATGGCTTTTTCACCTTGGCAGTAATAAAATAGAAATGTGTCTAGAGCTGTAAATGTCTGCTTCCTGTTGCAGCTGGAACCTAGTCTTGGGGCTGCAGAAGCCAAGACAGGTAGAGGAGCAGGTGTCTGGCTGCAGGCTCCTAGCAAAAGAGTTGGTGCTGATTGCCCTTCCTAAGGGGAGGGATTCTGTTCTCTCAGGTCTCTCTCCTACCCTCTGTCCCCGTATGGGCTTGTAAACTGTATATTCCCCATCTCCTGTGTGCTGACTCTTCTTCGTCTGTGCTAAAGCCAACTGGTGTGACTGCTTTCGCAAGGAGAGGATGGTGGTCTCCAGTGAAAAAGCTCCACCCTTAGTGGTCATGAGAGGGAGTAAATTTCTTGTTAAAGTCGTTTTTGTATTTAACACTTGATTCCAAAGTTCAGTGCTGGTCCCACCTCAGTATTTTTACTGTAAAATAAGTTGCTGTGAAAACTCAGTGACTTCAACATGCCAAGTAAAGATTTAGTCTTTCAACTTGCAATTCCCTATTGAATTCTTATTTCAAGTACATCTGTTTGGTGGCATTTATTATGGTCTTTTTTCACTACTGATATAGTGAGTTATAATATACTGTAGTCATTTCCAGGTCTTGCGAGATCGGAAGGCAGAGTACATATTGTAATATTGTGGTGGGGTGAAGGGGATCTTTATCTTCTATGTTTGGTGGGCATTAACTTCAAGCCATTCATAGAGACATTGTGCCAGTACCACCACCCAAGGATACAGGTTTCTCTCTTCCCCACCAGTTATCAGCTTCGGATATGAAAGAATTGGTGTCTTCATGGTTTTTGGCACACTTTCACTTCAGCACCACAGCTTCCTAATGCTGAAGGTGAGAGTAGGAATGCATCAATCTGAAATGGTACCAAAATTACAGAAGTATCTTTGATCTTTGCATTTCTAGGAAAAACATTTAACAAAACCAAAAGGGGGAAAGCTTTGCATGCAAGAAGTGTTGATACTTGCTAGAGATTGTGATCTGTCATTAATTATGTGCAACAAATTGTCAAGATCAAACAAATCTCCATAAATACCTATTATGATAATAAATACTGGGTAAAAATTTCAGTTGGGAAAACCTGACATTGGCTAGGTTAAGGCATGCAGTGATGATGGTGTAGAAAATATGACTGGAAGGGGGGGGAGACTAGTAACCTTCCCGATTTTGAACTCTCAGCTCCTTATCTAACCAGAACCAACATGACTAGTAGTCATAGTTAGCCATTCCTGATTTAAGGTAATGAGGAAAAATAACTTTTCTGTACAAAATTCAGATAGTCATAGAAGGTTGTGTTACTGTAATTATATTTTTAAGAACAAGTTTTCAACTTATTTCCAGATACTTGGGTCATTCTGTTTTGTATTCATAGCGAGTTGAAATTATACCCTGCCTAGAACATTAATGCTCAATTGCAACGAGGCTATTTTTTTTAAAAAAGAACTTTATATACAAAAAAACTTTATATACATCAGTTCCCTGCATCCCATTTAATGAGGACTTGTGTGTGTGTGTGTGTGTAGTAGAATGTTTGCTTAAAATGATATTCATTTTATAAAAGACTGGTTTCTCATTTCAGAATAGTACCAGCTTTTTTGAGATTCTTAACCCTTAACTCCATTTTGGTTCTGTTTAGCAATATGCTGAGCTACTAAAGGGCAATGGAGGAAAGCCCCACACTACAGAATTAATAGGGAATATACGGTACTTAACAATTGTTTTAATACATGCTGCACATGTGCATACTTAGCAAAGAGTTACTGCCCTTTCCAGGTACATTTTAAAGTTGCAGCTAAACATCTATAAAACACCGCTGTGCTACACTACGTTTTAGTAGTTGCAAGAACTGCATTTTGTTTTTTAGGATTACAGTATTTTAAATACCATAGGGATTCAGTTTGTTGTTCCTTGAAAAACAAATTTAATGAGGTGGTGGGCTATTGCTTGATTTGGACTTGTTCATGAGTGGGCACACAGTTCATGTAGTGCAAATTAATAAAAATCTATTGGCATAGTTTAATCAGGTAGCAGTTCTCAGTGTTCTCTATGTGTGTCCAGCACTCCCTGGGATGGATCATGCCTTCATAAATGCAGGCTGTATTTAAGAAAGCGTTAGGAGTTGCTTATGCCTAATAGTTCCTAACTGTTCAGTGGTCCGCTCTTATGTGTTTACCCCAAAAGCTGAACGGCGTTTCCAAATGTGTGTCTCGTATTCTTGCACGTCAATTCTGCATGATTTTTTAAAAAAGTTTTTATTTGATGGCGGTGAGAAGTAATCCTCTGCTGAGATGACCTGTGTTTACCGCTAAAATCCTAAGTATACTTACGTTTATGAGGAAGCGAGGCTCGCCAAACAAGGACGGGGGAAGGAATGGGATGGGGGCAATATTTAAAAGCCAGGCTGTGGGGTGGTAGCAAAAACAATTCCTGTTAGCTGAAAATGTATAGGAGGAACAATGGAAGGGTGCGATGGTCACTTAACGTGGTGCGGATGAGGGAACTCTCAACGTTTGCCGCTGCTGCAAAAACCTGATGGCAGTGAAGAGGAGGGAGCCTTCCGCTCATAGTCCCCTCGCCACCGACCCGTTCCTCCTCTGCCTTCCTCCAGCGCTAGAAGAAAAGGACTCAGACCCTAAAGCCTCTACTTCCTTCTCTCCACACAATGGAAGAGCGACATCCGCCCGGCGCACAGGAGACAAAAGTCTGCCATTCCCACCCCAAGATGGCCGCGGGGCGGGGAAAAGGGGAATTTCCCCCCGCCCTCTTTTCCCGTCTCCCTATCTTTTTATAGGTAGATACTCTAGGAGTTGGGGCGCTCTCTCTATGATCGGGCTCGGCTCCCTTTTCCCGCCTCCGCTTTAGAAGCCAATGCGAGGCCCGCTCACCGGACGTGACGTCTCCGCGGAGGGCGGGTGGCAGCCGGGATAGCCTGCCTGCCGGTGGAAGGAAGTGACGCCAAGGGAGCATCGCGGAAGTGTGGGGGCGGGGGCGCGCGCGCGGGGTGGATCTGGGCGGTGGCGGGCGGCGTTTGTCACCGGTGGCGGCAGAAATAGTGGGAGCAGCGGCACCGGCGCAAGGTAGAGGCCGGCACTGGGCAAGGGGGCTGCGGCTGAGGTCGGGACTTCTGGGGTTGTTGACGGGCTGCTGCTGCAGTGCATGGGAGCCTCCTTTTCTCCCGAATTTCCCCCCCGCCCCATCCGGCTTCTTCACCCCACCCTCCTTTCGCTTTGGCGATGATGGTTGCCCGCCGTTTCTGCTCGCCGTCGCCTCTCCGGGGCAGTTTTTTTTCCCCTTCCGCCCTAGTGGGAGTCGCACCCCTCAGGGCCGGTTTGCGTTATGAATGGGCGACCTCTGCGCGCTCCCGTTAATATCTCGGTTGGCGTGCCGTCCATTGAGCTCTGCAGCTGACTTCCTCTCCTCCTTATTCTGCTATCACTTAGATCAAGTTAAATTTATTTCCATCGCTTAATAGTCTCCCGTGCCTGTTAGTGCTGCCATGAAGGCACCTGCTGGCATAGGGTGCGGGAGGGAATAAACCTCCCTTTCTGATTGCTAATCCTGGATCTTTTTTTACTCTGTTCATACCCAGATTTCTTGTTCCTGCCCAGATTTCTTGTTCCTGCCTTCCTTTATAATAAGTGACCAGTTCCCATTATAAACTGCTTTTGTTTCTTTGTCTGTTTTGTTGGAATAGGCGTAAAGTGTATCTCTACCTGCTCTATAGCTGCTTGGGTAGGCGTTGCTGGCCTTCACAACTTCCTGGTCTTTCTTCCATAGGAGCTCTTATTTTTTCCTCAGCAATTTCCTTCAAGTCAAGCCTGCAGCAAGTGTGTGTTAATGTTATTTTTCTAAGTGCCTGCTCTGTGTATCATGACATGAAATTTCACACAAGGCCTTTGAGAAAGTTGCTGTATGAGAGAGTATGGTTGAGCTTGAGTATGGCTCAAGGCTTTATTTGAGCCAAAACTTGGCATTTTGACACTAGTTTCCCCCCTGGAGTAAGGGGGGGGGCCTCAATGTTGTACAGAGAGTACCATTTCATCCATGACTGAGTTGATATATTTCTGTTTCTAGGTTTAGCACAGAGGAAGCCAGTGTGGTGCTATCCAGGTGTTGTTGGACTCCTGTTATCCCTGGCCATGCTGCTTAGGGCTGATGGGAGTTCTAGCTCAGCAGTCTTAATGTGAACACTCTACAGGCTTGAAGAGCATCTCTCCTTTTTATATTAAGCCCTGGTGTGGGTGATCGTTCATACTGCAATCACTAAAGAAGGTCACTACTCAAATGGTTTTATTAACAAAACCTTTATTTGAGCCTGTTCTCTCCATGGTATATGCTTCATGTTGGCTCTGCTTATAGAACCTTACAAAGGGTTGGATTGAAACATTGGGACTAATTGCCTGCACATTGAGATGTGGATGAAATGCCTATCCTGTGGACCAACAGCATGCTATGCAGCTAATGTTAATTCCATAGCAAAATGTGATTGATAATAGGGTACGTATTTATGGCAGCATGATCATATTTGTGGCTAAAAGTCACTGGATGCAGAGGATTAATTTGACCACTATACATTTGTGGGGCTTTGTTGCCATAGGTAGGGCTGTATCACTTTTTTGGCATTGAATTAATGACACTGATAAAATGTTTTCAGGGTAAAATGGCTGATCTATTCTTCTAGCAGTCTTTTGGAAAGACCTAGAGATGCTGGATGGGCACCCACAGACCTGGACTCTGTTGTTACGGAGTGTTCTGTTGTCTAAGCGTCCACTAGTAACAGAAGTGTTGAGAGTGGGAGACACAATGTTATCTGCACAAGTTAGTCATACCTTATCTGTAAGGTGTGTGTGTAAATCTAGTGCCAACTTCTCAGTCCTGCAAACAGTTATAAGAATATAAATTACAAAAAAGGCTGTAAAACAATATTCCTTCTAACAGTAATTCTATGTCTGTAATGGCTTAGATGCAACATGTATTTTGTCTGCATCCTTTCTGAGAGTGCACTAAATCTTAGCTACATTTCCTGAATCAGCATGGTTGCACAGTAGGCTTCCTCTTATAGGCAGCAACTAATCAGCCAAGATTTGGTTTAGGATGGGGACCTTTTTGGCTCTACAGGCCACATTTCACAGTCACAAATGATGTCTGAAGAACTAAGAGGCAGCAAGGTGATGCTAAAAGCCAGGTTCCCTTCCTACTTCATTTCAGCAGCTTATTTCACCGCAAACCAATGTTAGAAGATGATCCTTCTTTGTGCAGGGGTTCCAATTCCTGACAACCAGCTGGTTGTTGGGCACTTCAGAAGCTGCTTAAGCAGGCTATGACAAGACCTCACCCTTTTGGCTAAGCCCTGTCTCTACTCATGTGGGGTAAGGTAGATGATAAGAGTGGCTTGCCCAAGGTGGCCTCACTGTCCAAATGGGGAAGCCCAGAATGCCAAGATTGGCCCCTGGGTCAGAGGGTCCGGGGGGACTGAAATCTGGTCAGTCTTGATGCTCAGGGAATCACATCAGGAATATGCTGGAAGCATTATCCTTGATGTAGCCATTCTGTATGAAAAAACTTAGCAAGGAAGATGACTCTCTTCTGCTTTAGGGAAGGTAAGTCCCGTCCCCCCCCCCATTGGCAGGCTGTGGGTGAAATAAAGGAATTGTAATTAAGGATGTCAGTGACTACAGTCAAGCAGTGATTAATGGATCTTTGATAAGTGATCTAGCTGCCAGTGTGCTACAGGTTATCCAGTCTATCTACCTACTTTACTCTGGATTGCTTCAGCTGCTTTGCAAATCTTGTGGCGCTATTCAGTAAGGGATCCTGCTAGCTTAGTCTTCACTTTCTCAGTTCCAGCACTCCGAGCTCAGCTAACACACAACTCTGACCTTTCAACACCAGTGATCTACTGGCTTTGGGCTTCCTAATGTTTTAGGTTGGCACTGTAGCAGTACCAGTAAAAGCCAGGACTCCTGTCATGCCTTTACTCTGGTCAATATTTGCTGCTCTGTTTCCATGGTGAGTGCTTGTGTATGCTGCAGCTTAGCAAACTTGTACTATCAGCTAACACATCATTGGCAAATGAACGTTGCACAGCGGGTAAATGTGCCTAATTCTCCACCAGTATGAGAACTTCAGAGCACTCAAGCAAAGCTCACCAATGCTTGGAGGTTATGATATGCTAGTTTGTGAAAGAGTTCTGTATCAGGATTTAAAGGCTGCGAATGTTTTAGCAACAAAGTCTTTTCAATTCTGTACAAAATGTTAACAGATGTGGTCAAAACCAGCAAGAGTTACATGATCTGGCAATCAATGGCTTTCTGCATCCCCTGGCTCAATTGTGCATGTTAAAAGGATAAATCCAAACTCCCCACTGATCCCTTTCTCCCTCACTGCAGCAGAGTGCATTAGCTCTAAGGCTAATGGGATCTCCAGTTCGTTCAGATGGAACCTTCTGCCAAAGTGAATTAGTGGCTCAGCCTTGGGGACCATTCGTGTGAGGAGCTTCTGTTCTTGCCTCTCATCAGCAGCAAATTTCCCTGGTGGCAAAACCCTGTGTCTTCCCTGCAGTGCTGAATGTTCCTCTGTCTGTCTGGCAGCCTGATTAATGATGTGGATTGTGCTTTCTTGGAAGACCTTGAGTCTTTGCTTCTCTGGGCCCCCCTTCTTCCCTTTAGAAACCTCCAAAGGGTGAAAAGGCTGGATGAGTAGTGAGGGTCTGTCAGTAAAAGAAACTGGGAGCAGTGCCGGCAAGCAGTAC
This sequence comes from Podarcis gaigeae, assembly GCF_964106915.1. Taxonomy (NCBI): domain Eukaryota; kingdom Metazoa; phylum Chordata; class Lepidosauria; order Squamata; family Lacertidae; genus Podarcis; species Podarcis gaigeae. Next base: position 32,841,226 of record NC_139679.1, on the reverse strand, counting down.
GGCTGGGCAGTTGCAAACAAGCTGCCCTGCTGCTCCTGAAAGATGTTAGCTGTATAATAGAGCCCAATGCATTAGTTTTGACCCTTTCTTACTAAAGATTGCTTACACATTTACTTTCCTCTGTACAGTATAGTGATTTTATGCCATGAATGAAAGTGTGTGTGAAGCAGGTTTCCCCTCCCTGAACCATTGTATTGACCCATTGTCTGACCAGTGGGTGGCATGAAACAGACTGATATAGCCAGTGTTTTATTGGTCAGTCTGTGCTGACCAAGGAATGAGATGGTCATTTTAATGCTGCAGAGAATATATAGAGCCATTTGCTGTGAGAGCAATTGGGAATTGGACCATACGGATGTAGTTAAGTACCCTAATCACTTGAGGGCAGGCAAGCTTTTCTGTGTTAGTAATTGGCTGTTTTTAATCTCAGATACTTTTAGGTGTTGCCTGAAATCTTCAGATGCAAAATTGGCTCAGATTATTATACCCCTCTGAGTTAATCATGTCAACATGATAGTGGCTCTCAAATTCAGGTGCTTGAGGATGCCAGCTTGCTCTAGAGCTATATTTAGGTCTAGAGGTGCTCCAGTTCCTAGATAATTTGTCAGTTCTATATTAGTACGGGAAGTGCTCTAAATAGTCCTTGAAGCTGCAGTGCTAGTTAATTCCCCTTTTCCTGACCCATCTTCTCTTCCTAGGTTTGCACACTTTCCAGTTCAGATAGGACACAAATATAGTGTTAAAATAACCCCCCTTCTTTTTTTTTGCTCTTTTCATCTTTAATTTCCTGTTTCTTCTAGATGGCATAGAATAATTTTCCAAAAATAAGTGTATGTAGTTCATGTGGAAAACATGAACTAATTTTGAAATGATGCACTCATAACTTTGACCTAAACTCTGTTAGCACTACATGGTCTAGGGTAGGCTATGCATGCATGTATGAACAAATTGTTCCAATGTATCTGAATATTATTGTGGTCTGTTGGTGATCCTTAACATATTTAATGTGCTGATATGACTGTTAAAACAATGGAATACCCAACAAGAGGGGTAACTGAGTTTGTTTAATCTGTGTTAAAGCAAAAGCAAAACCTTTTGGTGCTTTAAACACTAATGAATTCATTTCGGCTTTTGCTTTCATGCCAAATTCCATGATTTGCATGTATCTGCAAGCTTACAGGCATCGCCCTGCCCATGCTCTCTGCTGTAGAAGATTTAAGGTTGTACAAAGGGTTCTAATACTAAGCTTGTTGCATATGATTCTGTGGTTTGATAATGGAAAGATCTAGTAGTATAGACAGGGTGAATGCAGGGGAAGCTAAACAAAGCTTGCTGTAGTTAAACATAGATGCTCGCATTTCAGTTTATGTATGTGGCTTTTCGCTCATGTGACTTGCACCTAGCTATTTGCTGGAATCAAAAGCAGTAGTGAGGAATTGATGGTCCTTCAAGTCTTGTTGGATGCCAACACCCATTAGCCCCAGGCAGCATGCTCAGTGGTTAAACGTGATGGGAGTTGTTGTCCACCAATGTCTTGAGGACCACAGGTTCCCTAGTTCTGCTTTAGAATGGTAAAAAACTCTTGGCCTTGCTGTACCAGCCTAACCCTGGCAGTCCTTTGGAGCAAAAGTTACTTTACTGTGATTTTGAACAACACTGCGTGATTTCCATGGGAGTCTCCCCCACCCACCCACCCAAAATTCGTTCTCTCTGCCGCTTAAGATACTGTGGCGCCAATCTTGCAAGAGTTTGTGCCACTGTTCCCCTCTGCTGTGCTTGGAAAAACTGGAAAGTCTAACTTGAATGGCTATTTCTGGTATCGGGCACAGCCATTGCGGCAGATTTCATGAGCAAAGGGCCTGAGAGCATGATTAAAAGCAAATCTGCTGGTGTTGCTTTGACTGCCACCTGGAAATGGCGATAAAGGGCCTTTGTTCCCTCTAGGCGGTCTTTATCCTGCTGACCCTTAGAAAACTGCTCCCTTCCTCCAAGGAAGGGGCTTAAGAGGCTGGTTAGAAAGTGGCCTTCCTCTTTGATTGGAAGCTGCTCCTCTTAATGCAGGCAGGGATTTTGGAACCTGATGTGAAGGGAAGCTGCACCCTGGCAAGGGCCTATGAGCTTGCCCTCCCCCCTCAAAGCCTTCTCTGTTATACTACAATTGCATGGCCCCTTTGCCTGCAGCAAATCTGCACGTACTGGTAGCGAAGTCTGCTTTCTAGGACTGCATAGTGCCTTGTGTGTGGTGGGGCCAGGCTGTGGTGTCTGCCTTCCCTGGAAGTCCTGGCAGTTGAAAAGGCTTTCCAGCCTCATATCGACAGAAGTCTTTAGAGGATTAACGTTCTGGCCTGGGGCAGGGAGACAGGGGTGGCAAAGTGTCGTCATATTCTGTGCCGCTGCTGGGCTTGCACTGCTTTGTGAATGGTGAATCATGCAGTCCAGTTCTGACAGCTCCTGTCTGACTCTTTTCTCTCCCCCCTCCCATTTAAATTTATTTTTATTAAAGATTTGCCTTTCTTACAAATCAGTTACATTTGTTGTGAGACAATTGTGTTGAGTACAGTATAAGGTTGGGGGAGAAGAGGGGTGGGGTGGTGAGGCTTGTATTCTTTTATATAGTGTAGGTGTGGTGTTTTGTGTCAGCGTCAACTGGGTAGGTTCTTTTTTTATTTGTTTATTACATTTCCTTGGTAGTGAGAGGTATTGGGGGGCAGGGTGTGGTTGGTGGCTATGGTTGGCTGCAGTGGGGTTTGTTTGCATTTGTGAGGTGGGGAGAGGGCTTGTTGGGCTGTGTACGTGATAAAGGGGAGCCATACTGGGGTGAAGGCATCCTGGCTGACTGACCGAACTCAAAGGGTGCTCATCAATGGTTCCTCTTCATCCTGGAGAAGAGTGACTAGTGGGGTGCCACAGGGTTCTGTCTTGGGCCCGGTCTTATTCAACATCTTTATCAATGACTTGGATGATGGACTCAAGGGCATCCTGATCAAATTTGCAGATGACACCAAACTGGGAGGGGTGGCTAACACCCCAGAGGACAGGATCACACTTCAAAACAACCTTGACAGATTAGAGAACTGGGCCAAAACAAACAAGATGAATTTTAACAGGGAGAAATGTAAAGTATTGCACTTGGGCAAAAAAAATGAGAGGCACAAATACAAGATGGGTGACACCTGGCTTGAGAGCAGTACATGTGAAAAGGATCTAGGAGTCTTGGTTGACCACAAGCTTGACATGAGCCAACAGTGTGATGCGGCAGCTAAAAAAGCCAATGCAATTCTGGGCTGCATCAATAGGAGTATAGCATCTAGATCAAGGGAAGTAATAGTGCCACTATATTCTGCTCTGGTCAGACCTCACCTGGAGTACTGTGTCCAGTTCTGGGCACCACAGTTCAAGAAGGACACTGACAAACTGGAACGTGTCCAGAGGAGGGCAACCAAAATGGTCAAAGGCCTGGAAACGATGCTTTATGAGGAACGGCTAAGGGAGCTGGGCATGTTTAGCCTGGAGAAGAGGAGGTTAAGGGGTGATATGATAGCCATGTTCAAATATATAAAAGGATGTCACATAGAGGAGGGAGAAAGGTTGTTTTCTGCTGCTCCAGAGAAGCGGACACGGAGCAATGGTTCCAAACTACAAGAAAAAAGATTCCACCTAAACATTAGGAAGAACTTCCTGACAGTGAGAGCTGTTCGACAGTGGAATCTGCTGCCAAGGAGTGTGGTGGAGTCTCCTTCTTTGGAGGTCTTTAAGCAGAGGCTTGATGACCATATGTCAGGAGTACTCTGATGGTGTTTCCTGCTTGGCAGGGGGTTGGACTCGATGGCCCTTGTGGTCTCTTCCAACTCTATGATTCTATGATTCTTCTATTTGTCCCTGTGTCAGCTTCAGTTTTTCGGTTAGCTTTTCTAGTAAGGCCTTTTCTCATACAATTTGATACCATTGGTCCATGTTTACTCCAGACAGGTCTCTCCAGTGTCTGGCTATGAGGCTTCTGGCTGCTGAGAGTAATTTAGGATATAAGCTCTGTATGTGAGTGGTCATTATGATCTTGGAAGATGTTCAGTAGCGCCAGTTCTGGGGTGCGTTCTAATACCTGTTTAGTTATTTTGCCTATCTCTTGTAGGACTGCTGTCCAGAAGGGTTGGATTTTAGGGCATTCCCACCACATGTGGAGGTATGTGCCTGTGGAGGTGCAACCTCTCCAATATCTTGGTGAGGTTCCTGGGCGTATCAGCAGCAGTTTCTGTGGTGTTAAGTACTACCTGTAGGTGAGTTTCAGAGTGAGTTCCCTTCTTTTGGCTGACACGGATTTAAAGGGAGGTTTAGACCACATTCTAGTCTATTGGGTGGAGTTAATTTCATAGCCTGTCATGCTCCCATTGCTCTTTGATTGCGTTAAGGGAGTTTGTGGGATTTTGGAGCAGTATTTTGTATATTGTGAATACCATCCCTTTGCCATGTCCCTCTGCTGCCAGGAGAAGGTTTTTGAAGGTGATCAAGGGCCTAGTCACTGCTGATTTTACTGCTGGATTGTTTAAGAAGGCATGTATTTGATGGTGTGGTAGCCAAGGTATTTCCGTGTCCCCTAGTTTGGCTTGTATTTCTTTTTTTGGTATGGATTTGTCGTTTTCATAGAAGTCTTTTAGACAGTGCCAGGTTTTTATCTGGAGGTTTTGTGCTGCGTGTTGTAATATGTGGGTGATGGGCCAGGGAGGTTAAGGGGGACTGGGATAGTTTGCCTACTTTTTTCTTCTGTGTGAACCTGTGTTGTGGGGATTTTCTTCAGTTTGTTTTGGAGAAATGGGTATGCTGTTGTGGGGATGTTTTCGATGGTGTCTCTCTCCAAGTGGACCCATTGTCTGCCTGACTCTTTTCTGTAGTGCAGCCTTGCATTAATTGGGTAGTCATAGGCAACAAGGAATTGCATGCAGGCAAGTGAATGGGAGAGTCACAACATCCCTCTTCTGTGCCCATCACAAAAGCCCCTTGGACTGCCAGAGGAGGGAAGACACCAACACGCTATTAACATTTTTTTGTAGGCTTGTGGATTTATTAACAAGGTTACTTCTGTGTGTATTGCCCCGATCCCTGTATTTCATAATTGCTGCTATTGCTATGTACCTCACTTAGTTTTCTGGGGTGCATAAAAGATGGCGAGGTTCCAGGATTGGAGGTGGGGTGTGGCTGTGTTTGTGTATGGCAGGGAATTTTTCATGAGACTGCACATGAATCCTACTAGCTGCTTTTAACGGGGTTGGGGTGGAAGCAGGGACAACAGTGAGCCTAGCACCACAACTTGGAACTGCGTGGGTGGTATAATAGGTACTTCTGATAGTCTCTCTCTCTCCCCCCCCCCAATAAATTGCTTCTTGGCAGCCTTTAGGGGAAAAGAAGTGGGATGTAGGCAGAAGCCTGTAAGTGGGCCTAACCCACATAGGAAAGCAGCTGAGCTGTGCCAGTGGTAGCAGCTCTTCAGTAACGTCTAAGGCATGTGGTCACACCCTTGGGGAGCGAGCCAGCTTCCTGATTGGAAGGGGAGGGGCATTTCTGCTTTCCAGTGGTAGGGCAGGGCTGCATCATTTTACACTTCCAGTCCTGACAGCGAATCTCTGTGCCTTAAAGGGGCACTCCAGCTGGAGCGCGGAAAATGCTGCTGCTCGCTTGAGGACCCTGTGTGCACACAAGAAAACAACTCCCAAGGCGGGGGCAGACAACTGCCCTTCCCCGGTATACAGTGGTACCACCTCAGGTTAAGAACGTAATTCGTTCTGGAGGTCTGTTATTAACCTGAAACTGTTCTTAACCCGAAGCACCACTTTAGCTAATGGGGCCTCCCGTTGTTGCATGATTTCTGTTCTCATCCTGAAGCAAAGTTCTTAACCCGAGGTAATATTTCTGGGTTAGCGGAGTCTGTAACCTGAAGCATATGTAACCTGAGGTACCACTGTAGTTTTACCTACACCTTTTATTCCAAGAAAGGTCTCCCTCAGTTCCTGGAATTTTTTTGAAGTATGTTTTGCAGTTCTATGATACAAGGAGGGACAGGGGCAATTTGGGTTGGTGTTCCTCCTCTGGAAGATAACTGCCCCAGGTCATTTCCCATTCCTTAGCCTTGGTTATTATGAACAGTGTTCAAAATTAGACAGGCTCCGGGTGCATTTTGTAACCTTGGTTTAAGGAGCCACTTGGTGCCTAGCTTATATATCTGAGTTTCTAACACAGCTTCTGAAGTGGGGCATACCTAGTTGCTCATTTCAACATAGTTGTCTTGGCTTAGGAACGTGTTGGCCAATGCCTTGCTACTGAATATTTATGAAGAAGGCTGTTTGTATTGGCTGCCTGGTATCTTGGAAATCTCTGCCTTTTGACTCTCTCTCTCCCTCCCCTGTGAAAGGTGAGGGATCAGTGTGTTTGTTCAGTCAACTTTAAATCGTAGTAGTAGTTAACACTGCTCTAGTAAAAAGATTGAAGCCCTGCCCTTTCACGACACACGTATCTCAGCAAATGTCAGTGTTTATGAGAAGTCTGGAGCACTTGTTTGTGTCCATGTAATACCTAGCCTCCCTAAATCAGTACTTGCGCCTTTTCAAGTACTTAGGTAGAACAACCACATCAGTCTCTTTGAAAGAAGCTTAAATCGAGGAAACTTGCTATGGAGAAGCAAGCGTTTCTTTATACTGAAGACATATAGTCACGGAGGCCACACCTGCACCATGCTAAACATATTTTATATGGCTTCTTCCAAAGAATCCTGGGAACCAGAGTTACAATTCCCAGAGTGGTTTAACAGCAAGTCCCTCTTCCCAGGGAGTTGTGAGTATTAGACCTCTGCAAAGGAGGAAAGCAGCTCTTAGCATCCTAAACAAACTGCAGTTCCCAGAGCCCTTTGTAGGAAGGACCAAATGTTAAGGTAGTGTAATCATACTTTATATGTCTGGTGCAGAAGTGGCCTATGTTACAAACATAGTTGAGTTTTCTGATGGATGCAGTTTGCCCTTTGGAGTGTTCCTTCCACGTCGGACTTCCCCTTTGAGAGTTACGCATGCTTGTGGATGGAAGCCACAGATCATCCTATGTGGTGTGTTGTACTTTCCCAGTTGATAGAGGATACAGTTTTGCACATTGAGCCATCTTTGTGGAGTTCTTCCTTCCAATAAAAAGTTGTTCCAGCTGTGCTGAGTCCTTGTTAGTTGATTGAAATCCTGGCATTTCTACTCTTGTTTAAAACAACAACAACCCATAAGCTTCATTTTCTAGAGAGGTAGCTGTGTTAATATCTGTTTCAGCAGGATAAGCAAGGAGACTTGTGGCCATTGTACAAAATTTGCCAGGTGCATTTTGCATCTGATTGTCGGCCACTTGCAACCAAGTGAAGATGCCTGAGTGACAGGATGGCGCTTGACATCACCATCTGGAGGTGCACACCTGGGGATCCTTGGATCTTGACTGTTTTCACATACTAATACCCCATCCTGTACAATTCTATTGGTTATATTTTATCTGCACAATCAGAATGAATTTCAGGAACCGAAATGTTTTCTCTACAACGTGAACAGGAGCAGTGAATGACATTATAGTTAATTTGTTGTAGATTGTCTTCACTTACCCTGCTCACAGTTGTGAATAATGTTCATATGTTATGAATGGTCCATGTCACCATTAAGAAAAAGAGGTAGGATTACGCCAATACAGTGGTGCCTCGCAAGACGAAATTAATTCGTTCCGCAAGTCTTTTCGTCTTGCGAGTTTTTCGTCTTGCGAAGCACGGTTTCCCATAGGAATGCATTAAAAATCAATTAATGAGTTCCTATGGAAACCGCCTTCAGACCAGGTCCGGGGACAGTCTGTCCCCCGACCTCTTCTGAAGGCCGGTGGGGGGCGAAAGTCTTTGCTCCCCCCCGCCTGCATTCCCGCGACAGCGGAGACTTCTCCGCTGTCCCGGGGCGGTCTTAAAATGCTGGCGGGCGGCAGCGAACCCTTCGCTGCCGTCCCCCAGCATTTTAAAAGCCCCTGGGACAGCGGAGACTTCCCGGGGCGATTTTAAAATGCTGGCGGGCAGCAGCGCTGCCGCCCGCCAGCATTTTAAGATCACCCCAGACAGCGGAGAAGTCCTCCGCTGTCCCGGGGTTTTTAAAATGCTGGTGGGCGGCAGCGAAGGCTTCGCGGGCAGCAGCGCTGCCGCCCGCCAGCATTTTAAGATCACCCCAGACAGCGGAGACTTCTCCGCTCCCGGGGCGATTTTAAAATGCTGGTGGGCGGCAGCGAAGGCTTCGCGGGCAGCAGCGCTGCCGCCCGCCAGCATTTTAAAATCGCCCCGGGAGCGGAGAAGTCTCCGCTGTCTGGGGTGATCTTAAAATGCTGGCGGGCGGCAGCGCTGCTGCCCGCGAAGCCTTCGCTGCCGCCCACCAGCATTTTAAAAACCCCGGGACAGCGGAGGACTTCTCCGCTGTCTGGGGTGATCTTAAAATGCTGGCGGGCGGCAGCGCTGCTGCCCGCGAAGCCTTCGCTGCCGCCCACCAGCATTTTAAAATCGCCCCGGGAGCGGAGAAGTCTCCGCTGTCTGGGGTGATCTTAAAATGCTGGCGGGCGGCAGCGCTGCTGCCCGCGAAGCCTTCGCTGCCGCCCACCAGCATTTTAAAAACCCCGGGACAGCGGAGGACTTCTCCGCTGTCTGGGGTGATCTTAAAATGCTGGCGGGCGGCAGCGCTGCTGCCCGCCAGCATTTTAAAATCGCCCCGGGACAGTGGAGGAATTATCCGCTATCCCGGGGCGATTTAAAAGCCCCCGGGAAGGCAGGCAGGCAGGGGGGACAAAGACTTTTGCCCCCCACCGGCCTTCAGAAGAGGTCCTGGACCTCTTCTGAAGGCGGGCGGGGGGCAAAAGTCTTTGTCCCCCCTGCCTGCCTTCCCGGGAGAGCGGAGAAACGCAGCGCTGCGTTTCTCCGCTCTCCCGGAAGGCAGGCAGGGGGGAGCAAAGACTTTTGTCCCCCGCCCGCCTTCAGAAGAGGTCCAGGACCTCTTCTGAAGGCCGGTGGGGGGCGAAAGTCTTTGCTCCCCCCCCCCCCCGCCGCCTGCCTTCAAAAGCCATCCGGGATAGCGGGAAGCGCTTCCCTGCTATCCCGGACTGCTTTTAAAATGCTGGCGGTGGGGAGCAAATCCTTTCGGCCCCCCCCGGCCTTCCTGGACCTCTTCTGAAGGCCGGGGGGGGGGGAAAGGCTTTGCTCCCCACCGCTAGCATTTAAAAGAGGTCCCCGGAGATTTCCCTATGGGCTTTCTTCTTGCGAAGCAAGCCCATAGGGAAATTCGTTTTGCGAAGCGCCTCCAAAACGGAAAACCCTTTCGTCTAGCGGGTTTTTCGTCTTGCGAGGCCTTCGTCTTGCGGGGCACCACTGTATATATCTGGACTGTCTCTAAATAAAGTGTTTTTCTTCTTGTAAGTTCACAAAGCTCCTAACCTAGCTCAAGAATGTAATCCGAACTAGCCAGATGTTTAACTAATAATCAATCACAGTCAGTCTGTCGTTTGAAAAATAAGACTTTAGAGCTGTCTTGTCCAAAAAATGTCAACTAGACATTCCGTTTTGGCAACTGTAACCTTGGTTTAAGGAGCCGTATGGCACCTAGCTTATATATTTTAGTTTCTAACACTGCTTGTTGCCAAGGTTAGAAAAATTATGACATTGTATTATGACATCATAAAACATCAATATATTGTAAGCCACATGAACAAATCCCTTCCAGAACTGCTGTCCTTTACCTGATTGAATAATTAGTGACAAAACATTTCTGTCCCCGTTTTCATTTGTTCACCATCAAATACAAGGGCAGAGAAATCTTCCTGAAAATTGAAATACAGTCGTACCTTGGAACAAAATCTGTTCTGGAAGTTGATTTCCAAAACGTTGGAAACCAAAGCGTGGCTTCTGTTTGGCTGCAGGAAGCTGTACTGGACGTTTGGGTTCCAAAGAACGTTCGCAAACCGGAACACTCCCTTTGGGTTTGTGGTGTTCAGGAGCCAAAACGTCCAAGTACCAAAGCGTTTGGGTATGACTGTACAGTTTTGATTGACTTTGGCATACTTTTGCCCAGTTTAAGATTTGCTGCTTCATCCAAGCCCTGCAGGTGCAGGCAAGGACTAAGTAAGGCAAGGACTCAAAGAGGACTAAGTAGCAAAAGCTGCTGTTGTTGAGGCAGTTCCTACAGCCAGGTGTCTGGTCTTTTAGTGGTCCTGAAATTTGGAGGTACACAAACTTTAGACCCCAGAGCACAGTTGGGGGCTGGGCTAGACTCGAGAGCCATATCTCAGTGGTGGAGAACATGCAAAAAGTCCCTGACTCATCTCCATAGCAGAGCTTGGGAAGACTGCAGGCTTAAAAACCCTGCAGAGCTGCTCCCAGTCAGTGTAGGCTGCCCTGAACTAGATAGGCCCAATGTCCGCTGCATTATAAGGCAGCTTTTTATGAGCAGAGAAGACCTTTGAAAGCTCACTGGGTTGGGGAGGGGAGTATATTGTTTTCTGCCTTGTTACCCAATAAGATTTCATAATAAAGTGCCAAAGGTTTTTTTTTTTTTAAGTGTTTAGCAGGATTCATCTGGCATCCTTATGCTCTTTTTCCCCCGTTTGTGATGCTTTGAGACAAAAGACCTGGCTTCACTTCAACTTATTGTTTGTCACAGCTCCTCAGGGCCTGGTCTTGCTCCCCCTTCACGCTATTCAAATGAGATTGTACTTTGGAAGCACAACAGGCCGTCCACAACTAATCAGTTTGGTTAGTGTGGAGTTTGTTCCAGGTTTCAAGTGCGCTCCACTCTCCCCTCATTGGGTCCTTTTAGCATCTGCGTAGTGGCTGTTGGCGTGATTTTAGCCCTTGTTCTGACCTCTGCATATTTATGCAAAGTGAATCCGAGGAGAGGCACAAGAGGAAGAAAATTGGTGGCAGCGGAACACCTACTTCCCCTGAACCACCATTTTTTATTATTATTTTAAAAAGACAAGCGGCCCGAGCTTGCTGGTTGCCAACAGCACAAAAGGAAAATTCCAAGGCCTTTGAAACCCTGTTGCTTGAGAACACCACCTCAGATCATTTCTAACCTTTCCAGGGAGCCCCCTGGGATGAGTTGCAACTTCAAAGGGCTTTTTGTAGCCTGTGGAGGAGTTGGGAGTGTCTGAACCGGGTTTTATAATGAGAGCAGGCTCCTTTAACCATGGTTACCGTAATAGCTTCCTATTCGCTGTCCTGAGAGAGCCTGGAGGAAACTTACCCCACCTCACTCCATGACTGCTCCCTCTGCCTGCCTGCCCACCCCAGCCAATAGCAGCAGCCACCTTCGCGGGCTTTGTTTAGCGTTGGCTTCATTTCTCTTTCAGGCGGGCAGCAGGTGCTGCCAACCCTAGCCTGCCTGCTGTGTGAGTTGGGGGGCCATTGGCTTATATGGGGCAGAATTTGGCTAATGGAGCTAGCATGCAGTGATAAAGACTAGGGTGGAGCAGCAAGCTTGTCACTCGGTTGATTCCCTTCCTTCCAGCTCCTGAGTGAGGTGGAACAGAGCATCTATCTGGCAATGAAGCTCTTTAACTTCAGCAGCAGGGGGCAAAGTGCAAAGGTTCACATCCTGTGGTGCCTCTTTTGAGGAGGAGGAGGGGAACATATCAGCTAGGAACCTCAGTCTCTGCTCCTTTAATTCCTTCAGGAATTCTGTGCACAAAGACAAAAATCTCAGAAAGTTAAAGGATTACAGCACCTGGGGAATTTCCTTGAGCTTTGGCAAGGGTTTTCCCCTTGCAGACATTGCAAGGGTTTCCAGCCAAGTTGCTGTAGCTAATGTGCTTGTTTGTGTCCCTTCCTTCTCTCCTCTCCCCCCCCCCCCCAATAGGTCATAGTTGCAGAAATGGCTGAACAAGAGCCTACCCCCGAACAGCTGGCCCAGATTGCAGCTGAAAATGAGGAGGACGAGCACTCTGTCAACTACAAGCCCCCTGCCCAGAAGAGCATCCAGGAGATTCAGGAACTGGACAAGGATGATGAGAGTTTACGCAAGTACAAGGAGGCCCTGTTGGGAAATGTTGCCATCGCTGTCGGTGAGTCCCTGGAGAACGTACTTGGGCCTACTGTGTGAGGGAAGCAGGCCTTCTGAAACCTGCCCCGTTTTCTCACACATGCATGCTTCTCCAAAAGTATTTGGCCCTCTTCCATTTGGATGTGGTGTGGAAACCATCTGGTCTAAGCCAAGAGCTGAGGTCCTGAGGAAAGAAGCTTGGGAGTTGCCCAGTCCTGAAATCCATGGTCTTGGAGGGGGGAATTGTCTCTGCAAACTGGAACTTTAGACTTTGAATAAACTCTACAGGTTTGTAAGCAGAACTAAGTCAGGAGTAAACTTGTGTAAGCCTTCTCTTTCTCTCTCTCTCTCTCTCTCTCTCTCTCTCTCTCTCTCTCTAACACACACACTGCTAATTAGTTTTTTGGGAGCACCTGAGATGATGGGGAATAAGTACTGGTAGGTGAGTAGGGGGTGAGAAACTATAAGGACCAGGGAACCAGAAGAGTTAAAGGCACAAAGCTTTCCTCTTAATCTCAGTTTTGGGATCCACTTGTGGCTTTCAGTACAGTCCAATTGTGAAGAGAACATTAAGTAAACTTATCTTAAAGTGAAGACACAAAGGGTTGTATCCAATGAAGTTGACCTGTTAGCACAAGGACTTTGGCCTGCATGATAAGACTTCCCTTCACTCTCCCCAAATTTGCTCAGCAGAGGTGGTGGTGGTGGTGGAAAACCCAGAATGGAGGTGCATGGGGAGAAAGGAGGGAGAACAAGCCCAATTGCACAGGCAGAGGTCCTTAATGGGAGAATTGAATTGGATACAACCCAAAGGCTCACCAGGTTGCAGGTTTGTTGACTGCTGCGTAGTACATTGGTGGATCCATACTTGCCATGCTTTTTTGCTTCTCTGCTCTGCAGCCCATGCCTGCAGCTATCAAATGAGATACTTAAGGGCTGGTCTGCTTACCCTCTGGTATTTATGCCTCAACTTCTCTTTCAGATCCCAGCACTCCAAACGTGGTGGTAACAAAACTGACTTTGGTCTGCGCTACTGCTCCTGGACCCTTGGAGTTGGACCTCACAGGTGAGTGGGTTAGGTCAGTCCTGTACAGGTAGGCTAATCTGGCTCACCATAGGATCTTTCAATCTCAATACATTGCATTCTCACTGCAGATAGCCAGCCCTATACAAACATCTACTACTACACAGAGTTTCGCCCTATAGCATTTGCTTTGCACCCAGTTTTGTAGAGAAGAGGTCATTGCCAGATCTGAGAGCCATTTGAAGAGAGTTTTCCCTGCACAGTTGCTGCTGTGATGTGGTTTAAGGCTTGTCTTGCCTATTACAGAATAGGCTTGTGTTAAAGTCATCTTAGGACTCAGCATTGATCCATGAAATAGACTAAATCTTAGTTTCAGAGCAGCCAAATTTATATTTCGCTGTTCAGACAGCCTACCGGTCCAGTGGTAGAGCAGTCTCCCAGCAAAGGCACATGCCTCATTTCACATCTGCACCTTTGCATTCTGGGAAAGGTCTGCCAGACTTTGGCTAGGAGAGAGTGCAGTTTGCAGAACTGGTGCCAATCCTAAGTAATCAAATGGACACATGTGGAGGAAAGGGATCTCGTAGGTAAACTGGTCCCAAGTTATTAAGGGCTTTATATGCTAATAGTACATAGAAATCAATCTGCTGCTCTTTGCTTTAAAACTCTCAGTGGAAAGTTTGCCTGTTTTTGATTCCTGCCTTCTCCTTGCTGTTCAGGTGACCTGGAGAGTTTCAAGAAGCAGTGCTTTGTGCTGAAGGAAGGTGTTGAATACCAGCTAAAAATCTCCTTTCGGGTGAGGTCTTTTGTCATATTGGTCAGCCTTCGGTTCGCTAAGCACATTGCTCTGGCCTTTAGGATTTTGTGTGTCAGAGAAAAGTGCATGTTGGCTGATGGAATTCTCTGTCTATTTAGGTGCACAAAGAGATTGTTTCGGGGTTGAAGTATATTCAGCACACATTCAGGAAAGGAGTAAAAAGTAAGTGTCAAGGAGTGGGGGGGGCAGTTGCAGTGGATCCCATACCTTTCATTTGCTTTTTATGGAGCAAAAAAAAAAAGGGGGGGTTCACAATGGTTTTTCAGAAGCGTTCTGTCAACTTTTAGTTTGAAACATTACCTCAATAAAACTGGAACTTGGTGTTTGAGCTGATACAGGGGATGTGTTGCTTCCGCTTGAATGCCAACCATGCAGCGAGTGATTCCAATGGCTTTGGAAGGCTGGCTCTTCCCTCTCCCCACAAAAACCCTTTGGAGAGTCATGGGTGTATTTCAGATATTCCGGTTCACGTATTGTGTCTTGTGTTTTTTCTCCTTCTAGTTGACAAGACTGACTACATGGTTGGGAGCTACGGGCCACGTGCCGAGGACTACGAGTTCCTGACCCCCATGGAGGAAGCCCCCAAGGGCATGCTGGCTCGGGGGAGCTACAACATCCGATCCAAATTTACAGACGACGACAAGACAGACCACCTTTCCTGGGAGTGGAACCTGAACATCAAGAAGGAGTGGAAGGATTAGCCCTTCCCTAGCCAAATCCTGAGAGTTGCTCAGACAGCGGCTACAGTAGAAAACCCCCCCACCCTGTACCAAAGTGCTGGCATTGGATACCCTTCCCCCTTCCCCATTCTTAAGCTCATCAGGAAGACCTTTTGGCTCAGCGCCCCACATATTTCCTCCCAATAATCACTGAAAGAAATTGACCAAACCTGCAGTGTCTGGCCCAAGCGCAGAGGTGGAAGTGCTCCCTCTCCTTTCTCTGGCCTCCCGATTACGAGGTCTGCTGCTTCTGACACACTTTGAATACATTTCAGGCAGGTGCTGAAGGGGAAGCAATATTCCTGCCTGCAGGGGAGAGGATTCGGAGGCACTCCTGTCTCTGGGTGATGGGCAAGGTGCTGAGGAATCGATTCCATGCAGAGCTGGGAACTGCCTGCTGCCCCCCCGTCCCCCCCCCAATTGTTTCCAGGCTCAATCATGTTCATGGCCTGCCCCTTCTCCTCCGGAGACATGGGTCGGCTTTCCATTTGTGATGGTTTCCTGTAACCATGATGCCTTAATGTGTGTAACATACATCCTCCAGGGAGGGCCCCCCCCGACCTTGTTACACTTTTTATATGTGCTCCTGTCCCCCAACACATACCCCTCCCTCCTCCTGATTTTGCATCTTCTGGCCAGACCATCCCCCTGCTGAGGCTGATGTCTCAAGGGCTTAAGCTGCTACCCCTTACAGGCTCCCTGTGGCCAGAGAAGTGCTTGCTTCTAGCTAGGGAGGTGGGGCCTGTTGGTGGGCGTGGAAGTTACGAGTGCCACTGTCATCTCCATCTTAGTTCTGTCACACCTAAACTGGCTGCAAAGCCCTGCAGTCCCAGGGCAGTCCCTGGGTTTCAGGGCTGGAAGAAGGATTGGCCCAGCTCAGCTGCTCCTCACCTGATCCGAACAAAAGAGCTTGCTATGGACAAATATTCGAGAGCAGTGAATGCCTTATGTATCTGTTCTGCCTTTGAAATCATGTGCCTGGCCTGTCAGTATTTATTATTGCCTTGATTAGATGCTTCTCCTCATGATGCCCGGACAGCCCTGCTCCCCTCCCCAGTAGAAACCCCACTGGCGTGGAAAGAGGAGGCCTCGCAGGGCCTGCTCTCTGTTTTGTCAGGTGGGCACGTTCCAGCTCAGCAGCCCAACTCAGCGGGGCTATTGCGAGTCCCAAACTTGTGTTAGAACTGGGACCAAGCGTGTGTGTGCGCGGTTCTCTTTCATAGCTACGTCTCTGCCCCCGACTCCTCTTCCCCACTCCGTCCCTTGCAGGAATTTTTTTTTTTTTTGGTTAAATTGATTTGATGTGTTTTTGTCTGTAAATCTAAAGATCTGGAGTAACAGATTTGGAATCATCAGCTTCCCCTTTTCTGACGGTAAAATAAAATCTTGAAACTGACATGGTTTTCGCCTCCTCGTCGAAGTTCTTCCAAGTTTGCTGTGAGCAGTGGGTGTGTGGTAGGGGGAAATGGGGCTCAAACATCCAAGGCCTCCAGATGTTGCTGGACTACAACACCCATCCGTCCCTGACCCTTGCTTAATGCTGGCTGGACTGATGGGAGCAGGGAGTTCAACAACATTTAAGGGCCACTAGCATCCTGTCCCTGACTCAACAGGGAAGAATTGCCAAGTGGTGGCTTAGGAAATTCAGCTTTTGCAGTGATACCATTTATTGATAGCACATTCTCAAACGTGTGAAGGGGAAATGTCTTGGGAATCTACATTTCACTTGGGACTCTTTCCCAACAATCCATAGATGAATACCTTATATGCCAAAGGGATTTCTCTCTGATTCCCACCCTTGACACTTTTTGAGACTGAGGATCGCTGTTAGAACCATCTGCAAGGAGACTGATTGGAACAGCTCCTTGCAGCTTGACCTGTGAGCATTCATGCCATCACCATCTGATGCCAGGAATACCTGCTGCTAGTGTAAGGACCCCTGACCATTAGGTCCAGTCGTGACCGACTCTGGGGTTGCGGCGCTCATCTCGCTTTATTGGCCAAGGGAGCCGGCATACAGCTTCCGGGTCATGTGGCCAGCATGACTAAGCCGCTTCTGGCGAACCAGAGCAGTGCACGGAAACGCCGTTTACCTTCCTGCCGGAGCGGTACCTATTTATCTACTAGCACTTTGAGGTGCTTTCGAACTGCTAGGTTGGCAGAAGCAGGGACCAAACAATGGGAGCTCACCCCGTTGCAGGGATTCGAACCGACGACCTTCTGATCGGCAAGTCCTAGGCTCTGTGGCTTAACCCACAGCGCCACCCGCATCCCTTTTGCTGCTAGTGTAGAAGCTGCTGATTTTCCATGCCATACAGGGGGGCTCTGCTGAGTTTTTCTACCGTGTAATGATGCAAATGGCCAACTTCTCAAATCCAATGGGTGGGTGGCTGTGTGTTGTGCATGTGGGGTGGCCATAGCCACTGCTGGCATGCAGGACCTGGAGGGTGGACTGCGAGCGAATGTAGCCTTTCAGCCTAAATAAGGTAGCCTGATCCTGTTGTTCACTTCATGGCTGCTATGTGGAGACTGTTTTCAAGTCCTGGAGCTGGTGTATGGATGAGGGAAGGGGGCAGTTCAGGCAAAGCATCCTCAGCAGCACCACTTAAGAGAAAGCTGGAATAGGTAAACGCAAATGCTGTCTCTGTACAACACAAGGGGACTAAAAAGTCAGGCTGAAGCTCCACTGAGCCTTACCCAGAAGTTGCTGTCTCTGCAGAAGTCTACAAGTAGGCCATTAATGGAGCGGACTACCCTGCTTTTTGCCTCCTAGCAGCTGTTTTACTGCCTTTGAACCTGACCTGTGGTGCCTGTGGACATTGTCTTCCATGAATGCCGGGTGCTGGACACACTGAGGAAAACAGGTTTCCAACATTCCCTGCTTGCAGTTTTCTCAGAGACATCTGAATGTCCGTCTGTATGAGCTAGATGGGCCACTCTGTATAACACAGCTTCCTATGTCTAGCATTAGGGGAATGAATGTGGTTTAGTGGGAGAGCATCTCCGTCACATGCAGAAAGTGCCAGGTTCAAAGCCCTGGAATCTCCAGGTAGCCATGGGAAAGATTCCCATCTGAAATTCTGGAGAGATGATGATGTTGATACCCCACCCATCTGGCTGGGTATACTACCAGCATAGAAAATACTGAGCTAGTTGGGTCAGTTTCCTAATTGTATAATATGGGTTCCTACATTACCAATTTCTTGGAATCAAGATGGTGCAATGGGTGGTCACTTGGTCTGGCCCAGCAGGGACCCTGTTTACTGGAACCTCGATCAGTACTTGACTTCACAATCCTGTGGGAAGCAGCCAGGTAGAGTTGCCTACAGATAGCAAGCCCACTGCGCAAGTTCTGTTCCCATGTTGCAATGCACATAGTGTATTTGCTCTCAACTCCTGCTGATTAAACAGGTCCATAGTGTTCTTTGATGAATCATCCAATTGACAGGTGGAAGAACAGGTGGAAGAACAAAGAAACAAAGCAGGAGAGAACTCTCTAGGTTTAGAACACACAGCAGTTCTCTTGGAAGAGAAAATAGGCATCCCTGGGTAACGCCAGAGACCTAGTCTTAGTAATGCATACTTTATTTCTTGACTCTGATTTCTCCCTTTGAAAATTTGAAATGGGTTGGAGTCAGTTCTTAAAGACAAAAAGTGAATCTTCTCGAATGGTGCCAATTTTGTGTCCTTCAGACCTTTTGTGTTATGAGAAAACTCAGAAAGAGGTCCACCAGTATGTTTTGATCCCAGTCTGTCTGGCCTGGCCTGCATAACACAAGCAATCACCACTCTTTTATGGGCATGGCAGTATCCAAAAGAGGACTTACTGGCACATGTGGTGGAAATGCCACTATGTCTATAAGGGAAATAGGCCTCATGATGGGATGAGAGGTGTCACTAGATCCAAAGCTATTTTTTGTAAACATTTGTTAACAAAAACACTTATATTACTTGTAAACTCTTGGTGGTTTGTTTGTTTCTTGGTTGCTGTCCACTTGGTTATATCCCAAGATGGAAGAATGTTTCTACTTTTTATTGGGATAGTTTGTTCCAAAAGGTTTTATGTATCACCATTTCTGAACAATTAACCCATCATTTGTGCGTTACTGGGGTGACACTGACCTGCAGGATTTTGCTGCTGTTTAGTGGCTGTTTCTGACATGTGGCAGGACAATCGCATAACTGGCGCATTCCATCAAAATACAGTTCCATTTTGACACCATTATGACAATAATACAACAGTTTTTTGTTTTCACTCGAACATTTGTCACCTTTGCTCCAAACTGAGCCTTTTAAAAACTTATTTTACTTTTTTCCTTTTCCATACCTGAACGTTCTTTTCCCAAATATAATGTTTTCTCTTTACCTTGTCTCATGATGGAATCATCTGTACTCTTTTTTATGTTTGTATTTTTAAGTTCTCTGTATTCTGGTGTGTTTCAACACCAACCAAAAAGTTGTGGTGTCTTGGACTAACACGCCTCAGCTTCCTAACAGTCACAGAAGTGCCCAGAATGATTTGATAGCCTGGTCATCTAATCTTTTTCGATTGGTTTTCTGCTATATACCGTATTCCCTTTTCCATGGAGTAGCCTTGTCCCCTTGATCAATCTTGCTGCATGTGAAATTCTTTGATAGGAATTGAGCTAATGTTGCAGTGAGCGGGGGCAAGGTGTATATATGAGCATTCAGTATCACACAGTCATTTTAAATGTAGGAAAGCCTGAGACATGTGCTCCTTGACTGTATCGGGGCAGCAGCAAGGACTTAGCTCATATAACCATATATTTATGCTTGAAAGGAGAAGCAAAGGACTATATCACGATTTAATTATTCAGTGCTTCTCCATAGAACAATTTTGTTCACAGATGCTAATGAACCAAGTTTGTAGCAGTGTTCTAGTATGTGTGTAGTGGTTGTGGATGAGAAGATCAAACTTACATGCTAAATCCTAGGCCAGTTGCTACTCCTTAAAAGCCCTACGACAAACACAGTCCGTTTGGTTCTCCTTACTAGCAACAGGACAGTAAAAGTCACGCCAGTCTTTGTATAAACACTGTTGTTTCCTAGGTAGCCGCCAGAGGCCGCTGAAGAACAGCGTTGGTATTCAAGCGGCGGCAAATTACCTCTCGCCAAAGAAACGCGATGACGCGAAGCAGCTTCTGCTCTACTGATTTCAAGGCGCAGACTAGCTCAGGACTCTTGTGGCATTACTTTTGAAACTTCTTGGCCTCCTTTCCAACGGGTATACATTTGCATCACAATGGAAACTGCTGTTTATATAGGTAGAAGGGAACTGCTTCCCCTCACTCCCCCCTCCTTTTTTTCAAAGGAGTACTAATACCGTTAAATAAAGGAGAAGGAAAAACTGACTGAAGTGCATCTATTTGCACTGCACAATGGTGACGCAGGAATCTTGCACGCCTGGTTAGCTTACAGCCTAAGGGTTCATTTCGCCCTGCAAAGCTAGATGCCAATTAGTGGCATCTCATTTGCAAACCAGGTGAAGTTTTATGTTAACAGTGTTTCTCTCAAATTCAACATTCAGTTATTTCTCCAGTGCTTGACTTGCAGCATAGCACAGAGCCGTTCAACTATGTGGCCCTGGACCAGTCACTGTCTCTCACTGGCATTCTTAGGTATGGCCCAAGTTCTGGTCTTTTGCACCAGGCCCTGGATCTCCTATCTCTCCCCCTGCTTTTTAAACTTGTTAAATTCGTATTTTTGTTTGATCAAAAATAACAACTGCAGGACCGGTTGGTTCAGGGAATCGAGGTCGGAGTGAAACAATACAAATTGAAAGCATTTGCAGATGACTTGGTATTAACACTTCAGGAACCAGTCTCCAGCACTAAAAGAGTGTTAGAATTAATTTCTGATTTTGGTCGGGTGGCGGGGTTTAAGTTAAATAAGCAAAAAACCAAGGTTTTAGCAAAAAATTTGACAGTTACAGAAACAGATGAGTTCTCCAAAGAAACGGAGCTGAATGTGGTTAAAAAAGTAAAATACCTAGGGGTGTACTTGACCTCCAAAAATCTGAATTTGTTTAAAGACAACTATGAGAAATGCTGGTCAGAAATCAAAAGAGACTTGGAAATATGGTCAAGATTGAAACTTTCCTTGTTAGGCCGAATAGCTGCTGTAAAGATGAATGTATTGCCGAAAATGTTATTTTTGTTTCAGGCCCTACAGATCGTGGACAAGGTGGAATGTTTTGGAAAGTGGCAGAGGGATATTTCTAAGTTTGTTTGGCAGGGCAAAAAGCCCCGAATAAAGTTTAAAATATTAACTGATGCGAAAGAAAGAGGGGGATTTGCCCTGCCAGACTTGAGGCTATATTATGAATCTGCAGCCTTCTGCTGGTTGAAAGATTGGATTTTATTGGAGAACACTGATGTCCTGGATCTGGAAGGGTTTGACAATGCGTTTGGGTGGCATGCATATTTGTGGTATGACAAGGCTAAAGTGCACAAATTGTTTAAAAACCATATTGTCAGAAGAGCAATTTGGAGGGTCTGGATAAAATACAAAGACTTATTGGAGAGTAAAACTCCGAGGTGGCTCTCACCGGTGGAGGCCAAGGCACGTAAGAGACCCAACATGGAGGCCCATTGGCCTAAATATTGGGAAATAATTGAAAAAACTGGAGACAATTGGAGGCTGCTAAGCTTGGAGAAATTGAAAACTAAGGTACGAGACTGGCTGCACTATGCGCAAATTCAAGAGGTATTTAAAATAGATAAAAAAGTTGGATTCCAGGTGGAAAAATCGAAACTAGAGACTGAATTGTTAGAGCCAAAAAGTAAGCTACTTTCGAGAATGTATAACTTGCTGCTTAAGTGGAACACACAGGATGAGACAGTCAAATCCGCTATGATAAAATGGGCTCAGGATGTGGGGTATAACATTATGTTTGCAGACTGGGAAAGGTTATGGAACACCGGTTTGAAATTCACGGCATGCACTGCCTTGAAGGAAAATATTATGAAAATGGTATACCGGTGGTACATGACCCCAGTCAAGTTAGCTAAGATATATCATCTGTCTGACAACAAATGTTGGAAATGTGGAGAGGCGGAAGGGACATTCTTTCATCTCTGGTGGACCTGCCCGAAAGTGAAGGCCTTCTGGGAAATGATCCATAATGAACTAAAAAAGGTACTGAGATTTACCTTACCTAAGAAACCAGAGGCCTTCCTTCTGGGCATGGTGGACCAGAGAGTGCTTAAGAAGGACAGAACCTTTTTCATGTATGCTACCACAGCAGCAAAGATCCTGATTGCAAAATATTGGAAGACACAAGATTTACCCACGCTGGAGGAATGGCAATCGCAGTTGATGGACTATATGGAATTGGCTGAAATGACTGGCAGAATCCGAGACGTGGGAGAAGAAACAACTGAGGAGGACTGGGAAAAGTTTAAGGACTATTTGAAAAAACACTATAAGCTGTATGAATGTTAAAAAATGCACCTTTCAGGAAATTCTAGCTTCAGCAAATGTAAGTTAATGAAATGAAAATTAAGACACAAGAATTCAGAGGTAAAATAATGAAACAACTTTATTGTGTTTAATATAAAACATATAAGAATTGAGTTACAGTAAAATTGAAAATAGGGAACATGATAAAATGGAAGTTACAATAAGTTTTGAAATAAGTTAACAAATTGCTGATGCTTTATAAGACAGAGAACGCAGGGTTCGGAGGATGTGGAGAAGTCCTATAGATTAGATGGAAAAAGAATATGGAAATTTGTTATTTTTCTATCTTATTCTCTTATAACTACTCTTTATTCTTTTTTCTGTATTTCTGTATTTCTAAAAAGTAATAAAAAATATTTAAAAAAAACAAACAAAAATAACAACTGCAACGAGAAGAGAACCAGGAGTACAGCAGACAGTGGCGTAGCGTGGGTTGTCAGCACCCGGGGCAAGGCAAGTAATTTGCGCCCCCTAATCCGTGGATTTTAGTAGGGGCAGAGAGCTTCGAGTGCGAGCGCCCCCCCTAGATGTTGCGCCCGATGCGGCCGGCCCCCCTGCACCCCCCACGCTACGCCACTGACAGCAGAGCTTTGCAATGCCTGATCCAGCAGCCCCAATTTGCTCCTACAAGGAGCCCCAAATGTTCAGCCCAGATCATCCTTCAGTAATGTGCAATTTGATGAAGGTAGGGTGTATCCATGTTCCGACTTGTTTGCATATGTAATAAATGTTGGTGCAATGAAAGAATAGGTATATAAAAAGGGAGAACACCTGGATGCCAAGATCCAAGTTTGGGGCAAGTACACTTTGGTGAGAGAATCCCAGCAGAGATTTAAACTCACAAAACATGCAGCAAAGTAAAGTGTAGAAATAAAGACTGTTAGACCTTTAGAATATGTATTTCCAAGTGAGTTCCACTATAGGCCCCTCTTCCCCCAGCATAGGAAAGGACCACACATTTAGTAAGTTAAAAATGGTGTACTTACAAAGTCTCCAAGGTCAGGTTCATGTGCTTTTCCATACATCATACAGGTAGGCTGCACAGGCAGTAAAACGTAGCTTAGTTCCAAAGTGGTGAAAGTTCCTAAATTATTGGTATAGGAACAGAAGAGCGGCTTGTGATAGCCATGCAAGTAAGCTGGAGCAGCCAGCTTAGCTTCTTCACATTTTGACCTTCTCTGGTAGACTGTGGGAGCGGGTTGAACAATCGGCTTGATTATCTAGTGCCTCCCAAAGCGAACTAAGCCTGGGAGGGCAGCTTACTCTATGGTCCTAACTCCTCCATGCATTAATTTGACGTAAGCATGTTGGTTATATGAGGGTGGTTTCCCCCAAAATGAAAGCCATCTGCTTGTTCCTTTCTGCCTTGCTCTGATTTTTTTTAAACTTCCTTTTTTAATAAATGAAAATTTGCTTGTCGGGTGGCTGCCTGGACACACTGCCAAGCACAATGCGGTTGAGATCCAGCCACTCAGGATTTTAATTTGACCAGGACTCTGGGCATACTAAGATGGTAGGTGGCTGTGGTACGTTGTGCCTAGTCAACTAGCATGCAAAGGGGAAAAGAGGGAGGGGGCTACAGCACAGAAGGTCAGCAAGGGAAGGGGAGTGACTGTTGGGTGAGCAGCACAGAAATGGGAGGGTGATTCTGGGGAAACTGGTTTTCCCCTGAAAGTTTTTATAGTCATACCTCGGGGTGAGGGGTGAATGTCCTTCGGGATGAGCGCATTCGAAATGCGCTCTGTGGCAACCCGGAAGTAACGGAGTGCGTTACTTCCGGGTTTCGCCGCTTGCGCATGCGCAGACGCTCAAAATGATGTCATGCGCAGAAGCGGCAAAAAGCGATGCACGCAGACATGCCGTCGCTGGTTACGTTTGCTTCTAGATGCGAACGGGACTCCGGAACGGATCCCATTCGCATCTAGGGGTACCACTGTATACCGTATTTTTTGCTCTATAGGACACACTTTTTCCCCTCCAAAAATTAAGGGGAAATGTGTGTGCATCCTATGGAGCGAATGCAGGCTCCTTGGCTTCAGCAATAGCAATGCGAAGCCTCCGAAGCACAGAGGGGGCGCTCCCTCCGCGCTCCGAAGGCTACATGTTGCTTTCGCTGAAGCATGGAGAGCGAGAGGGGTCAGTGCGCACTGACCCCTCTCGCTCTCCAGGCTTCCGGGATAGCCACCTGAAGCCTTTGGAGCGCAGCGGGAACTTGCGCTGTGCTCCGAAGGCTTCGGGTTCCTTTTGCTGAAGCCGGGAGAGCAAGACTCTCCTGGCTTCAGCAGAGAGGGAGAGCTGCGCAGCGCCCCTTCAGCGAAGCGGGAGGAGAAATGGAAGGGGCTCCGTTTCTCCTGCCGCTTCGCTGAAGGGGCACTGAGCAGAGAGGGGGAGATTTTTTTTCTTGTGCTCCCCCTCTAAAACAAGGTGCGTCCTATGGTCGGGTGCATCCTATAGAGCGAACAATACGGTATGTTTAATTCCTTGATGAAAAATAATTGGGGGAGGGGAATAACTCCTTGATCATAAGACTCACATCATATGTGGCTTGGCTGTCTTGAGTTACTTGCTCTGCATGTAGCAAGGGGGCGGGGCAGGACCATGTATGGTATCATGAGCTCTTGGGAGGGAGGAAGCCAGAGCTAGGACTCCAAAAAAGAAACGCAGACATGTGCCTGGAATTTCAGGCTGTTGCTTGCCATCAACACCCCCTTGCGTTTATCAGTGATGAGTTTCTTCTGGCACGGTGTCCTCAGAATGGCAAGCACCTTCTGGGAGATCGTTATGTCTTTCCACTGCTAATCAGAAAGCAGCGGGTAGAAGATGTGGCCACAGAATCAGTTTCCCAAAACCTCTCCCATGGATAAAATTGCTACTGTCACTTGCCTTCTCTACCATGCGGAGCTTCCTGGTCTCCAAAGTACTACATCACAGGTGAAACTGATTCTGTGGCCAAATCTTCTACCCGGTGCTTTCTGACTAGCAGTTGGAAGTCATAATGATCTCCAGAAGGTGCCTGCCATTCTGAGGACACTGTGCCAGAAGAAACTCATCAATGATAAATGCAAGGGGGTGTTGACTGCACACAACAGCCTGCAATTCCACACACAAATGCATTTGAGTCACAGCTCTCTATTAATATATGTATGAATGTGAGTGTGTGAATGTTCTGTCCCATAACAGCCCCTTCTCTACACATGAGACGTTGTCAATCTCCCAAGTATCCCGTGACTCAGCAGGGCTACTGGTCTAAACCTGAGCCATTACAGCTTTACATAATGTTGTTCCTAGGTTCAACAAGCGTTTACTCTGAAGGTAGCTGTGTTTGATGTGGCTTGTATAGTTTCGTTCACACATAACACTAAACCATGGTTCAAAAATATGTGTGAACCCTGCCCAGCAGCTTAACTATGGTTTGTTTACTATCAGCCAACCACATGGTTTAGCGTTATGTGTGAACTGGGCCGTTGGTTTTTCCTGGAGTTCCAGCAGACAAAGGTTAAGGGGCCAACACAAGATGCCATCATCAATTTTAGTTGGAAAGAGCAAAGAAGTTGAAAGCTTTGTATTGTACCCCAAGCACCCTCACCAATCTGAATACCCCCAAAGTCCTGTGGCCATTTAACAACAAATGCTATCTCAGAATAAAGTCTCATTGAGATTCCTGCATTGCAGAGGGGTGGACTGGATGATTCTTGGAGTCACTTCAAACTCCATGGTTCTATGATTCTTTTTGCTTACTTCATCAGATACATGGAAAAGCTTGTGTTATACTTAATCCTTAAATTGGCATAACAAGACTCTTTGTCTTATTTGCTGTGACAGACTGATACAGCTACTCCTGCTGAAACTCTTTAGCAGTGTGACAGCTGCTAGTAAATAAGGGCCAGGACCATAAGTTTGTGGGTTTTTTTAAAAAATACTTGAACAAGTAATTGAGCAGAAACAGAGTGGGCTCAGGCAGTGGAGCTTGGTAACTTTTGCTGGGCCAGGGTTGCAGCTGTGTGTGTGCTTTGGTATAGTAACCAGGCATGTCCAACAGGTAGATCGCAATCTACCAGTAGATCACTGGATGTCTGTGGTAGATCGTGATAGATCTCCCCCCCCCAAAAAAAATGCTTTGGCTCCCTTAAAAAAGCTCAACAACTTTGCCTCTTGATAACAATGGGAGCAGTGAGTAGAGTCTCTTGGGAGTTGGATGTGCCTGGTATAGTACAATTGGGGAGACAGTAGGGTGGATCAGGTTATGGGATCATGGCAGGCAGATGGGGAAATGTGCTGCAGTTCAAATGGTTGGCATCTTTGTGTCATGGGAGACAATGGAAGAGTGCACCTTCATGGGTGAAGTCAAACGGTTGGAGAGTTACAGGACCTGCTGTGGCTGTAGAGACTGATATGGGAGAGACATGTTTTGTTGCAGCAGGGGCACATGAAGGTGTCCGGTTACGCTGATGCAGGTGTAACATGGAGTTTCTTCTTTTTGCACTCCTCCCGGCGGTCATCCCTCCTCTGGTTACTGCAGTGGATACATAGCCTAGTTCAAAAATATCTGGTTAATTTGGCAAAAATCCCTGATACCAAACCTAAAGTTATTCTTTATTGTATCCGAAATAGGATTTCAACTATTGATTTAGGATTGATTTTAAATTCTGTCTGTTAGATTAGTTTTATAACTGTTTTTGTTGTAAGCTGCCCTGAGAGCCCAACTGGGCTATATGCTCAGGCATAAATACAATAGACGAATGCATGAATAAAGAAAACAATTTTCTGATGCTTGGCAACATTCATTAGGTTGGCATTCACTAATTAGGAACAGGAGGTACTTTTCTCTGGTGGCGTATATGGACAGGACAACCCAAACGCAAGCAATAAAAAAATGTCAGATTAACTGCTGAGATAAAGGGGAAAAAAATCTTTGGCTAACAGTATCCTTTTGTTGCCCCCTCAATTATTGCTCTGCCAGGAAATAAAACACAGTGTTTAGCATAATCTGTTGCAAGACTCTGAGTGCTATAATATGCAGAATATATTCCTAGGCCAAGTGCGAATTCAGAGATCTCTAGTGTATCATGTATGGCAGAAGAAAACCAGCATATAACAAGTTTTATCTCACTGCCATTTACAATGCTCTTGTTATAGGGTTAGCAAATGTGGGGATCCTCCAGATGTTGCTGTGCTATAACTCCCATTATTTAATTTCTGCCAAGAGAATTATAACTCACAAATTAGAGGAGATGGATTTACAATTTAATATTGCAACAGGTGGTGGCACCTGTTCGCCGATAAACCTTGGCTTAACACCACCAACGAAACTTCCATCTTATTTAACTACCTTATCTGTGGTGATGCACAGGTACGCCTTTATAAAGGCTAGATTCAATGTTTTCCCATCAAATGTGTTGGGTAACAGACTCTCCAACGGACAGGTCTCACTCCTCTGTGACTGTAAAAGTGGATCTATAGAATCGTTATATCATATAATCTTCTGTTGTCCTTTACATTTGGCTTCACGGTCCACGTTTCTGGCCCCATATTTATCGAGAATTGCTGACAGACCTCAGGAAGCCCAAATAATATACTTATTAAACGACGAAGACTCAAGTAGATCCCTTGCAGTCGCTAGATACCTGATTAATGTCTTATTTCATAAGAGGAGAAATGGATCACTGTATGACTGACAGCTTAGCCAAACTTAAGAACCATCAATAAGTGCCAGAACTAAGACGCATATCCCCCAAAATCTGAGGGATTTGAATTGCGGTTGACATAGAGGGAGCTTATTGTGTATAGTGTTTACTTAATTGAAGCAAAATTGGTTTTATATGGGTGTTTTAACTTGGAACTGTTTAAATTGTATTTTTTATGGATAAATTTTGATGTATTGTTTTAGATATGGGCCAATGGCCGTAATAAATCAAACTAACTAACTAACTCCCATTATCCCTGACCATTGGCCATGCTGACTGCAGCTGATGCAAGTTGAACAACATCGGGAGGATACCATGTTAATGAGTAGTTTAGATATCAGGGTGTCCAGTTTTAGCATCCCATTTTTTAGCCTTCCGTAAGTTGTTTGCTGGAACAACATCACTTTGTCATCACATCACCTTCTCTTTGCCAAGGCTAGCATAGCTGCCTTCCCAGATTATTTAGTCACCCAAGGCAATTCAGAATATAAATGTAAAATCATTACAGTGGTACCTCAGGTTAAGTACTTAATTCGTTCTGGAGTTCCGTTCTTAACCTGAAACTGTTCTTAACCTGAAGCATCACTGTAGCTAATGGGGCCTCCTGCTGCTGCTGCGCCGCCGGAGCCCGATTTCTGTTCTTATCCTGAAGCAAAGTTCTTAACCTGAAGCACTATTTCTGGGTTAGCAGAGTGTGTAACCTGAAGCGTATGTAACCTGAAGCATATGTAACCCGAGATACCACTGTACAGTATATTTTAGCCCTAATCCAGACTCATGTGTGAGATAATTCAAGTCAAGTAGTCTTTGAAGTGCTTTTGGTGGGAGGAATGAATGCTGGTAAGCTAAAAGTACTGTGGGCGGCAGCACAAAATGGCTGCCATGGGCAGCAAAAAAATAAGTGCCGATACTCTATACCAGTGAGTACTGTCACACAAACAACAAAGCCCTGAGTCTATTCAAGTAAGTAGAGATAGGATCAATTATCTGTTTAGGGGAATGAAGGGATTGAAACCAGCTTCTCAATCTTCCTAATTAATTGGTGATGTTGACAATTCTTCCGACTGCATCTTGCCCACAACCCTGACAACTAGACAAAGGACAGTGCAAGTGAGGTGAGGGTCAGGATGTGAGGAGATGGTTTGCCACATGGGAGTTGTCTCATAATCATCCAGTTACAGAGAGCCACATGTAAGCCTGTTCCTGCACATTTATGCCTCCAAGCTGAACCAAGGCAGTTATATATAAGCAGGTGAAGTCAGGTCTGGTCTAAGGTATTCTGCCACCCGTGTTGAAGGTATGGTTGCTGGACCTCGAGGTCCGACTTGAAGTCTCCAAGTTTACCTCCAGGTAGTGAGTGAAGGTGAGTGACAGTATCTTTAATAATATTTTTAAAAGATAAAAAAATTAAAAGACTGCATATGCAGTTTGCAAGCTTCAGCTTGGGAGTGGCAGGTAAAAGGTAAAGGTACCCCTGTCCGTACGGGCCAGTCTTGACAGACTCTGGGGTTGTGTGCCCATCTCACTCAAGAGGCCAGGGGCCAGCGCTGTCCGGAGACACTTCCGGGTCACGTGGCCAGCGTGACATCGCTGCTCTGACGAGCCAGAGCCGCACACGGAAACGCCGTTTACCTTCCCGCTGGTAAGCGGTCCCTATTTATCTACTTGCACCCGGAGGTGCTTTCGAACTGCTGGGTTGGCAGGCGCTGGGACCGAGCAGCGGGAGCGCACCCCACCGCAGGGATTCGAACCGCCAACCTTTCGATCGGCAAGTCCTAGGCGCTGAGGCTTTAACCCACAGCGCCACCTGCGTCCCGGGGAGTGGCAGGAGCTGGCTGCAAATTATAGCACAGACATTTAGTGGACGGTGGGTTCTGTCCTCCTCTGCTCCGCTCTCCCAATTAACCTTTGTCTCCAGGATCTGCCCCTGTGACATCATCAGGGGCCTCCACTATGTCTCAGGTTTTCGTCCCTGGAATCTCAGGGTCTGGGATGCTTCTGATTGGAAAATATCCTTTGGGGTATTTCAGCAGCATTCAGTGAACATGTCCCAAAGTGCTTAAGATACTTTAAAAAAACAACAACACAGCACACCATTTCATCTACATTACATTAAGTTTTGCAGTGGTGGGCAACCTAACTGAACTGTTACCCGTTTCCTGTGGGCTTTCTTTCTGCTTGGTTTCCTGCCCTCAACAAAAGTCAGTTATTGATCAAGCAAACCCGTTAACAGCTAAATTCTTTCCTGAAAGAGGAACAGGGTTTGTGCTGTGTTACCTCAAACCTCATTCTCTCAGATATCCAGTTGCATGGGGCTTTGTTGATTAATACAAAGACCTTGAAGAAGTGGGCTTGGTTGAGGTAAACCACTGCCACCACAACAATAGCAATATAATTTATATGCCTCCTTTTATTTCCAAAAGAAATACAAAGGCAGTGCAGAAACAGGTAAAGAAAATCCAAAAGCAAGTATAAAACAGAGCAAGTATAAAACTGATCATAAAAATGCAGCTAGCTATTATTAAAAATACATAGTAAAACAGCTTCATCACAACATTAAAACATCCATAATTAAAATGTGTAATTAACAAACCCATTAAAACAGTGAAACAGTTTAAACAACAATTAAACAGCAGGTTCAGCTCAGAATACCAGGGAAGTGTTTATCTAAACAAGTCTGCCTTCAGGAGCCCATGGGAATGCAGGAAGGCAGACACAGAAAATGCAGAAGCCCCCTGGGTGTAAGCACCTTCGCAATGAGTGAAAGCGAAAGCAGGTTGTCAACATAGTGCCTGTGGGCCCCTAGGCACTCCCAGGACCCCATCCTCCTTGTTCTTCCTCAAAATTAGGTTTGGAGGAATGGTGGGACAGGGTTGTGGTGTTTTTTTGAAAGGGGGGATGTTAATTCTCCCTTTCCTGGCTGTGATCATTTCCCACACCATAATCAGCTTCCTTTGAAACCTTCTGTTGGCTACAAGCCTTTTGTTGGCTGCAATGTTTAACCTGGAAAAGAGATATGATAGCCTTCTTCAACAGTCTAAAGCAGGGATCAGCAAACTTTTTCAGCAGGGGGCCTGTCCACTGTCCCTCAGACCTTGTGGTGGGCCAGACTATATTTTGAAAATAAAAATAAAAATGAACGAATTCCTATGCCCCACAAATAACCCAGAGATGCATTTTAAATAAAAGGACACATTCTACTCATGTAAAAACACGCTGATTTGCGGACCATCTGCGGGCTCGATTTAGAAGGCAATTGGGCCAGATCCGGCCGCCAGGCCTTAGTTTGCCTACTCATGGTCTAAAGGGCTGCCACATGGAGGATAGGACCAATGGCTTCAAGTTGCAAGAAAGGAGATTCTGGCTTAACATCCGCAAGAACTTACACTGTTCAACAGTGGAACAGATTCCCTTGGGAGGTGGTGGACTCTCGTTCCTTGGAGGTTTATAAGCAGAGGTTTAAAGAGAGTGGAGCGGACTAGATGACCCTCGGAATCCCTTCCAATTCTACGATTCTGTGATTTGGTGGAGTCACAGCTGTGAAGGGGAGGATTAAGCCCTACCTCCGCAGCTGTGACTCCTTCCTTGCTGAAAATGCCCCTCTTGGTTCAATTAGACTTCGAATACTGTAAGGAGGTACAACTGAGTAGAGAAGGGTCATCTCTTGCTCTTTCGCTCTCTTTCTCAGAGAGAGAGAAAGGGAGAGCAGTTAGGCATGAAAAAAGCCTACTATTGATGGCAGCAGAAGGCTTTTTCTTGCTTAACTATTGCAAGTTGCAGCTGCACACTCTAGGAAGACACTCTTCCTGCCCCCAACACACACACACACACACACACACACACACACACACACACAAAAGTCTTGAAAAAGAAGAAGCAAAAGCACGTTTTCCCAAGTCTAGTTTATGGGTGCAGGGTTGGGGAGCTAAAGTGAGGGTGCATGCATGGTTGCGGTGCATGCATGTTGCCCACAATTTATCTACTTTGCTGATGTGCCCACAGTCCCAAAACCGTTAGTGATGTCTGGGCTAAAGTGTTTGTGGCTTTCAAAGTAAGAAGAAGAAGAAGAAGAAGAAGAAGAAGAAGAAGAAGAAGAAGAAGAAGAAGAAGAAGAAGTAGTAATAGTAGTAGTAGTAGTAGTTTGGACTTGATATCCTGCCTTTCACTCCCCTTAAGGAGTCTCAAAGCGGCTAACAATCTCCTTTCCCTTCCTCCCCCCACAACAAACACTCTGTGAGGTGAGTGGGGCTGAGAGACTTCAGAGAAGTGTGACTGGCCCAAGGTCACCCAGCAGCTGCATGTGGAGGAGCAAGGAAGCGAACCCGGTTCACCAGATTACGAGTCCACCGCTCTTAACCACTACGAGAAGAGAAGAGGAGGAGAGATGGGATAAGAATATGAGATGATATATGAGAGATAAGAGGATAAGAGATGAGATATAAGAAATAACAGCTGTTCTTTCCTAAAACCGCCATCCTGACTGCCTTAAGCCAGCCTTTGCAGTTAACTACCACAGAGCTAAAATTCCTAACACCCTTAACAAACTACAGTTTCCAGGGCTGTGTCCATAGCCTTGCTGAGGAACAGCACTAAACTGGATGTTGATCCCTTCTTCTCCCAGTATGGTGTTGCAACTGTCCACCTGCTATCCTCATTGCATTCCTGCTGTAGAACTGAAGTTCTGCAACTGTACAGCCGCGAGAAAAAAATGGTGGGTGTATAGCTGGACTCCTGCATTGCTGCGCCAAGGAAAGCAGTATCTTATGAAATGAATACCATGTCCCAACATGTCAGTTGGTTGGGGCGTTTTCCGTACTGGTGCTCCTCTTCTCACACCAAGGGTCATACCTTCCACTAGATGCTTTTATCCATCTGCTGTTTATTTACTCAGAAACAGTTAGGATTCTGACGTGTGGCATGGGGTTAGTAAACTCCTCTTAACAGTTTACTTATTTAAAAAAAAGCCAACCACACACACACAATTTAGGGATCCTTAATGTATGAGCAGTTGTAGTTCCTATAGCATAGCTGCCACTTAAACATAGAATCAGAGAATTGTAGAATTGGATGGGACCACAAGGACCATCTTCTAGTCCAAGCCCTGCAATGCAGGAATCTTTTGCCCAACGTGGGGCTCAAACCCATGACCCTGAGGTTAAGATTCTGATGTTCTACCAACTGAGCTATTGTATTCAGAAGCATTTACTAACTGGATAGGTAGTTATGGTTTGGAGAAGGGGAGGAAATTGTGCACTAGCAGAGTGGTCCCCCAATTGAATTGCGTCCCCTCGTGGACTACTTGAAAATATCCAAAGTTATTGGTAGACCACTGTGAGAAGTGAGGTTATGGGGAACCAGGCAGAGGACCTTCTCAGTAGTGGTGCCCGCACTGTAGAACGCCTTCCCATCAGATGTCAAGAAAATAAACAACTACAGTCATGCCTCTTGTTACGTTTACTTCAGGTTGCGCGTTTTCAGGTTGTGTCCCGTGGTGACCCGGAAGTACTGGAAAGGGTTACTTCCGGGTTTCACCACTTGTGCATGTACAGACATGCAAAATGACATCACATGCGTGCACAGGAGCGGCGAATCATGACCTGCATGTGTGCAGACACACAGACGTGGGTTGCGTTCTCTTCAGGTTGCGAACTGGCCTCCAGAACGGATCCCATTCGCAATCAGAGGTACCACTGTATCTGACTTTTGAAAGACATTGAAGGCAGCCCTGTTCAGGGAAGCTTTTAAAGTCAGATGTTTTATCGCTTTATTATTATTATTATTATTATTATTATTATTATTATTATTATTATTATTATCATTAATTCTGTTGGGAACCGCCCAGAGTGGCTGGGAAAATCCAGCCAGATGGGTGGGGTATAAATAAATTATTATTATTATTATTATTATTATTATTATTATTATTATTATTAAATTATTTATTTTGTTATGCTGTTATAGCAACTTTAATTTAATATAATTCAAACTGCAACACAACAAGTTTTAATAGAAGAAACAAAAGAAGCAATAAAACTATAGTTTGCATCTGTCTTGGGAGACAATGGAGTGAGCCTTTGGGGGGTGAAGTCAAACCATTGGAGATTTACAGTGCCTGCTGTGGCTGTAGAGACCGATATGGGAGAGACATGTTTCGCTGCAGCTGGGGCAGATGAAGGCAAGGGTGGCTGTTGGGTCTTAAATCCTTGGTAAGTTAGGGGAAGCAATAAAGTACAAATAAAAATTTCCCATATTCAACCGCAAACCCACAGACTTGCCACGGACCTGAACAAAGCTCAAAGGTCATTGGTGGTCCACAGACTGCAATCTGAAATGCTTGCACAAACATTTTGTGTCCAAATGAATGCATTTAGATGTATGTATGTGTGCAATGTAGGGACGCGGGTGGCGCTGTGGGTAAAACCTCAGTGCCTAGGACTTGCCGATCGTATGGTCGGTGGTTCGAATCCCCGCGGCGGGGTGCGCTCCTGTTGTTCGGTCCCAGCGCCTGCCAACCTAGCAGTTCGAAAGCACCTCCGGGTGCAAGTAGATAAATAGGGACCGCTTACCAGTGGGAAGGTAAACGGCGTTCCGTGTGCTGCGCTGGCTCGCCAGATGCAGCTTGTCACGCTGGCCACATAACCCGGAAGTGTCTGCAGACAGAACTGGCCCCCGGCCTCTTAAGTGAGATGGGCACACAACCCCAGAGTCGGACACGACTGGCCCATACAGGCAGGGGTACCTTTACCTTTACCTTATGTGTGCAATAGGAGTGATGCACCTCAGGGAGAAACACAGGGGAAGGAGCTGAGATCTGAAGAATAGCAACTCTAATAACATACTAACAAAAATGTTAGAAACATTCCTATATAAAGGAGAGGCAATAATTCACCGGGGGGAATATCAGAAAAGAGGCACTAGCTGACAAGGACAGCGGGCATCTTGGAATTTTGCCATGCAGTTGAAGAAAGGCAGAATAGTATTTTGGAAGTCAATTAGCAGCAATGTTGCTGTGCTTTGTTGGTACCAATTACTCTATGCAAGTGCCAATTTGCAGCAGCTTTAATGCTCATCTGCTACAGGATCACCAACCCCAGAACCATCTGCAGTTTGGGGGGGTGTTCTGATGCTGAAAGTGATACCAGTCCTCAAAGGGGTAAATTTTTCTGTTGTCAACTTGGCGAGCAAATGAAAATGCGTTGGAACAGAAATCCTCAAAATTGTACGCTGCAATATGTTATGTAGCGGCAGAGCCAATTATTTCTTTGCATTTTTGCTTGCCCTGTTTGTTTGTTTGCTTGCTTGCTTTTCTTCCCCTTCCCCATCATTCTGACTTGTATCATTATAGTATTGCATATGTATGATAGCTCAGCCTGTGAGAACTGAAGTAAATATTAATGACTGCTCTAAGTGGACATGAGAAGTGAACCTTGCCCAGCCATTCCAAAGTACAGCCTGGTTACCATGACCAGCCTAATGACTGCACACAGAGAAAGGGTGGCGGAATATTTGTATTTGATGACTAAAGCGTGAGTTGGAGAAGGTGATGCAAAAGAAATACACAATGGATGTGAATCAAGGGCTGCAATCCAAAACACACTCCCCAGGGAATGAGCCCCATTGAATTTAGTAAATTCAATGTAAATATTGTATATAGTAAATATTGTAAATATCTTGTAAATATATTTTATACTTATATTTATTGTAAAAATATTGTAAATATAGTAAATATTGTTAGGATTGGGCTATAAAATGCACAGCACATGAAGGAGCTGCCTTGCAGCTGAGACACTTTCCTTCAATAGCTGTAGCACTG
Organism: Podarcis gaigeae; assembly: GCF_964106915.1. Lineage (NCBI taxonomy): Eukaryota > Metazoa > Chordata > Lepidosauria > Squamata > Lacertidae > Podarcis > Podarcis gaigeae. Next base: position 32,805,628 of record NC_139679.1, on the reverse strand, counting down.
GTTTATTTGTGTTCCCGTGTAGTATTCCCATTCTTAACTGTATCCACACAATTCCTGGTGCTAACCAAGAGATGGCAGAAGAATCAGAGGAATGTAATGCTGGCTGCATCATTGGCACTTTGCTCGTCCTAAAACACTTTACTGGCCGTTCAGTCCCACAGAACTCAATGAGGCTGACTTTTGAGTAGATGTACTGTATAGGAGGGATGCGGGTGACGCTGTGGGTTAAACCACAGAGCCTAGGGCTTGCCGATCAGAAGGTTGGCGGTTCGAATCCCTGTGACGGGGTGAGCTCCTGTTGCTCAGTCCCTGCTCCTGCCAACCTAGCAGTTCGAAAGCACAAAGTACAAGTAGATAAATAGGTACCACTCCAGCAGAAAGGTAAATGGCGTTTCCGCTCGCTGCTCTGGTTTGCCAGAAGCGGCTTAGTCATGCTGGCCACATGACCCGGAAGCTGTACACCGGCTCCCTCGGCCAATAAAGCAAGATGAGCGCCGCAACCCCAAAGTCGGCCACGACTGGACCTAATGCTCAGGGGTCCCTTTACCTTTACTTTTTAGGAAATCCTTGACAGTTGCCTGAAATACAGTTATCCAAACATCTCTTAATTCAGGAGCGGGGAGTGCTTTTCAGTCTGAGGGCCACATTCCCTTAAAAGCAAGCTTCTGGGGGCCGCATGCCAGGGGTGGGCAGAGCAAGGCAAAAGTGGGTGATGAATATAAAATTTTCTTTTTGTACTTTTAGTTTCTACACACACTCATACACCCCTCTATCCAGACAAGCAAGAGTTCATTTAAGGGGCATGTTCCAGCTAGGCAAAAACACCTGGGTCCAGTGAAGGATTTTGACTAGGGGGAAGAGAGATTGTGGCCTGGAGAGAGTTCTGCAGGTTGATGTCATGGACTGGCTGGACACTGAGGAATGGTGGGAGGAACCAGTGGCGGAACCCCCAAGGGACAAAGGCTCAGAGCCCGAGAATTGATGGTGGTCAGAGTCTGTGGCAGAGAGAAGTTCAGAATCAGAGGCAGAAGCTGAAGCAGGAGGGTGGGAGGAGAGAGGTCAAGAAGCAGAGATGAGTCAGGCTGATCTAAAGGCATGGGTGACTTCCTTTCCTGCTGCAACCAGCTCCTCTCCTTGGTCTCCCAGAATCAGAAGAGACATGAAAAGGGCAGAGGAGAGACCGGTGAGGTGCAGATGCAGTCTCCGATTGCTTGGAGAAAACCCTGGAGAAAGGGACTTAGGTAGATGTGAGGAGGCAGAGACCTTCAGTCTCAGCAACTGCTTCATGAGGGCAAGACCTACCAGAGATGGGTTACTGAGCTCATTAAGCCTGGCACTCCTGTGCTGATCATGTTTTTGCTAATAAAGAGTTGACTCCAACGATCACAGTGTGATTTACCACTGCTTGCTCCCGACAGCCAAGTAGAGAGTCCACGAGGGCCGCATTTGGCTCCTGAGTCTAGGGTTCCCGACTCCGGTCAGAGATAGCTCAGCTCCTGTGCCTTTAACAGCAGGCCTGATGCAGAGAAATTCAGCATATAAAAGAAGAATATTGGCATGGAGGTGAAGTGATGGGAAAAACTTCAGCTGTTGAGTTTTGACATGTCAGGCAAAAATGAAATCAATACGGTAGTTTCTAGGTCAGTCGCTAACATCTCCTGTTCTCCTAATTTAGGAACTGAGCTCTCGTTCTTGCAGGATTCCACTAGAAACATTTTCCACACAGGAGTGTCTTCCCTGAAAAGCACTTACGATATTTTAAAGCCTTGATTATGTTTATCATGCATAGACACCCTTCTTCACACCGACTGCTGGCCGTGATCCAGTTTGGCAAATTGTTCCTGTTTTCGTATGTCACACGCTTGCTGGATCCTCATTTCACGACACGGTTACTTTGCCTTTAATAGACAGGAATTCAGCAAGTTCACCAGTCCACAGTAGAGTAATGAATACAGTTACCGGGGTTGGATTTCCTTAGTGCTTTTGAACTCAACGTCACACTATTATGATAGTTCCATCAGCACAAGCATTTCCGCTTGCCACATGGAAAGATCTCCCTGCACCACACTGTGTGCTTTTCTGGTGGGGGGGGGGATTCTCCTGACCCCCCCAGAGCTGATATGGGGTTGCAGTAACTCTGCTGGCTCCTACTAGAATCCAGCCCAACACGTTTGTCTTGTTCATCCACCCTGAAAGGCGCCCCCAGCTCAGATAACAGTAATAATCAAAACAAACCTGATCAAAACAGGACAAACAACATAAAAATAAATCCACAGCAGAATAAATAGCTGTTAAAAAAATGAAGAAGAAAAAACAGAGCCAGAGAGATAGAGATCTATTTACAACATATTTTCCTGCCATGACTGAAGACACTTCATCTCTGTCAGAAAAGAAGGAGCACCACAGCAGCTGTGCCTACACAAAATGCAGTGGGAAAGCTCAAGAAAGCAAGCCAGGCTGGCTGGAATAAAGGCTGAAGGGCAAAACATTGGCTTGCTTGCAGACAGCAAGCTAAGATATCTACCCAAGGGAAAAACCCATTCTAGGTTCCGCTGGACATTGGCGCAGGTGAGTAACATCTGTTCCTCGAGCTAGATTGATAAGCAAACCTTATCTATCCCCAGCCAATAGAATCTACTTTACTCCTAGGAAGAGCAAGATAACAACAGAGCAAGACTGGAGTAAAAGCCCTATCTCCTTCTGCCACAGCTCTCAGCCCAGGGTGAAGGGGCAGTACAAGTCAACCAATTGCAGCAAGCCAGCTCAAGCTTCCTAAACGGTGGCCTTGTTCCCTGGCTCTGGGGTTCTAACCTAACAGGCTGGGACACGTCCACCCAGAAAGGAGGAAGCCACCACATAGGGAACTCGTTTAGATTTTCACAATCAGGAAACAAATGGGGGGGGGGGAGGATAGTGATGACTGCTCTTCTGGAAAGGGAATGCACCTTCTGCATAAATATTTGCTTAACTGCAGATTTGCCTGCATGAAGGAAGAGTAATTATTACATAATTTTATGCAGGGAATGATTTACCTTACACTTGGACTGAGTACTACAATTAGAGGGAAGGCAGTAAAATGCAAGAAGGTCCATAATGTGCACCGTGGCTTTCTTAATAGCGCGTCTCTAAGTATACCTACTTGAAAGGGAGATTCACTTAACTTCTTGTAGGGGTTTACAGTATCTCTGAGCAGACCCCTGACAGACAAGCCAAAGATGACTCTAGATTGTGCTTTCTCCACCCACTAAGCCAAATATATCCATGAATTACATACTGGTAGGTGTTTGTCAGTCTCCATAGTTTTGAAGAAAAAACAGGAGGTTACTAAGCCCCAGCTTCAGTTATGCCTGCCTGCTCTAAATTCTCAGTTGTGATGATACAAGCTCCCTACCTCTCCTGTATTTTATCAGAAATGAGTCCCTTTTGTATTACATACTGCACTGGCTTCCTAAGGTTGAAATAACAACTTTTCTCATTCCTTTATTACTTCCAGCCTGGAGCTATCTCACGTTTTAGCTCTACAGTACTGATTTACCCTCCCACTGGTGTCTGCTTGCTCAGGCTGGCCCACCGTCCTATGCATAGATCAGACAGAAATAAAGGTAGGACTTTGAGCTGAATTGCCTTTGGCTGGCGTTTACAGGGAGGGCATCTTGCAAAGCTGGATATCTCTGATGACGTGTCTCAGCAGTACTAAGTCTAACAAGGCTGTCTCTCCTCTCTGTCCCATGCGTACACACCCTGATGAAGAAAGAGAGATCTGTTTGCACAACTAGAGTAGCTTGGCTGAAACACACCCACATTTGAGTGGGTTAGCAACAACATGATGGAAATGCAACACAGCCTTGGAAGAGTTTAGTGTGCAGACCTTCCTTGTACTCTGCCCTGGCGATCCATAGCAAGTGTAACATTTTAAAAGAAGTTAAGATACAGGCATAGCTGTCAACGTTTCCCTTTTTTAAGGGAATTTCCCTTATTCCGAATAGGATTTCTCACAAGAAAAGGGAAAAGTTGACAGCTATGTGTACAGGGTGTGTGTACATTTATTTCCAAAACTAGGATCTTTTAACCAAAGTTAGCATGAGGTTTCTCTATTCATTGATATTCTTGCATGTAGTCTATTTGTATTTGTTATTCCTACTAGGAATATTTTAACATGAAAACTGTTTAAGCTAGAAGAAATTTGAGAGCCTTCCAGCTTTGGGATCTTTCCAGACTTATATGTATTTACTTTGCCACTTGTAGAGTTGCTTACTCCTGGTGGCAAAGGATATAGAAGCTGCTGCTGAAATACTCTCCCTGGGTGTGCCCAAATTATTTATAATGCTCTGTTGAATACTGCTGCTGCTAACTTGTTCAATCCTGTGCTGTTGGAATGCTATTATACTTGTAGAAGCTTAGTGTTTGTGTCCCCTGAGTCCATCCATTCCACACAGAATGCCAGGTAGCAATCCTACGACTTGCAGAAAGGTAAGGTACACAAAACAGATGCTCCAGCTTTGGATTTCTACCTAAACTGGCTAAACTACTAGATTCTTACTGTGTGCATACTGACTTCCAGGGGCTGAAGCAATGTGGAATTTCCCACTCACTAGAGACACACACCAAGACTGAAAGAAAGAAAGAAAATAATGTCTAAAAACCAAACTAGTCTAGAAGCTCAATGTAAAGGACTGCTTACATTGGGTTTTGCCAAGCCTAAATATTTTGAATATCAAAAATGTTTGGTCATGTTGCACAGCAGCAGAAACATCCCTTTAAACTTTGCTGAAGTTATACAGCTCACAACTATTTCAGCAGTCATATACAAAGCCAAACAATGCCACTGAAGTTGATGGCAATTGTGAGCAGGCAAGATGAGTCAACTACACGGATGATCCATTGATGCAATTGTCCTTCAGGTTCCTGGACATGCAAATTTATACAATGAAAACACCCATTCACTAGTTCTGTATGATAGGCATCTCTTTGTATCATACCAAAATGCACATGGGGGGAATTTGAAAAATAATTGACCTACTTTAAGTACTTGGAAAAGTTTTTTGAAAGTTTGTTATCAGCAGGTGGCTAGTGTAAAATTACATGATTTGGAATTTTATCATATTTTACCTTATTCATCCAAGACCAAAGGAAATGATTGGTTTGTTGTTGTTGTTTAGTCGTTTAGTCGTGTCCGACTCTTCGTGACCCCATGGACCAGAGCACACCAGGCACTCCTGTCTTTCACTGCCTCCCGCAGTTTGGTCAAACTCATGTTAGTAGCTTTGAGAACACTGTCCAACCATCTTGTCGTCTGTTGTCCCCTTCTCCTTGTGCCCTCAATCTTTCCCAACATCAGGGTCTTTTCCAGGGAGTCTTCTCTTCTCATCAGGTGGCCAAAGTATTGGAGCCTCAGCTTCAGGATCTGTCCTTCCAGTGAGTACCCGTGGCTGATTTCCTTAAGAAAGGATAGGTTTGATCTTCTTGTAGTCCATGGGACTCTCAAGAGTCTCCTCCAGCACCATAAAAATGGTTAAAAATGTTAATTGACCCAAGAGCTCAGCTGTCCACTTAACAGCTATTATTTCTTAAGCACCTTAAAAACACAGGATGCTATAAAATGTGAGTTGTGTTTGGCATAAAAAACCTAAGCAGAGCAAAGTGAAAATAGAAAAGCAATTTGAAATTCTAAATGCAATTATTTCTTGGAAATAAATCCCATTGAATATAGCCAGATTACTTATGTAGAAACACAGATAGGACTGCACTGCCATTGTGTAAAATCCAATTATATCATACTCAGAACAGACCCACTAAATCAGGTTACTTAAGTCCATTGATTTCAGTGGATCTACTCTGAGCATAACTAATGTTGGCTGTCTCCCAATGATTTTATTCGCAGTGCCTACTCAGAAGCCTTACTGAATTCAATGGGGCTAACTCCTGGGTGAGTGAGGTTAAGATTGCAGTCTTAGTTTACAATGCATGTCAGCTCAGACATAAGCCACATAGATTTCAATGGGACTTTCTTCCAGTTAAGTTAGTAAAGGTCTGAAACTTGACTCTCAATCTAAACATAATGGCAAATTTGGCTGTCTCAACTCTTATGCTGTTAGGCATAAACAATATGACACAGCCTGCAGCAGACCACTCTCCCAGAGCTCCACTTATGGTCGATTGTGGCACAGGTCTTTGGAATAGTGGTGGAAATGCTAATGTATAAAGGATGGAATATTTTGAAATAGTTTTTCAGAAACTATTGGGCTTGGTTCTGCCACTTTACTGCCCTGCCCTTTCAAACACTGACATATAAAATGCATTACATTATTATAATGACCATATTATATTATAAAGCAGGGAACAGAAGGGGAAACACAGACAACATGGGAGTGCAAATGATCCAGACACTGGTATGTATTTCCCATATAAATAACTACAAAATGTTTGTATTTTATTTATCAACAAATTCTATTTGAGCAAACTCCTCCTCATTGCTGGGGGGAAAAAGTTGTCCAGGTAATATAGCTACACTATTCCTTGCAGCAGTAAAAAGATGAAGTCAAAAAGCAGGAGAGGAAGGCAGAGAATAAAGCTATTCCTTTTCAGTCTAGCACCGCAGCCCTAACCACGTCTACTCAAAAGCAAGTCCTACTGAATTCAGTGGGGCTTGATCCCATGTAAAAGGGGGTTAGGACTGCAGCCTAAGCCTCAAGAGAGTTCTACAGTACTTCTGAGTAAACATGCTAAGGTTATACGTAAAAATATATAATAAAAATGGTAATACAAAAATATAGTATGCGTTTATTCTCATTAGAAAAAACATCCCAACAGTAAAGCATATACAAAAGCAATGCAGATGTACACACTTCAGAACTTCCCATCGTAATAAACTGGCTCGCTTGAGTTCCCCGCTCCCCCGCCCACTTCTAAGCAATTCTTATGCAAAAGCCTCCCCCTCTTTCGTACAGTCCCGGAAACACTTGGTTCCTTGCTAGCTTTCAATTCCGGGTCGCTCATTAAATGCGGCCAGTCAGAATCAAACACGAACGAAGTCTCCCTGCCACACTCAAACACGCATGCGCAGAGCGAGGCGGGCGTATTTCTCGAATGCCACGTTCCAAAGAAGTGAGGCGAAAGTAGGCGGGGAGGGGAGGGAATTTCGTTGAGGTCAACCAATCAGAAACGGCTGGTCCGAGTTTCTAAGAGCGGCCGCGTTATCCAATCCCAGTCACCGGAGAGGTCGGTACGGCCAATCAAAGCCCGCGGAGCAAAGGAAACTCTCGCGGCTGTTCGGAAGTGGGGAAGGAAAGGCGACGCGACCTTTAAAGCTGACCAATCCAGGACCGGAGGGCGGCCTTAGGCTCCACGCCAGTTCAATGAGAGCTGAAGCGTAGGAGGGCGGAAGCAGCCAATGGGCGATAGACGCAGCAGGGAGAGGGCGGGTTTATAAAGCGGGAGGCGGGCGCGGAGTGTTCTCTTTTGCGGCGCCTCTTCGTGGTCCGGTCTGTTCGCCTGGGATCCTGCCGTCATTGTCAGCGCCGCCATGAAGACCGCTCTGCTCTTTTCTCCGCTCCTCTGCCTGCTCTTCCTGGGACCGGCCTGCTTGGCCAGCGACGCAGATATCGAGGAGGACGAGGGCGTCCTGGTGCTCAAGGCGGCCAACTTTGAGCGGGCGTTGGAGCAGCACCCGAACATCCTGGTGGAGTTCTGTGAGTGGAGGGGCGCCGGGGGGGGGAGCGCGGATGAGGGTGGAGAGGGAAGGCCGGCCGGGTGGGAGGGGAAACTGAGGTTGGGGTCCCCCCCCCGTTCGTGCCCCTTTAGGGAGGGATAAGGAACAGTTTTTTTCAGAGTTAGCGGCCCCCCCGCCATTAGGGAAACAACCCCTGCCTATTCAGACGTTACACTGTTCACGTGAGAAGGGGACTTGCGAGAGCTGGCGTGCGCCGGGTGCTGTAATGTCTCTACCAGCCCAAAGAGGGGCCTGCAGGCGTTTGCTCGTCTTTTGCTGTCGGCGTGTCCCGGATGCATGGAATAGGCCGGTGCTACTGTTGCCCTATATTTTCAGCCTTGAAAATAGGGGTATAGATAGATGCTTACGAATTGGTTATGAAACACTGGTAGTGTCTCATGTAGGAGAGCACAGGGGCCCGCTGAAGAGTGCTAAGTGCGTTTGAAATGCACCTCTCTCAAGTATTGGGGAAAGCATTGTGCCATGTTATGTCTGTTGGTGGCATTGCAATAGCACCAGGAGTACTGTTGGAAGGGGCGTGCCAGTGAAGTTAAGAGGCTTCAGTGGAGTCTTGGAAGACTCCCAAAGTTGGATGTGCTGTGCTAGTTGCAGGTTGTTGCTGACGGCAGTGCAGGACAAGAAACCTTGAACTATGTACTGGGGAGAGATTTACATCAAGTGAGCAACAGTATTGAGGATTGAGCCTGTCTCTTGCTTTTCTAGATATCCTAGATTTCCTCATTGTCTTGCCTACTCATTGCTTTTCCACTGCAGAGACTGCTTGTAAAGTAATAGGTGAAGAGGGAGAAACGTCATGTTAGGATTTTGTGATAGGAAAGGTACTGGTTATAGTACTACAGGGCAGTCAAAGGGGAAGCTTTCCTTGCCATAATTTTCACCCCCACCCGTCACTTGGATGCGATCTGCATGGAATGTTTTGTTGTTGTGGGTTCATTCCTGTTGATAGAAAGTATCAGTGTTGGAGGGTTGCACAGTAATTGCTTTGATACTAAGTACTTACCTTTTTCAGATGCACCCTGGTGTGGTCACTGTAAAGCTCTGGCCCCAGAGTATGTGAAGGCAGCAGCAAAATTGAAATCTGACAACTCAGAAATCAGGCTGGCCAAGGTGGATGCAACAGAAGAATCAGAGCTTGCCCAACAGTTTGGTGTTCGAGGCTACCCTACTATCAAATTCTTCAAGAATGGTGATAAATCATCCCCTAAAGAATACACAGGTGAGACTGTGGTAATGGTTAAAAAGTCTGGAACATGTGAATTGAGGTGGGGGGACCAAATCTGGAACATAAAGCAAAAGTGACACAAGAGGATACTTCTTGGTTTGATGCCTAAACTGTTGGCATTCACTTCATGTTGTTCAAATATAGTTCTCTGCCTCCTTTAAGCTGTTTGTTCATGTTGTATATATATTTCACCAGTTCAAAAGGTCTCTGCTAAATAGTCCCACGAAAAAATGTTTTTCGTAGAAGACTTGCAACTTTGTCCTTTCATGTAATTCTTTTAGTTGTTAGAAAGACAAGGATAATCTGTTAAATAGGAATAAGGTACTGTGGTTTCACATTTCTAGCGTAAAACTCCTGACACAAATTAATGACAAGTTGGTGTTGCTTTTTAATAGTTGCCCTTAGGATATATCGGCTCCCTGCTTTGTATATGATGGAATCACAAATGCAAAAGTGCAGCTCTTGAAGCAATTTGCTTCATGTAATACCTTCCCTCACCATTGTTTATTCCTTACAGCCCAATTCTGTGTATATCTATTCAGTAGTAAGCTCCATGGAGGTCAGTGAGGCTTGCTGCCAAGAAGAGGTAGATAGGGCTACAGCCAAAGGCAATAAATCTATTAAGCAGTGACTATTTCAGTGTCTGTATTCTGAACAGCATTCTAGCCTTGAAGGAGAAGTCTGTGACTCAAGGCACTGAGCTCATGCTACTGCTCAGTCATAGCCATTCATTCACTAGTCTATTTCAGCCTCTTTCCTACGTATAAAATGGATGTCCTATTTTTTGAAGTTGTATCAAAGCTAAATGAGAGTTTATCAAATATTTCATATTCCCAGTTTTGTGTAACTGAGACAAGCATGCACCTGTAGTTGTATTTAAAAACACAAAAGCATAGGCACTAGCATGTCATAAATGATAAAAGTAGTAACAGTTTTTCTTCCACATGTTACTTGTTGGAAAATGGGGTTGAGGTGGAAGTCTAGCAGTATCTGTAGGACATGCACATGAGTAAGGCTGCTTTATAACATTACCTGCACTCTGCTCCCTGTTGTCCCTCAGCAAAAAAACTCTGATCCATCCAGCCTTCTGTTTTCTGGACCTGATTGTCTTGCCTATAGTCAGCACTCTTGGCAAAATTATTATGAGCACGGAAATACCCTTCTTGCAGCCCTATGTTGCATTTGAGTCCTCCCTGATTCAGCTTCAAAGCTCTCAGTAGCTTTCACCCTCTTGCCTCACTGCTGCCACATCTCTTTCCCTGTCTCTTTTGCTTGGCCAGCTCCTCCATTCTTGGTCATCTAGCTGTCTTCTGCTCCTTCAATGACTGTACCTTGTGACTTGAACTGCCTCCCAAAACCCTTCCTACATAACCATTTGCAAAATCACCTTTTCCACGAAGCTTTTGACAGACCCCTACTCCTAAAGCACCATTGCAACTAAGCCTTTAATATATGTAACTGAAATGTAATTTCCCCCATGTTTACCCCATCCCTCTTTCCCTTCCGTTCCTTTGTTTGCCTGCTTTATCTGTTTCTAAATGGTAAGAGCCTTGGGGCAGGGACATGTCCTTCGTCTGAATGCTTTTGTTGAGATTCTTGCCTTACAGGGGATCAGATTAGATAAAACCCAGGGTCACTCTCAACTCTACAATTCATGAGTTGTGCCATATATGTGGATGATATAAGTGCTAGACAAACTTCTTTTATCACCAAAGCTACTGACAGACAGCTGATCAGCATGCCTGATCATTCTGAATGGTTGGTTATGCTGATTGTAACATACTTTCCCCTAACCCAGAGATCATAATGGAAGGCCTGTGGTTAAAACTCCTAGTCATATAAAAAAAGAAAAATCACACAGGTTAAAATAATGAAGTTTTTAAAAGGTAGTGGTGGCTGATGGAAGGTACAGAAGTAGGATGGGGGTGGGGCACAATGATGTAAGAAGTCTGTTCCCTAGACATTGCTGCTGATTCTCTCCCAAGATTCCATGGTGACAGTTGGGAAGAATCCCGCCATGCTTAGGAACCTGCCACCTAGAAATAGGCACAAAAATATCCTCATTTAGGAAGCTGAATGGTCTTCAGCTATTAACTTTTTGGGCTGGTGGCTGGTGAAAAACTGCATTGGGAGGGCAACACTACAGAATGGCCAGTCCCCCATCCTTAGATCCCATTGTAGGGGAAGATGAGCTTCCAGTTGTAGGGGAAAAAGTGCTTTCAGTTATAGGGGAAGATGAGCTTTCAGTTGCAGGGGAAGATGAGCTTTCAGTTGTAGGGGAAGATGAGCTTCCAATTATAGGGGAAGAAGTGCTTTCAGTTGTATGGGAAGAAGAGCTCGCAGCAGCCACAGAAGCCACCTGTAGGATAGGTTTTCCCACAGGTATGGCTATCCTGTCTCTGATTTTGGCTTTCTTGAAAGGCAGACTGTGCAGCCACTTTGAGTGCTGGTAAAGTTAGTTATTACCTTTTGCATATAAAAAAGGTTTATTTCATTTATTTAATTTCCAAACTACCCTTCACCCAAGGATCGCAGGGCAGTTTACAATATCAGAACACAAAAATACATTGCATAGTAGTAACAAAACAAAAAGCAATAACCCATCCCCAGGTTGCTGTATCAATATGTGCATTAAATGTTACAGGCTTGGTTATATGATTTCTTTCTCGTGTGGTAAAAGTAGCTGTAATAAGCAGTCCCATACATCTTGAACTGAATTCTTTGGGCATCATTTTCAACTTGGTGGGTGGGTGTTTAGCTTGGTCCAGCAGAGTTTTGAGAGCTGCCTGGAGAATATGGAGTACACACCCATTCTGTTTCTCACACTGCTTGGCCCTGTCCAAATAAGGAAAGCAGGGCTCTGTCCCCAGTACCAGCTTCACCTAACCCGGCTAGCCAAGCCAAAACACATATTTGTCAGGATCCAGCCCCTCCCCTTCAGTGCAATCCTCTGCATGTTTTTATACATCCCATTGTATTCAGTGGGGTTTACTCCCAGGTAAATATGCATAGGATGGTGGTTTTATCTCAGAGCTTTCACTGCCGGAGATCATAAGCGATCACTTGCTCCCCTTGTCCTGCTGCAAACTTTGGGAGTGAAGGAGGCAAGGCAGTGGAAGGTGAAGGTAGTGGCTGTTCCTAGCTTCCCCCTTCAAATCTTACAGCTGGGGTATGGCTCTTATCTATTGTTTCATCAATAAAGCTCAATAAAACTGGATCAGTTTCTGCACCACCACCACCCTCAAGCTCCAGGGCTGCAGCTCCACATGTCACCTCTGCAATGTGGGTGATGGTCACAGTGAGCAGGTATCTACCCTCCTGCCTATAGGAATCTTTCTGTTCACAGGTATAGGGAAAGGCAATTCGTATTATTTACATTTGGGGAATTTTGAAATGGAGATTGGCATAGTAACTTATCTTGCATTGTACATAATCAGTGTAAGATGTGCTTAAAGCAGATTCTAAAGGCAGCTAGTTTTGGGTGGAGCCTCCCAAGAGTTAGAAATACAGATCTCATTTTAACAGCGTTGAAAAACCTATTTGTTGCTTTTAAGCTTTGGTACTATGGTAGAAAATCTTGCTTCCTGTATTTTTTCTTCACTCAACCATTTTGTGGTATTTTTCAGCATGGAAATGCTTGCATCTTGCAGAACGTTTTGCATCAGTGATATTATAATGTGGCCCAAGCTCTAAATATACATTAGCCAATGTGGTGATAGAAACAGCATGCTCTTAAATGTTACTATGAAACATTTTTTGCACCAAGTAAAGCAGCTTTGTGCTCAATAGCACCTTCTGGTGGCAACTTTGTCTTGGAAGGCAAAGGGGGGAGCGAAGATGGTGGCCTATCTCCCGAGAAAGGTGAACAGAAACTCTTTGCTCTCTGAACCAGGAAATAATGGGAGTTTCCACCTGGGGTGATTAGATCAAGTGCTCCAACTTAAACGTGAAAGAGATTCTGATGTGTCTTTTCCCCCCTAATGCAGCTGGCAGGGAAGCAGATGACATTGTCAACTGGTTGAAGAAGCGCACGGGCCCAGCAGCCACTGCCCTGGCAGATGTAGCTGCTGCTGAGAAACTGGTGGAATCCAGTGAAGTTGCTGTGATTGGGTTCTTCAAGGTAGAGTGCTTCACTCGGTTACCTCCCTTGGAGGCCTTTATCTGGGAAGAGATTACACCAGGGCTCGCTAACCTGTTTGGGTCCATGGGCAGTCTAACACAAAGTTCCCTGGGTGACCTGAGCCTAGACAGTCTCTTAACCTAACCTACCTCCCATTGGGGAGGAGGAGAACCATGTATGGCACCTTCAGCTCTTAGGGGGAAGGTGGGATAAAAATAGAATAAATAAACTTGCAAACCAGAGAAACTTGTGGGCATCGCACGCCACAACCTGTTCAATTGGTTACAGTAGAATCAATCGTGCCCAATTTCAGCGGGGAGGGGAATTTGTGGACACAGGGAAATTACAGCTAGAGTATGATGCCCATTTCTTTATCCCATCTTGGCTCTTTGTTGTTCTTGCATCACTGAGTAAGCAACATGCATCAAATCAAGGCATGGTGTGGAGTATTTAAAACTTAAAATCTTTCTTCTTTGTTAGGATGCAGAATCTGATGCTGCCAAGCAGTTCTTGTTGGCAGCAGAGTCCATTGATGACATTCCTTTTGGGATCTCTTCCAACAGCGATGTCTTTGCCAAATACCAGCTCAGCAAAGATGGAGTTGCCCTTTTTAAGAAGGTGAGTGGTGCAAAATATTCCCATTATGTGCTACATCTGGCTGGCTGACCTCTGCTTCCCCAATATGTTTCTGTTCCACATCCACCCACACTGTTGCTGTATTTGTAGAAAGTTCACACAGGTCCAAATAGTGCTCTAAAAACTTGATTTGAAAGAGGTAATTGTAAACCACTTGAATTTTTTCTCATCAGCTTCCCCCTCCCTCCTGGAAGTGCTCTTATATCCTAAGAGTGCATGGGCTTTAGCCTCTAAAACCCAGTTGCTTCCTCAAAGGGTACTTCTAGTATCACAGCTGAAGTGGTAGTGTGAAGAGGAACTGATGTCGGGCTTTTGTTTTCAAGGTCAGTATAGATGATTAAGGCAAGAGAATCTTAATGATTGGCAGCAAGACTCGTTGCCACTTAAATTGCAATTGTCTGGAACAAAACCAGTCTTTCTGCTGCTGAGCTTGTTGGTGGAAACCAAGCACACTCGATGGATTGTGAAAGCAGAACAGGAAGAAGCAGTCTGAGTAGCTTATTCAGCAAGTTAACCTTGTTAATATAATAGTTAGCTCTGTTCAGATGTTAGAGAACCAGAATGGAGGAGGTAATTTAGGGGGGGGGACACCTCCAAACAGGGGCACTTGTGGGGGAAAAACACCCCTGCTTTGTGTTGCAAGCCACAAGAGCAAGATCTTGACTCATGCCATTATCAATATTTAGGTTGCCAAAGTGGTTTGTCAAAAGGTATGGGGCCCTCGAAGCAACCATTAAGGGAGGAAATCTCAGACTCCAGAATCCTCCAGAACTTACTGTAGTTGCGGGCATTGACTTTTGATAGTGGGAATGAGCGCCATTACAAAGTGGATGGAGACCCCACAGTGTCCATACCCTTCTCTCCACCTGAGAAGAGTAGAGCAACGCATGCTCTCTCCTGCTGCAAAGGCATCTATAGCCTGTAGATTACACCCTGACTGCCTCTTTAAGGTCAATTCTCCCTGCTTCAAACAGGCTTTTCCACCTTCACGTGTTTGGCATGTTAAGCTGAAAACTTGCTTTTAAAATCCTTTCAATCTGTTAAGGGGGTGGGGAAGTTGTGTTTGGCCAGCACTTTTATTAAAGGATAGGAGGTAAATTTCTGATTGGCCAGCTCTTCTATCTAAAGGGGGTACTTTTTTGAGTGGTTTAGAACTTTCCTCACTCTTATTCTCCATTTCTTGCTCCTCAGTCTCGGAGCTGTTGAGACTTCAACCAGCCAAAGTAAAAACACATCCCTTTTAGTTGCCAAAAGGACACTTGCCCAAGCTTCTGAACTCTTCAGTTGCACACCTGTCAAATGCTTGAATTTTTACATGGTTAACTCTTTGGTGCTGCCATTTTTTTATTTTTTTTGCTTCCAACCAAAATGAAACAAACTTTCAGCAGATGCTACATTTGAATCTGTTCCTACCACATTTGCACAAGGCCCCATAGAGCTTGAGTGTCATGAAGTGACCTCACTAATGCCCGGGAATATTGTTTGGAATGAGACGAAACCGTGTAAGCAGTTACAGAATTGGACAGGACGTGAAATGCCCCTGCAGCTGTTAAGTGGTGAAGCACTGGGAGGAATTCAGTGTAGCGCTAAGCAGATAGCTCTGTCAGCACGATAATTTCTGCTTGCCTGATGGAATGACCTGCCTCTCTTTCCCTGCTGATAGTTATATACCCTCCCTCCCCACATGTTGTTCTGGGGGTTGTTCACACACACACACACACACACACACACGGAATAAAGCCCTGTTGTGTTTGCAAAGTCTTTGTATGGTCTTCCGCTAGCAGGCCTCTAAACATTGGGGCTGGTGAGAGTGGCACTCAGAATCTTCTAGACTGTGGCAAGACTGCATTTGGAATCTTGAGGTATCTCTAAGTTGGCTAGTTTCTGCTAAGATTACAGGGTATAGTAAAAGCAGAGCTGGTAGGTTCTAAATCAGGCCCTCCAAATGTTTTGAGACTACAATTCCCATCATCCCTGACCACTGGTCCTGCTAGCTAGGGATCATGAGAGTTGTAGGCCAAAAACATCTGGCGGGCCAACATTGAGGAAGCCTGTTCTAAATGCATCTCACTGGAGGTGCATGAAGGCCAGGAACCGGTTTATTATAAGTCTTATGTAGCACACATAAACAAGCAGAGGTGTTATTGGCAGAACTGTAGAACATCTAGTCCCTGGTAAGGCTGCACATTTTAAAGTTTTGTTTCTTTGTGACCGCTGACTTGTGCCTTCTTCCCAGGTGCATTCTAATAAACTGTTCTTCAGGGTTAGGTTATATTAAAAACTGGCATTTTATAAAACACTTCTGAATGTGCCAACAGCATTTTTGGTTAACCTGCCAATGTGAAGGCAGGTAGCTCTTACTATATATATGGTGTCTGGGGGAAAACTGGCTTACCTAAGGCTACCTATTGAGTTCAGGGCTAAGGTGAGATTTGAATGCAGCACTGCAGCTACCCAACTTGGCTTTTTGTTTCCTTGTCTTTTGCAAAAGCTTCACATTGTCTTGAAGTAGATTTCTTTGTATAACTTTCCTGGAAAGTTACTCAAACAGTGACCTATGTGTGCGTCCCCCAGAGTTGTCGCTAGGGAGCCCAGCCAATGGGATCACTGCTTTCCCTTGCATGTATTCTTGGTGGATAACCTTGATTCTCCTATGTCACTCCCTGCCCCTTTCCAGGGTGCCAGGAAAGATTTTGAGAACCTGGACAGTAATAGGTGTTGCTCTGCAGCAAAATTATTCCTGGCAGAGGAATGATAGCGTGCTTTCTGACTTCTGTTCCTGCTTGGCTAACAATAGCCCTGCAGGGATGTGTTGTCCTCTGAGTAAATTGCTATATATTTACTGGTTCCATGTTGTGTGCTGCTGCCTAGGACACTACCTCCTTTTTAGTGGTTCTCTTGATCAGATAAATATATCTGCTTCCAGCAGACCTGCACAACCTGTTGCCTGCCAGGAAATGAGCAACCTGCTTCTGTGACTTTTGAGAGTTGTGTATTTAAAATACTGTAGAATATTGATGAAACCCCTTTTGAGGTAGTGGGTATATAGCAAGAATCTGGCAATCCCCTTAGTCCCAAACTCCTTTCTAGTCACTGCTCTGTTTACTCCTATGGAGCCTTGAATCCTAGCTTGTTAGTAAGATGAGAGCTTTGGCAGAGATTCTACCTTGGATTTTAACTTGAGAAATTCTGTGCCTTGCTTGCAGGGTGAAATGTGCACCGTAGTTTGTGTCAAGACTTGTCAGTGGGAGCCCTACAGATATAACACTCAGGATTGTGTATTCTGTACTTGTAAAAATTGGAGAAATAATGGATAGACAGCAAGCTGGACTCCATGTTTGCCTTTTTTACATAAATCAATAACAGCCTGGTTGTGGCAGAAGATAAATGTTAGGCCCTAAAGTCCCATTCCTCAAACTATTGACCTGTTTACATGTAATACTTGTCCAAACTATGACATGGCATGTGGGCTACTGGAGAGAGCCGTTTTGCTTCTCTACTCCTCCTGCATTTGCTGTGAGCTAAGTCATGATTTGGCTCAGTGTTGTGTTTGAACGAGAGTTCGTGGTTCACACACCATTAGAATCCAAGTCCAGGTTTGGATAACACATGAGCCTGAACCAGTCTTTGGTTTACAGCAGTGCAGTGGTGGAAGGACTGGAGGAGGAGCAAAATGGCCACAATCTCATCCCTGCTAGTCAGGTGTGTTCAAGCCATAGCTTGGTTTAGGATTGAATGTGAACTGAGCCATTCTTGGTTTTGCTGTGCCAGCCTTTAGTCCTACATACTTGCACACATTTTTTCATAGACATAAGGGTTAGAAGCCTAAACCACCACCGACGTTTTCAGGAAACCTAATGATTTACTCAATACCAAATTCTGCATGCCTGTAGAATTGCGACATACACTCAATCTGCCCATAACCTGCGTTTTGGTGATAAATAGGCTGATGACCCACCTGTAACTCTTGATTGATCTCAACCCTAAGTCGGCTTGATTTATTCTCACAAGTCCCTTTGTGCTTGTTTCCAGTTTGATGAGGGACGTAACAACTATGAAGGGGAGATAACAAAAGAAAATCTGTTGAACTTCATCAAATCAAACCAGCTGCCCTTGGTGATTGAATTCACTGAACAGGTATGGAAGTGGCTCTCTAGCAAGGCAGGGTTGGTTGGTTGGTTGGTTGATTGGTTGGCTGGGTGACCTAACCCACGCCTTGATCTGTGTCTACCAATCAGGAGTGGAGAATTCTAACCATACAAATAATACCAAGTAGAATGAACTGTAAATGAGGGAGGGGGGAGTTTGCATAATCTTGGCAACCTGGTAACACTCTTGGCCCTAGCATGCATCTATTTGTTCTTCCACAGACGGCACCCAAAATCTTTGGAGGAGAGATCAAGACCCACATCCTGTTGTTCCTGCCCAAGAGTGTTACAGACTACCAGGGAAAACTGGATAACTTCAAAAAAGCAGCAGAGAGCTTCAAAGGGAAGGTGAGGACCAGGAAGTGATGTATTAAAAATCCTTTCTTCGCCCCCTAGGCTTCCCAGGTGGTGAACACTGGCACTTACAGTGGTACCTCTGGTTGCGAACGGGATCCGTTCCGGAGCCCTGTTGGCAACATGAGCAGAATGCAACCCGCGTCTGCGCTGGTCGCGATTCGCCGCTTCTGCGCATGTGCGCAACGTCATTTTGAGCGTCTGCGCATGTGCGAGCGGTGAAACCCAGAAGTAACCCTTTCTGGTACTTCTGGCTCGCCGTGGGATGCAACCTGAAAAGATTTAACCTTTAACAAACGTAACAAGAGGCATGACTGTACAGTTCTAATATTGCGGCTTCTCAGGAAGGACATGGATTAGGATCATAGGAGTTGCAGAATATAGCTAAGTAACATGAAAAGTAGCACAAGCTGCTTCAGCATAGACTGCTCTGAAATAGCCCCAGCAATCAGGTGACAACCCTAGAAGTCTTTGAATGGAATAAGCTTGGTCAATGGTTGCACTGAAACACCCTGGGGAGACTTGAGGAATGTTCAGGGGAGCCCTAGAGGGGGGGAGAACCATCCTTTCATTAACTTGCAAGCTCATATCTTCCTGCATTATCTCTCTTTTACTCTGAGAAACATTCAGGGGAGATGGCAGGGACAGAATGGGGTGTGAAACAAAGGGGCAGAATGGGGGAGTCCCCACTTACTCGAGTCCTGTAATGGAACCCCGGTGTAAGTGACTCCCCCAGGGAAGCTGCAGAAAGAAGGTGGTTGGTTAAGGGAGCCGTGGAATCAAAAGGGTTGAAAACCACTGAGCTAGGTACTTGACAGCTATTAAGCGGACAAGAACTTGCTTTAGGCTTATAGTTGGGCATGAAACACAATTGGGGTGGCAGGAGAAAGAATAGTTGCTAAGGGAGGACTGAGCTAGTTTCTTGCCTGTGCCATGCATTTGTCTAATGCCTGTTCTTCTTCCTTTCTCCTCCGCCAAGATCTTGTTCATCTTCATAGACAGTGACCACGGCGATAACCAGAGGATCTTGGAGTTCTTTGGCCTCAAGAAAGAGGAGTGCCCTGCCATCCGCCTCATTACCCTGGAGGAGGAAATGACCAAGTACAAGCCGGATTCAGAAGAGCTGACTCCAGAAAACATCAGGGACTTCTGCAATAAGTTCTTGGAGGGCAAAGTTAAGGTAATTCTTTTTTTCTTCTTTTTTTGTATTTTGTTCTTGAGGCAGGCATCCATGTGAGGTGATCCCCGCAGCACGAATCACACGAAACCTGAGAACAGTCACGTGGCACAAAGTCTTTCAAGCTGGCTTTGCAGCACGTCCAGCAGCCCAGTATTTAGACTTCATGCTGAGAAGCCCAAAGGGCAAAGCCAGTGGGGCACGGTGCCAGTATGGAAATAGCCTTTAAATGCTGATAAAGTGAGCTTGACAAGTCTGGGAGCTGCTCATAGAACTGCATCACCAGCTCTTAAGAACTACCTCTGCCTTAACGGCAGCATGGCCTTGTCCTCACGTGGCACGAGTGCTTGGGAGGCTTCCGTCTTAATCTGGAGACGAAAGCAGCTGTACAGCAGAGCCAGCTACTGCTTTTGTTCTGCCCCACACCTGAATTTTGCAGGGCTCTTTCTTGGCTCTGCCTATTTCATCTACTTTTCTTGCCTCCCATTATTTCTTTTCCTGTTCAGTGAAGTTGCAGCCTTCATCTTAATTACTCAGTCGACTGGACAAGTACACCTTTAAAGAACATCTGCAGGTCCTTTGAAAAACTGGAAGGGATTATTAAACGAGGCTAAAAGTTCAGGATGACCTTTCTAATTGGGAAAGCTGAGTTGATGATAGGGAAGGAAAAGTATTGAGTGATACCTGGCTTGACGGACATTCTTGAATAGGATACAGGACTATGGTAGATCTATTTTGGAACACATAGACAGTAAGGTGTTGCATGACATAAAAGGTAAAATACATTCTAGGTTGTATTAATACATATTCATGTTGTAGTACTCTTTTGGTCACCCTGTTAACATATGAGTGCGAGCATGTGGTCAACGAAGCCCCTGCCACTTGGCAGTAAAGGCTGAGTGTTATATATCTATATGCTTCCCCCATATCACTCTGTAGGCTAGAAAGGCTAGAACTCTCTTCTGCTCTGTAGCGTTCTGCTAGATTGGGGGTATATGGTCATTGAATCATGTAGTCCCCCACCTTCACACTAAAGGTGGTACTGTCCCATAGGTGGTGTAACATATGCCTCCTTTTTAATGTGTAGCATAGCCCTTTGGGCAGCATTCCTCACTTCTGAAAAGACACTTGAAGTTATTTAGAACTACAGGGATGGTTTGTGTGCTGGAAAGCAAATAGGAATAGAAACATTCCAAGGACCTCTAACCTCAGAGAAGGTTATGTTCAGCATTGGCCTGTTTGAAGACCCCTCACATTCATGAGATACAGTATTCATGGTCTTCAAGCAAAAGTAGATCTAGGGTTGAACAGTTTTGAGTTGGGAGTTTCAAAGCGGTTGATAGTTGAAAGATGTAGCCTAGGGGAAGTTGTAGGGGATTTTTCAGATGGGCTTCAAGACAAATTGAATGTTAAGCATGTTGGAAGGATAGAACACTTAATAGAACCCTGTGTTTGCATGCGGAATGCCCCAGCTAAGATCCCTGGCACCTCCAGGTGGGTCTGGGAGGGGTTGTCTGAAATCCTGGAGATCAGGGAGCTGAATGGACCAATGATCTGACTTCTGTACAAGACAGCTGGCTCTGTACCTTGGAACACAATTTTGACACAATGGTTTAATAGGTCACTTTCATTGTTAAAATGCTCTGGAAAACATCCTAGAACTCCTCTAGGGCTGAGTGATATATTGTCCAAAACTGATAAATCCGTATTGTGATATCAGTTTCATAATTTTTGACCTGGCAATATATTGTGAATTGTGTTTGTGTGTATTCGTGTGTGTGTGTACATGCGCTATGCAAACATAATCCTGCATGAAAAACCATGAAGCCCTCCAATGCCTGTACATAGCTCCATCTTTATTTTAGACATTGTGATATATCACTATATTGCGATGTTTAGCTGGTGATGTTGAAAACCACATATCGCCCAGCCCTAACTCCCTCTTGTTAAAAATATTGGAACTAATCTGACTCTTGCAGCCATCTCCTCTTGCTTGTTGTACATATATCTTGCCATGCATTTCTTTTGTTCTTTAACTGAAGCAGAGTGGGCTCTTGTCTACACAGCATGCCTATGCCAGCTCCCTGTAAACACGCATGCTTCATGCAGCAGCTCATGAAGGACATGGCTGGGTCATTGGGTGGGGTGGGGGTTGACTTTGAAAGGAGGAAGTCTATATTAATCTGACTTTTTATAGCCTCTGGCTTTTGTCAGTTGCTCTGCCCTGTCTTGGAACAGTGGGTGGGAGGGTTTCCTGTTGGCGCATTCCATGCTGTTGCTTTCATGTGGGTTCCTTTTTGCTTGTCTGTTTCAGCCCCATCTGATGAGCCAAGATGTTTCTGATGACTGGGACAAACAACCTGTCAAAGTTCTGGTTGGGAAAAACTTTGAAGAAGTGGCCTTTGATGAGAATAAGAACGTGTTTGTGGAATTCTGTAAGTATTTCGATAGCTGAGTCCACATGCACTCGCACCTCGGCGCATCCTGTCTTGAGTTGCACAGGTTCGGCTAGCGAAGAATGTTTCTCAGGTGGCTGGAACTGGGGAGTGAGTGGTTCTTGCTGAACAGATGCTAATCTGGGTTTTGTCCCTTTTCTGACTTGCAGATGCTCCCTGGTGCGGCCACTGCAAGCAGCTGGCTCCCATCTGGGATAAACTAGGCGAGACGTACAAAGACCATGAAAACATCATCATTGCCAAAATGGACTCCACAGCCAATGAAGTGGAGGCCGTGAAAGTCCACAGCTTCCCTACCCTCAAGTTTTTCCCCGCAGGCCCTGGCAGAACGGTGAGGAGACCGGTGGTCGGTCTGTGTTGGTGGCTGCCCCTGGGTGTTTCTCTTTCCCACTCCCAGAGAGTGCCTTGGTTTGAGTTGCTAAGGGTGGGTTCACAGGGGGTTCACGCTATTATAGGGGGGAGGATTGCTTCGTAGAGGATGATGCTCATGTACGGGCTATTCTCTCCTCGCAGCGATCATGGGAATCTAGTGGCTGGCTGCTCTTCTTCGACTCGTATGGGTGAAGGTGAATTTTCCAATCCCTTTTTTTTGCTTAGCTGTTCAGAAAGCGATTCTTCAGCCTCCAGTGCCCAGCTTTGTCTTTCGACTGCTGACACACTTCCTCCTTTGCTTTTGCAGGTTGTAGACTACAACGGCGAGAGAACGCTGGAAGGTTTTAAGAAGTTCCTGGAAAGTGGCGGAAAGGATGGTGGTGTAGATGAAGATGTGAGTATCTAAACCCAGACCGTGTTGGGCACTGGCCTGTGTAGCTGTTTTAGGGCAGGGTTCAGATGCAATCCCCGTGGAAGGGAAGTTTTGTCCTGCAAAGCTACTTTGGGCTTACTGTGGCAGCCGAGAATGCTGGTTCCTTAGCAACTTGTAAATAAAGCACAGCTGGTAATACCCAGAATGAACTGGGGTGGTGGGGAAGGGTGTTCCTGAATACCTGCCATTCCATGTGGACTAACCAGGCCACACAAACAGGCAGTCAGCCTGTGAGAGCCCCACCATTCCCAGATCAACTGCAAATGTTCAAGAAACATGATTTTTTTTTTTTTTACATTCTTCCCAGCGTTGACCCTACTATCTGTAGTTCTCGAGAGATGACCCTACACTGAATTGGCTTTTTCTCCAGCACCAGGTGCGAGTGTCCTTTTGCTTGAGTCAAGTAGTCGCTGCTGCCAGCATGTGTAACAATTTTTGCTTGTTCTGTTGCTGTGCTAGCAATGCTACTGGCTCTTTGCAGCACTGCTAGGCTTATCTGGGTGCTGCTGCCCAGCAGGAGTAGCAGCTGCACATAGAGGGGGTAAAGCTCATAGCCCAAGTTAGAATTGCTGTGCATTCAGGGCTGCCGTTCCTACATTACCATTGGATACAGGGAGCAACTGGTGACCCAGCCTTTGCACCTCTGCATGTTCCTGGACCCTGTATGGTGGGTTCTGTGTGATTTAAAGCTCTGTAGACTACACTTCTAGGCCTACAGTTATCAAGGGTGCCAACTGTTTGGTACATTGACCATGAGTGATGCATACACAGAAACTATATCCCGATTTGATTCCTTTGTCCCTGTTTTGAGCTTAAGTCTTTGCACCAGGCTTTGTGATTTAAGAGTGAACTGGCTTTGATATTCAGCATCTTGGTGATAGACACTATGGTTAGCTATCACTTACATGATTTTCAGGCACAGACCTGGCACTAACATGTAGCTGAGACCTAGCAGAGTAGAGCTGACCGGCCCCATTTTGCTTTAGCTTGTTTGATTCTTTATCATCTCTGTACACTTTGGAAATTTGGATTTTGATTCAGTTTGGTTGTTTGTCAGGTTCCAACACCTTGAAGACAGATAGCTTTTGAACCTGTGTTCTATAAGATGTCACCGGTGGAAGTTTGGGTATAAAAACATAAGAGTACTGAGCAAAAGAATTGGCCAAAAATGGCCATTAAATCTTCTTGGATTGTAGCAGGTCCTTGAATCTGGGTTTCATGGAAACAGATTTTGAATTGAAGAATGTGATTGAATTGGAGGCAAACAAATTCTGTCCTTCCTGTGAATGGTATTCCAGTCCCTCACGGCTGATTTTTGGAGGTGCTGTGTTGGCTGTTGGCTGGCCCTGTGTATTTCTTGCAAGTGCTTTTGCATTTTCTCATTCTGAGAAGAATTGTGTGCTAGCAGGTTTTTCATAGTTGCTAGCTCAACAGCACAGTGTGTACTCCATTCAAAAAGCATTGGTACCAGATGCTGAGAACAGGATAATGCTAAACATCTGTCTGTTATTCAGCATAGGCTGTTGTTGAAGATAACAGCCTATATTCTTTGCTTCTTGTCAGTATGCTGGTAGCCAGTCTATATTCTTTAAGGCAATGCAGTGGAATGGTATGGTGCAGGAATGCCCAAGAGGTTGATTGCGATCTACTGGTAGATCCCCGGGAGGTTTTGGTAGATTGTGGTTGATCACTGGGTCCCTTTCCTTAGCGCTGGTAAAATAGAATTCGGCCTCGCCATGCCCTCCATTGCTGCACGATCTGCAGAATGGAAGATGGAGTTTACTCAGTGAGGCTGTTGTTTCCTCAGCGATCTGTTGGTGAGCTCAACAACTTTGACCTGAACCCCCCAAAAAGGGGTAGATCACTGCCAGTTTTTAGTTCTGTGAGTCTCTTGGGAGTTGGCCACCTCTGGTATAGTGTATATGAAATAATTGGCTGAGGGTATGCAAATCACTGAGGATTTTGCAAGCCACTGAAAGTCAACACTTCTGAAGAAAGAACTGAACATGGGTGGGTTTAGATCACAAATCTAAGGAACAGCCAATTGGATTTGCAGTATAGAGTACTGCATCAGTCATTCAGACTGAATCTCCACTTGTTTTACTTTTGCTTATTACTGTGAATGGAGCATTTATTTGTGAACGGACTGTTACAATTCTCTTGCAAGGCTTCCCTGATAATGAACCTGAATGTGACCTGTCAGGATCATCTCCTATGATTATACCTATTCTGGAGCTACTACTAATATTTGCTTAGAAATTTCAAAGACAGATACTGGAACAGCTGCCTTAATCGCAGCTTCTCTTTATCTGTTATTTTGTGTGTGTGTTTGTGTGTGGAAGTGAGATCAGATTTTACCTTAACAATACATGGTTGTGTTAATGAAGTTTTAATTCTAAAGTAAGTTTCTTAGAGGTCTTTTGTGCACTTCTTGGTTGAGCAAAACGTTAAAATCACCAACTTAGTTTTCAAATGCGATGGCATTCATCTGATTCAGAATGCTATATAGATGGAGAATGTGCTAAAGTTGGTACAGCAGGTTTTTTTATCCATTCAAATAATTTTGAGATGTATAGGGCAAGCAGAAAGCCAACAGACCTGGTGTTATCCCCATTGTCTTACAAGTTCCTTCTGCCTGGTATATGGAAATTTGTAGGTTGTTTCCATTTTTATTTTATTTTATTTTGCCTTGAGTGACTTGATGGAATGCATGGACTTTCCTTGGCCTGCACATCTCGGGAGGCAGGACTCTGTCTGCCAGAGGAGCATAGAGGCAGTTACATGAATTTCTCATGCTATTAAGGGCAATGACAGCTGCACTGGCAGGACCTAACTGTGTGTTGGCCTCCTTGGCATTGGCTGTGAGAGTAGCTGCAGCTGACCAAGCTTTTGCTTCTTCATTTAAACAGGATCTGGAAGATCTAGAGGATGCTGAAGAGCCAGATGCAGAAGAAGACGATGATGACGCAAACACTTTAAAAGATGAACTGTAAAGACAAGTCCAATCTGCATATCCCCAGACACTACACTGTGGCTGCCACTTCATGCAGTTAAGCAAGTCCAGAACCAACTTGAACCAGAAGGCAGATGCTGTCTGAGAGTACAGGGAATGGTCTAAAGTAACCCTTCATCCTAACTTGTCTGTCAACTGATTCCTCTACTTAATTTTTATTATTATTATTTTCAGTTTGGAAGAGGGATCTGCCTAGGTAGCCAGCCCTGCTGGGTCTTCTCTTTCCCCCCTCCTTTACACACTGTGATGTACATTTTCTTTTCCTAGAGTGTTCTGTGATCTGGGTAGAAGCAGATTGAAATGGCAACATGTCCCATTGCCTAACTCACTTTGGAGCCTCACCAGTAATGCCGCCTTAAAACTTACTCACACTTGTCCAAATGTCATAAGCTGCTGTTGGCCCAGCAGGGTCTTGGATACTGTCTCGGCTGTTTTTCAATTACTATTTCTTTTGGGCTACTCCGGTGTGGAGGAACCTACTGGGCTGACCACGTTGGTGGCAGTGGAAAGGGAAATGAGCAGGTCCTCTTAACTCATTGCATGGTCTTGCTTCCCTTTTATGCTGAACAGTATATGTATCTCTCTCTTCCAAAGATTAGGATGGCATAGAAGACTGTCCTTGAGGGGGAAAGGACCCAATTACTCCTGAGGCAAAACCTTAACTGGTGTTGCCACTTTGCCCCCTGAACAAACAATACGACTTGCTCTTTACGCATTTGCTTTGTGAATGGGTCTCCCAGGCATTTACAGAGCTGTTTGGGAAGGGGCCTACCAGAATGAAACAAAAAGGACACTCAATAACTAGGTTTTTTTTGTGGGGGTACTTGAGAGCCAAGGAGCGATGGGAGGACAAGAATGTATGTTGAGAGAATTGGAATTAGTTTGGAGCGTCTATGATGCTAAAAGGAATGGAACTCATTGGCCAAATAAAAGTTGATTTTAATACTATATTGTGTATCTGGCTGTTTTGTTTGAACTCTGGTTTAAGGAGAACTCTTTTCTCATATAGGCCAGGAAGGATGAAAATGGATTTATTTATTTTTCTGTTGCTGAAACTAGCTTGCATGATAAATATTCCCCCCTCCAGGGGGAAACTTATATCCAGCCTTTTGCATGTTCTTACTATGGAATTCAAATCTGTTTTGCAGAAATGCACATTTGAACAAAGTAACTTCATTTGTGCAAAGTATTGCTTTAGGTATGTTCCATGGGAAGCGAACATGGTACTCTCCAGAGGTATACTATCACTTTCATCTTTGGCTATTTTGACTTCAGCTTATGAAAGTCCAATAGCAAGTATCTGGAGGGTGGATTTATGCTATGTGGTAGCAAAACCTTAAAGAAAAATGGCAGTAGTGGGAAATTACCTACTAAGTACGGAATATAGAATGATACAAACTGTTCATAGATAATAAAAAAACTAATCTGTACATTTGAACATTGATTACATCAAAAATTGAATTATTTTATCTGCATTCAGCTGTGTGCAAAACTGTACTTGTGGGGGGGGGACGACTCTAGATGCAACATTCCAGGAAATGTACAGGGTCAAATGAGGGGGACCTTACTCTCTCCACTTCCATTTAATTGCTATAACTCAGGAGATGAGCTCGGTCTGTATGTACTACTGAATAAGGTGGTAGAGCAGGCTGTGTCCCTGGAAAATTGGGAATTCTATCTGGTAATAAAATGTAAATTATGGCAGAAGGAGACAGTATAGTAAGAGATCATATTTATTTTTGAAGAGGGGAAAAAAGAAGAGGAAATATTTACATATAGTTCCAAGCAAAAACTTCGTGGCTTGGTACCTGAGCTTAAAGGGGCATACCAGACATGGGAGCTAAAAATGGCTACCATACAGCTGCGAAGTCTTGAAGACCAGGTTTGCCTCATTGCACTTTTAAATGATGTGTGAATGTTTCAAAAACTGCAGTAAAAAATTGACTTACACCACATTTTCAAGCCCTGCCCCCAATCTTTTCAGTTCTGAGGTACACTCAGTGTTATGGCTACCAACATAAAGATAACTAGCTCTTTTGGAAGATTATTGATTTGATCAGAACATGAAAAGCAAACCTAAATCTGAGCCATGAATTATCACACCCATCTTCTATAGTACCTGAATCCAGATAGATTTCACAGCTGAGCAAAGGCACAAAGGATGGATATAAGTGCCACATTCCCCACAGTGCCTCCAGCAGAGGGATTTGGGTGTTCACAAGATTTGTGACATTTTCACTAGGGTATAGTGCTAGGGCTTTTCAGCTGGAACTGTTCTGGCATCTCTCGGGTAGGCACCATTGCCATTATAAGAGAACCAAGGAAGGCGTTCATAGTAAGTTTGGTACCTCTTCTGGAAAAGTAGCACTGTGTTAGTATTACTCATCTGTACATTTTAAGTGAATTTTCCTGGATGCTAGAGGAGGTAGGCGAGTAGTTTAGAAGGCCAGGAGACCTCCCATGAGTGTTGGCAAATTTCCTTTCCTAGATCTACTTCCAACATGGTTCTAAGAACAGGTGTGGAACAGAATGTCACTTCCAACAGAATTAGATATGAGAAACCATGCCTCCGTATGCAGTAGCAGACCCTTCCACCATCCTCTTGAAGGCTGTTAAAGGCACAGTAGCTTGATCTTTCAGAGCCCTGGCGGCTTGCTTGTACCTTTTGAGACTGAGGAAAGTCTACATTATTGACCGAAAGGGTAAAATTCAGCAGCAACCCAAATTTGTATCTTCTCTTATAGGCTCCCGGCAGAGCCTGTAATACAACAATACAAAATGGAAGTTTCTCTCTCCACTCTTCTCAAACTAAATTCATATTGAAAGGCATTTCAAACTACCAAACTATCTTCCAAAGCTTTACAGGGAAGGAATTCTGTAAGTGGTAGAGTAGATGCCTAATGTCTGCTGAAGTAGATTGGATGATTTAAAAAAAAAAAAAAAGCAAGTGCTTCCTCTTAAGGAAGAGTGTGACTTGCAAGTTATGTAAGGACCAAGTTATTTAAAGGGCTTTGTACGTCATGGCCAAGTCTTTGAATGGTGTGCAGGATAGGAACCCTGGTGTAATAGTGCTCCCAGATGGTCAGTCCCCTGTAAGCTGAGCTGCGTTCTGCGTCACCTGACCTCCGTAACCCACATAAATCAGGCAAGTTAGGCAACTTAGTATGACCGCATACTCTGCATAATTCTTTTATTCATCCTGGGCAGCGTCAAGAAGCTCTGCAAGGCTTGAGTCTTCCCCTGGCTTCTAGATACCTTACTCAGCAAGGTTCTAGAGACCTTACTCTGGCTTCTGAGATTTCACCTTTCAAGCATATCTTTATGGTTGCGTATGCTAGGAATTTACTCTTTATGTAAAGAGGGAGCAAGCACATACCCCCATGTCCAGTGGAATTGTTGTATTCAGCCAGTGTTGCAAGGGCTCATATAGTAGTTTTAAGGCGCTGGGACTCGACCTGCAGAGGAAAAACTAACACATGCAACCCCCTAGTCTGCAGTAAAATGGCAAGATTGTGAGGATGCTATTGCAGTTGCTAGGTCTGAATTTGGATAGCAAGTCTAAAGGCATTTGATGTTCTGAAAAGTGCCCCAAGCTACTTGGGTAGTTTGGTGGCTCCATTGCAACAATCCCGCAACAATCCCTTAAAATCCCGTAAATGAAGAGTGCTTTCTAAAGCAATACCGTACTTGTCATCACTTGAGCGTTGAGTTAAGTGGAACTACTGCACCTGTTGGTCCTTTTCTGTTATAAGTCTGTCATCCATGGTCAGCCACCTCCACAACAGAGAACTGGGTATCCATGCTTACCTGTCCCGCGCTGTTGCTTAATGCCAGGCAAAACAACTCACCTATAATCTGATCATGGGTGAGATGACTGACCTTGTGCACATAACTGAGATATGGGTAGGTGAATTGGAGGGCCCTGACCTTAGCTTGTGTTGCCTATCTTGGTATTTGGTGCAGCATCAGGCAAGATTGGAGCAACAGGGAAGGGATGTAGTGGTTGCTGCATTAAATTTCATCAGAAGGGCCAACCCATCTGGGAGCTGGATGTGAGGGTTTTTTACCTCTGTTGGGTGACAGATACAGGACAGGGATGTAGTTGGTGTCCTGTCCACCCACCTGCCTGACCTGGTGGAGAATTTCAGGATGTTAGTGCTGAGGGACTTCAAGACCCATGCAGGGCCTGTTGTGCCCAGGCCTGCTCAGAATTTCCTGGGTACCATAGGGCTGTCTCAATAAATTGTGCACTCAACACATACTGGTGGTCATGCCCTAAATATCATCTTTGCTACTGAGTGATTGGGGAAGGATCTGGTGGTGATTATCACCCCATTGACCCAAGAGAGAGATCAAATCTGATGTATTTCTGAATGATCAGGGGGATTTTTCAGGCAGCATGGCTGTTGCTTCTGTTGAGGCCCTACTTTCATTTTAAAATGGCAGGATAGAGAAATTGATATAATTGCTCCTAGACCAATTTCAGAATTGTTTTCAGGCTGCTTTACTACAAAAACAGGTTTGGTCACCCTGACTGATCACTTTTATCGGGAGAGAAACCCTGTAACCCTGTGGATTCTTGATCTCTGAGACATTTAGTATCATCATTGAACACTGTGCTCTGGAACAACTCAGAGGGATGGGAACTCAGAAGCACCTTATTTCTGTAGTTCTTCTCTCACCTGCTAGGTCATTACCAGAAAGCAGTACTTGGATATTGTTGCCCAATCCTGTGTGTGCAGAAGAACCTTGCCCAGCCTGCCAAAGGACAGAGCCATTGGGCAAGTTGAGGATTCTCAGTGTAGAAAACATTCTAAAGGTCAGGAAGCTTTTAATTCCCTCTCGTTCCAAGAAATGGTGTACAAAGACGCATATACTGAACAGCTATTACCTGTCATACGCACAGAATCCTGACAGGTGTTGTGCTTGCTGGCTGCTTCTGCTGAAAAATATTTCTGTAAGCAAATATGTAATTCTGTCACATGATGGGAAGCGATAGCAGCCCTAGCAAAGGAAAACAAGTTGCTGCATGCTGATTGAAGGGAAGGCAGGAGACCTTGTTTGTGGGGCTGTTTTCTCGCTCTGCTCAGCTGGGATGCCAGGCGAGCTAGGACCTCCAAAAATAGGGTCTGCTTTGTAGATTGTTTCAAATGTTTTTCTACAGCAAAATTAAAAATATATATGCAAATATGCACAAATTTCTTTGGCAGTATTCAAATGACAGCGTAAAATGTACACTTCTAGCAGAGTGGCTGATCCAGGGCTAGGTATGAGCCGAGGGTTGGG
Source organism: Podarcis gaigeae (assembly GCF_964106915.1). NCBI lineage: Eukaryota > Metazoa > Chordata > Lepidosauria > Squamata > Lacertidae > Podarcis > Podarcis gaigeae. The sequence continues at coordinate 32,774,682 of NC_139679.1, read as the reverse complement.
CCCGGAGGCAGGGGGAGTTGTGTGACGGCATTGGTCCCCTGCCCAATAAGTCACTTTAGATTCTGACACTAGCAGGATGTCTCTCATTTCAAGCTGCAGAAGGCAAACTTTCAAATCGTTGCTATGAGGAATACATGCATCCCATATGAACAGGGCTAGTTTATGAAATAAGGCCTCCATGCCAGCTATGGGTCTTTGAGTTGTTGGTTTTAGCTGCCTTCACTCTTGAGATGAAAAGCCAGTTTCTAGCCCAGTAATTTGCTCATCCTGATCTCATTGTGTAGTGTTCTCATGCTTTGTTATATCAAAGGCAAATGGGACATGCTTGCATTCATTGTCACAGTGTCTGTAAACAGGGGGTTCCTTACAAAACCCAGAATAACAACAAAGCAGAGCTGTGGGATGTCTCATTACTGCTCCTTGCAGTTGCACTGTTTACCATCCAGTGCCTGCTGAGGTACCCAAGGAAAGTAGATTATTGAAGTTTATTTTTACAGAGTCAGAAACTTGGCATATTTCTTCAGGAAGAGAGGGAAGATAAACCTCTTCCCATCAGGCTGCTCTGATGCGGTTGCTTTTTGGTTGGTGGCCAGTTCTAAAGGGGCAGGAGGACGGATATCATTGGGAATGGCCATTCTGTCCTGAGCCAGTTACGTCTGGAATCAACTGGCTGATTGAAGAAAGAAAAGTTTCCAAGATTGGGAGATGCCTTTCTAGGGTACGTAGGGTTATATCCAGTGCCAGTCATAATGGAGGAGACACACTGAAGTTAATCAGAGTGGCTAACAAGGTGTCTACCTGATGGGATACAACCCTTTGCTGTTAAGTTTGGGATATGAGACCAGTTTCATTCTGTGAGATGGCAGCACTTGAAGTGGGAAATTGGTGGAAATGCATTGATGTTTTCGAAAAGAGGAAATGCATACATTTCATAGTTTCCACCATTTTCACCACATAATTTGGGTAATATTCTTGCTTATTCAAAACTCAAGATGCAACAAAACGCAGCAAGTTAGCGTTATACAACAATGCATAGTTTCCTTTAAAAGACTGTAAATTTTGAAGTTTCGCTGTCTGCACAATTTGAACTGAACTTCAGTGTAGAACTTCAGTTCCGTGCATTTCTCTTCTGTTGGAGATAGCTGCGTATATTCTGGAAAACCCACAAAGGTTGTCAAGAGGTTCCAGAAAGCAGGGCTAACAGTGGACTTTGAAAACAGTGGTTTGCAGAATCGGGCTGCTGGGTTCTGGGATCTACACAAGCCGATTGTGGAGCAAGCTTGACCCATTAACTATTGCACATCGACAGGTGGGATGTAAATTGAAACCCTGACTTATATTCAAAAGGGGGAGGCTGGAGGGCAGGGCAGCTCAGTTACCAAATCTCATGGCAAATAGCATGAGCGGAATATCCTCAAAATAGCCATGGGGAAGATATATAACAGGAGACACTGCTGGAAATAGACAGTCCTCAACAGGAGATTACCCACACATGCTCAGTGTTTTCCAAGGAAAGTCGTATCAGGAGCAGAAACCATAGCTAACATCCCACCAGTCTTTCAGGTGCAAGCGTCACAGAGAAGAGAATCCTTTGGGTCTCAAGACACTTCAAAGTCGTCTGGGTTGCCGTGTGCTTTTTTTATTATTCCTCAACACCATTTTTCAGTCCTGTCTCGCTGGTCTCTTGCTCTTCCTTCTACCTCTGCCACAATGAAGTACTACTACCCAGACTCACTTCCCAGGTATAGGCGATATACCCGAGGCCTGAAAACTGTGCGTTTCCCCAATGACGTTCTCTTCCTGGACCATATTAGGCAGAGCGACCTGGAGCAGGTGGGCCGTTTCATCCGTGCCAGGAAGGTCACCTTGGACACTATCTACCCCTCAGGTAAGTAGGACGTGGGTGAACCTAACTGAAGGGTGGTTGAATGAGCCTAATCCCAAAGTCAGGCTGTGTATTACAAACTAGGTCATGTTTTTCCCTCTAACACTTACATCAGTATAGGGAGCTATGTCACTTGAAATCCTTTTGCTAGACATTTGGGTATTGAACAGATTCTAAGGTGATAGATGCTAAGAAAACTATGCCAATGTACAGCGCACTCTCTGAGAAAATATAAATCCCTTTACTAATCTGCTAATGCAGCTTGTTCCTGTGTGAATAAAATATGGCTGCTGAGTTGAGAACAGAACAATATATCCAGTGGCAGGATGAACAGAGCAGCTTCATGCCCAGCCATAAAGCTGAATCAGTGTTTCTTTGAGCCGTTTCCCCCAGCTATGATCTCAGCATGAAAGACTGCACTTAAAAAAGAAATCCAGTAGTCACAGGAATTTCAACAGTTACAGCTACTATGGCCCAGTAGATTGTTAGAGTGTGTTTGCTTCTTACTGACTTCCATCACACTTGACTTTCGTAACGTTGACTCAGTACTGCAGAAGGCCATAGAAGCCTTGATCGAGGTGCTGTTCTTACAAACTGCTTACTTAATTCCCCAAATAGGTTTCTGGAACTCACTCAGCCTTGGTTAACATAATATTCTTTTTCTCCATGCAAAGAACCTGGTGGGCCAAAAATTGTCCCCTCTGTGTGCCATTTCCCCAACATTTATAAGATAATTCAATCTAAAAAATGTAAAGGCCCTGGTTTAGTTTTCTGAGAGAAAAAAGATGCATTTTGCTTCTAGACAACTCCTCCCCACTGTCTCAAGCATGTTAGCACAGCTGCCTTTTTGTGGGATGTTTTCCTAAGATTATGGCTGATCAGGTTGTGGCTGATGCATTGCCTTCTCCCATTAGGTATGGCTGCCCTCCATGAAGCTGTGCTTTCTGGGAACCTTGATTGCGTCAAGCTGTTGGTGAAATATGGTGCTGACATCAACCAGAAAGATGAGGACGGCTGGACACCCCTACACATGGCTTGCAGTGACGGTCACACTGATATTGCAAGGTCAGAGATGCAAATTATGTTAACCTTTAATCTCTAGCCTAGCCATGCCCACCCTCTCTTGACAGGCCACAAACTTGGCCAAGGAAAATGGGGAGGGAAATAGGGCTTGCTCAACAGTGAATGCTAGGCTTAGACTTGAGATGATGACATGTCTGTTGGCTAGATGACCATCCAATAGGTAGTGCTAGTCTTTGGACACTAGCAGTGATGTTTTGTGTTGGCGTGTTATGTGACCTATGATATCTTCCAAATATATAGGATATCTCAAGTAAGAAGGTAAGAATGGAAACCAGCTATAAGAGAAGACTGATCTTTTTATGGAAAGAGGAAAGCTTTACATTGAAACTAACAGCCAATTCACAAGTCCTCTGTATCATCTTGTTTATGAAAGCATAGGGAAAACTGCATGTTTGAACTAAACTGTGCATGTGGGTATGTGTGTCAATTCTGTCCTTGTCTCATCACCTCATTCTTTAATCCTGCAGGTACCTCATCTCTCTTGGGGCCCAGCGTGATGCTACCAATGATGAAGGGGAGAAGCCATCCGACCTAATTGACCCAGAGTACAAGGAGCTTGTGGAGCTTTTCAAAGCAGCCCGAGTAGACTAAGCTAGTGCCACTCAGCTCTTTCCCATGTGGAGTTCAGCCTCCATGGTAGGCAGCAGCATTTGTTGCATGCTGCAGGGAGGCTAGCAAAGTTGCCCCTACTACGTTGGCAAGAGTGTACGGCCTCCTAAAAGAGACCACAGTTTGGTTGTAATGTGTATGTATGAGAGTGGCTACCTTGGGGTTTATCAGAGAGCTATGCTTGGGATAGCCCTTCCAGAAAATGTAAACTTCTCTACCATGTGGCCCATTTTCTGGTACCTGCTACGGTCAGGCTTTAGTTAAAATGAGTCTAATGGCTGGGACACACTGGCCCAAACGGCACTGTTGTGCAGGAGGTTCACACAGGTGATTATGAAATGAACTGGACTGGGTACCAATTTGTGTGAACATACACCTTCCAATTATTATCTGGCAATGACTGATTTGAACAGTGCTTTCTCAAAGACATTCAACCTATTCAGGCCTGAAGAATCCTCACACGATTATCACAAAGAGAAAATAGCCCAACTTCAAGCTGGTATCTTTCTGCTGTATATATTATCCTAAAAATGTCATGTATAAAGTCTCACATGTTTGCTCCTAGATTTGCTTTTCTACTGTTATTTTTTATGTGGCTCTGAAACAGCTTTTTATTTTTTCAATAAAGTAATTTCTACAACCTTGGGTTATTTTTATTTCCCCCTATTCTTGGGAAGGCTAGCCACACTTACTGCTCAGCCACTTTGTTTCCCAGGATGCCCTTAGACTGTTCCCTAGCTGCACCTGAGATTTTGGATATGAAATGAGGAAATGAATTCTAAAGGAAAGTAGAACAGCTTAAAAAGCAGAACAAGATATAGTGACTAATGCCTAAAAGTTCTCATTCATACACATCTAGCTGTTTAACTTTGATGGAGGACATGTATTAACCTTGAAGTTGTCCATTAGACATTGTCCCTGTTGCACCATTATTTCATTCTGTTAAGTATGGGTCAATGTCCTCCTAGTGGTGCAGTAATAAAATTGTTAGCACATTTGCAAAGCTAAGCAGGGTCTGGTATGGTTTCAGATTAGATGTTGAGATTCCTGCACTGCAGGGAGTTGGACTTGATGACCCTTGGGGTCCCTTCCAATGCTACAATTCTGTATTATTAAATTATGCAACTTGAGTATTTTTTTTGCAGCACTTAAAATATGTGCAGCATACTATAGCTCAGGTGATTGGACTAGATGATCCTCGTGGTCCCTTCCAACTCTACAATTCTATGAATCTTTGCATGCTCTTTTCTCTGGAAGGCAGAAGAATGAAATGGCAATGCAAGATGGTGGATATTAGCCCTCAGCTGTGCAATGTTTCTGATAATTGCACAGTCTATGGTACACCACAGAGTTTGAAGAAATTAAATAATTGGGCTTCTTTTGTTTGTGGCTGCTTCTTTCTGATAGGTTTCAGGTACAGAGGTGTTGTTCCTGCAACCTATCACTTGGAAGGGGAATAAGAGGCCTGTAATAAAGTTCTTACTATTTTTGTCCCAAATGACTTGAGTTGGCTTTAGTAATGACTTGGCAAATGCATGAACAAGACGGGAAGAAAATTAGATATGGCATTTCTTGGAGAAGAGTCAATGCTTGGAGGTTTGTCCACTCAGAGACACCTGATAAGTGCTAAATACTACTTCCCAGTTGGATAGTTTGTCTCTTGGTGAAAATCAGTAGTGAATCACTTGCACCATCTGGGTCAGCATGCTGTGACAGAAGTAGGGCAGCTCTGCACAACTCACAGTTGCTTCAGGCTTCCTACATATTTGGTTAGGTGTCACTGTGGTTGCCATCTAAGCATACATCACCATGCAGAGCTATTGTCAGGGCTCACTCTATAATACACTGCACATGCATTAAGTTTGGGGACACTGCTCAACATCCTGAGATCCTCAGCTTTACTTTTAAATAACTTTTAGCCCTGGCAATAGATGATAGGCACAGATAATGCCCAATATGATGATAAGCAAGGTGATGTACAAGATTGGTCAGAAGTCAGGGCTTCAGTGTCCAGCAAGGATCTTTGATCTGCCCTTGTCTAGTAAGCAAAAACAACTGGTTTTCTCTTATTTTTACCTACATTTGTTTGGCTAAATTTAGGAGACTTTTGTTGAAAACTTAGTTCCTAATGTGTTGGAGTTGTACTAAACCAGGAAGTCTCCACTCCCATGATTCCCCTTCCGAATGCAGCACTTTAAAATGCTTCTACAGAACACTGTGTAATGACAAAAACCCATTCAAATGGGCAAGTTAAAAAACGAATTTTAAAAATACTACAAGTGTGTGAGAGAGAAAGGGATTGCTTTTGTATTGCTATTTGAAAGTGTCAATCTATATAGTGTGCCCTATCCTGAAGGCTTGGGCAAGGTCTAAAATTAATCCTACACCAGAAAAAAAATAACATTTCCTAATTAATGGGAAATTTCTCCATCCTTTCTGTCAACCATGCATCCTAAATGCCATCCCAAAGAGAGCTAGATCTCGGAAAACTGGAGAAGGCTCTTTTCAGATTGCAAGTCGAATACAAACACGGAAAATGTTAATGTAAATGTGTGAAATCATGTCAATGATTTCCCCCCGTAATCACAGAATTGCCCACACTTAGTTGGCGTAGACTTAGAGAGTAATGATTATGAAAACAGGATGTGGAGAGAAGCCTCAAACGTCCACAAAACGGGACACACGGTAAATTGGGGGGCGGGTAGCGCTCAGTTGGATCCTGACCCAAGCCTGGGAAGTGGCGACTCTGCTTTGGGCAATGCCGACTTCGCGAAGCTCACAAAGGAGGGAAACGCGATTTCTTTTAAGAAGCCTCCGTCCCGCTCCGGCTCCTGCCCCATTTCCCCGTTTCTGGAGACCCTCCCCGCCCTCTCCCACGTCTCCCAGAGCTTCTCTTCCCCACCCCTCACTCCCGTTTCCATGGATACCCCTCCCTGCCCAGCCGCTCGGTTTCCATGGAAACCTCCTCCCTCGGGTACTCGGTGCAGGGGCTACCCGGGCCCATTCGCCCGCAGTGCGCACGCGCAGCCCGGCCTAGGCGCTCTCTTCCGCCCCGGGCCTGGCAGCAGCGAGAGAAGCCGGGACTTAACCCGGGCCCAGGTGAAGAGGGTTGCGGGGTGGGGAATTGAGGGTGGGGCCGCGGCGAGTGGGGCGCCCTTTCTTCCCCGGCCCCCCGTGGAAGTGCTCCCTTTCTGTTCCTCTGGGCCTAGTAGCGCAGTCCCCAAACTCCACGCCTGCCTTGTTGTCGTTCGGGGCCGGGAGAAGAAGTGCGGCTGCTTGGGCCTCCCTCTCCCCGCACCTCCCTCACGAAGCTTGACATCCCTACTCCGTGCCTGAGGGGAGCGTAGGGTTGCGGATTGGAGGGGGGGCGTTGTTGAGGGAAATATTGGGGTGCCCCAAGGCGCAGGTGCCTCTAGGGACTGGACTCGGAGCAGGGAGGAGGGCGGTGGGGTCCCGAAGTGGTGGTCGGGGGGCTTCAGGGCTTTTTGACACATTTGAGGATTTTTAGCGATGGGGTGGGACTTACCGGATGTTGCAATCTCCTTAAATGTAATAGCAGAGGTGGGCATAGATGCTTCCATCCAAAGTCGGTTACTGGAGCAATTTGTCCCCACCCGTGTGATTTATTGAGGGTCCTCCCCACTGAGCTCAGTGTCTTGTCTTTGTTTTAGCACTGCCAAGCCACACATCCAGGACTTGGGCCAGAGTTGGGAAAAAGCCAGCCATGACGAGGTGAGAAAACTTATGGGCTTGTGGGAATTGAACTTGTGTTAGTACTGAGCGGGCTGTCAGAATGTATTGACTCCTCGATGATTGGAGACTTTCAGCTCCCAGTGCTGATTTTGCTGTCTTTGGTGGTTGGGTATACCACGGTTATGTACCAAAAATCTTTCTGTGTTGCTACCTGCTGACAGTGGTTCAGGAATGGTGTGGGCAATAAAGGTAAATGGATATCATTGATTGAACCTTTAACTGATCATTAGCATGGGTCTTTGTGTTCACCTCCCCACCTAGCTTCACTAGGTGATGTTTGGATGTCAGTTCCTCCAAGTTTCTTTTCTTTGTCTATATAACTTTAGTTTTGAGTCTGAAACAATAACTGTTTAACACTTTGTACATAAGAAGGTGTCATGCTAATCAGGGGTCGGCCATAGGGATATCAGAATAGATCTCTGAGTGATTTGAAGTAGATCAATAAGGATTTTTGATTCCCAGTTGCTTAGCACTGACAATAAAAAAGTGACCATCCCTCCGAAGTCATGCGGCTCAAGTGATGAAAAGGGTGGGGTAACCCAAGGTAGATTTTTATATAGAAGGACTGTGAGCTCAATTTAGTTCAGTGCTCATATTCAAAACAAATTCCTGAGCTCAGTGTTCTTCAATTCTAAGTGTGCAACTCTTGTGAGTTGGCTGTGATAGTTGGATCATTGAGCTCTAGTTAAAAAAAGAAGTAGATTTTGCATGCCTGAAGTCTGCCTACTCCTGATGTAAATGACAACTAAGCACAACCGCAGTCTGTATTGGTCACATTCTCTGAAAAGTGTAATAGCAGCCACATTGAATGGTCTGTAGAGCTAAAGGATCCTTTTGCCAGGATAGCTAGCATAAATCTTCCTTTTTTGCTTCTTTATTTGTGGCAAAGATCAGTGTCTTGTTTCCTCTCTCACTGGGGTCTCCACTGCACTTCCAGTTCTCCTGTCTCCCGAGTTGTATACAACGGCAAGAGAAACAGCAGCCCTCGCTCCCCAAGCAACAGCAGTGAGATCTTCACTCCTGCACATGAGGAGAATGTGCGTTTCATCTCTGAAGGTGCAGTATTTACATTTGAGAAGACTGATCTCTTCAGTTGCTGCATCTCCACTGAGTCAGTAGCACATTTCCTTATCTCTTACCCTGTATGTAACATATGTTTCTCATGCGGTTGCCAGTTCTGGTGTCATTTTTTCGTTACTCGTGTATTTAACATGGGTGCGGGAAAGTGAAGAAAATGAAGATGAGACTCATTGGAATGTTTAGATATGAATCCAACTCTTGGAACTGACGGATAGTTCTGAGGGTATGTGAGACTTGTCTTCTGATTCTGCATCCAGCATAACAACAGCTGTCATTGCCTCCCTGCTTCTTTATTTGCATTTGAAGACTTCTACCGTAGTAACGGTGGGACCACTGCTTGGTGTCTAGGCTGTCTTAGGGTGCCAAAAGCTGGCAGTACTCTTGGGCTAAAGTTTGTATGTGAAGTTTTATCCCCACTTTAACTGTTCCCCTTCTCTGCAGCATGGCAGTGTGTGGAGCGGGATCTCCGCAATCAGATGGCAAGTGGTGAACGGGGACTTGTGGAGGAGTATGTGGAGAAGATGCCAAACCCCAGTCTGAAAAGTGAGTTTTCTTTTGCTAGCTTTCCCCTTTCAAAGAGAGGTCTAATTTAGTCATGGTTACACCTCCTTGGTGACAGGCAGTTTAGATTACTCTGATGTAGGACTGGCTTTGCAGAGCATTTGAAAACATAGAGTCTAAGATGCAGCTGAAAGACTCCTAACTGAAACCCATCACTAGAAGCATTGTTGTCATTGGTTTCCAGATAGTTTCAGGGCTCAGTTCAAAGTGCTGGTGTTGACTTTTAAAGGTTTATATGGCCTGGACTGACTGCTCCAATACAGATCTGTCTATTGACTCAATTCAAGCCCTTTTCCGGTTCTCTCTGGGGTTGAGCTAGATGGCTATGCATGAAAGGGGCTTTTCAGCAGTTGGCCTCAGGCTCTGACATTTGTTTCCGTGGGAAGCCCATTTGCCCTCATCTTTCTTGCTCTTCAGACATACGGTGAAAACTCACTTGTATAGGAGGATAGTTGGAAACATATAGTGATAGTGTTATAGTCCATGAATTTGATTAGGTACATGAATATAGATGTACCTACTTTCTTGCATATTAGAGATTTTCTGGTTGAAGAATTTAGGTTATCATTCTAGGTAGAACTGGAGACCCCTTGGGTTTGGGTTGTAGTAATGGCCTGCAGTGTTGAATAGGTCTGAGGTACCAACTCAAACCATTTAATTAGGTGTGTAGGTTACCTGTGATCTGAATTCCAATTTAGGGTACTAACTGTTAGGTGATGGTGGGGAGGCTAGCATCTTTGTTCTTATCAAGGCAGGCTGGAGGGAGTATTGATGGAAAGCAATGTTGGTAGTCAGGAATCTTACCCTAAATTGTGTCTCCTTTCTTATTTTTTGACAGCTTTCAGACCTGTTGACTTGAGTGACCTAAAGCGGCGGAACACACAGGATGCTAAGAAATCCTAAAATGGCTCGGCCTGCCTCAGCCCCAAGTGCTGGCGTGTGGCCACTGGTACATGAATTTGATGACTTTGTGTTGGTTTCCTCCTTTGGTCTGGCTTGTGCCTGGGGCTGGCTCTGAATTCCCTAAGGAAGGATAGGCTTCTTGCCTTTTCTTCACAGCTTCCCTTGGCCTGGCCTGGCCTGCCTGCCTTCATTCTACAATTGGCCCCAGAAATTACCTTTCCCCCTTAGTAAATGACATTTTACTCTGATGGTGGCCAAGAGGTTGGTGTGTACCCTGTCTGTTTTAGGAGTGTGGAATAAGGCAGAAGAATCAGGAACAATATCTAATCTCTCCCTATACCCGTCTCAAAGCCCAGCCCTTCTTAGGGCAAGGCTAAGAGAGAATGATGGGACAGAAGCAATATGGGTTTTCGTAGTCCACCCTATCAATACATTGTGAGAATTCAGACTGACTCCTCATACAGTACCTGAGCTTTTAGACTGGAGGATGAAAGAGTGTTGTGCTACGATCTCCATATGCTATCTGCTCAGCTCTGTGGCACAACATTGGCGAAACGCTGAAGATAGAGGCTGAGGGACCCAGGTACAAAGTCTCCCAAGGGAAAACTCTTTTGGGATTCTGTTGTATAGGATAAAACTGAGTTGACACCCTTATTCTGAGCTGAGCAGGTGCTCCAGGTTCTGCTGTCTTTACACTTGGCTGACTTGCAGCCCCAGCCAGGGGGGGGGGGCAGGTAGCATTTCTGAGCTAGCCCCAGAGCCCAGCCCCTGTGCCCCAGCAGGGCTGGGGACAGCCTTGGTGTGTGCTGGGCACTGGCAAGTGGCAGTAGTGCCCATGTTTGTGTCCAGCTCAGGCAGTGATGTTGGGGACCCTGCTCAGAGTTGGGTAGGCAAGGGGCATGGTGGCTGTTCTTTTCCCTTTGTAATGTCCCCTCTTGGTCTGTGTCTGTCTTTTAAGGAGTGTTGTAAATAAAAACTGGTTAGTCATTTTGACATTCTGCTCTGAGAATTTATCCTGCATCTCTAGCTGGGTTCCCATGAACGGGGCTTGCTTACCAATCTTTCTTTGGGTTCCATGTTCTCATTGTTCTGAACTGCTTCACCTGAGCCAGAGTGAATTTTCTCAAAAGGAAGGGGATTTGTTTTGTTCCTTTTGTTTCCCTAACGGCAGTGCTTGGCAGCTTCCTGTGTTTTTACTTGACTATTACTCTCCATTGGTGCTGGGCTAGTTGCAACTTAGTCTGTCTGGAGTAATTTACAGTTCAACCTAACCTGATGCTCTTGTGATGGTTAAGCCTCCAGAAGAGCATTCAAGTCCCTTTTGCAATCCTGTAGGGGAGAAGGAACTATGAAATATCTAGTCCCTTAGGTGTGCTGTATTTAGCTATCAGTATTCAGAAAGATATCCTAGTGCTTGGTAAACAGTTGCCATTTGGATACACATTATTTTGTGCACCTTAGAAGGGTGTTCACATCGTGCTGTGAAGGAGTGGAGTTGCGGGCTGGTTGGGGAAAGTGCTTCATGTTAGCTATGAGGTGACACCTACTGTGAAGCAAGGCCTCTCTCACAACTTGCTATTTCCTTGGCTAATGACATGGTAATTTTCTGTGTGATTGGCAGCAGGCACCTACAGTGTTTGCTATCCTTGGTGCTTAATAGGGTTAGCACAGGGTTTATCTGGTGTTGCGTTATGTTGAGTAGTCTTAGCTGACACCTTAAGAAGTTTTTGTGTGCACAGAACACATATGTGCCTCTGCAGCAGAATGGTGGAGACTTTCAGACATCCGTTTTCCCTAAGGCAACAGGGTAGGGAGTGTTGCTTAGTAAGGTATTTTTCCTCCTTGAAGTCTGGGAACTAGAGCAGTGGTGCCTGTAGGGTCAACAGGAAGCTAACATTATTTTCACACTGTAATCTGGCTGCAGGTGATATTATTACCTTTAGTTGGATTAGCAGGATTTTCCTACCGCAGCAAACTGAATCAGCACCCCCAAATGCAGTAACACTTGAATCCTCAGTAGTTTGCTGTGCTGTGGATATTTTATCTCAGTCTGCTTTCCCAAATATATCTTTAGGCTAGATTTGAAATCATATCCAACTTGCTGAGCGCTTTTGCCAATCTTGATTGAAGTGGGCAATATTTGCACCCAGCCTGACCAGTTTGTTTACTTTGACCGAATGTCATGTCATGAATTGGATTAGAACAGAGTGTGTTTCTCTGCCAACAGGCAGCACAAAAACGTAGCTATGAAAGCAACATGGAGCATAGTGCCAAGGAGACGTCAAAGAAGATATAGAAGATCAAATGAAGAAAATAAAGGTTGCCGTGGTGTGATAATGATAAACAGGATGGTTTCAGTAAATCCCTCAGCACCCTTAATCATGCACTTCCCTTCATGCAGAATTGCAGGGTTTCTTTTTTGGCTGAAATATGAAGCCAACATGGGAATTAACCCAATTAAGTGAAATCTTATTTGTTGATCCAAGCTAAACAAAGAGGGCAATTTTCCAAGACTCTCTGAAAGTGTAAATCTTTACTTGGGATAGGTTTACATTCTATTTGTGGGGTTGGTCCATAGAGGTTACTTCTTTCCATCAATCATTATTGCTCTTTCTTGTGTTTAATAGGTTATGCTTTAGTGCAATGCTGCCTCAGGGAAAATGTGGTTGCAGCCCAAAACAGCCCTGTGTCTAGCCCCCCCCCCATTTTTGAGGAAAACAAGGAGAACCAGACATGTTGTTTTTGGTGATATGTAGTTATGTCCCTTGTTCTTCACCAGATATTTTGGGATGTGTATAGGCTTTATAGATTTCAGAAAATATTATCAGCCTCAGAATTACTTATCCTGTTCCAGCTTGCAGTGCTTTGTGAATCTTTGAGGCTAGATGTCAGCCCTCAACCCATTGTGTTGGGATGCCAAAGACTGTAAATGTGCTGATCACATCTGTCCATTCTGTTGAAAAGGCTACAGAATGGTCGTTTATTAGTGCTAACCCATGTGGCTGTTTGTGTTACACCTACATAATTTGAGTCTTTCCTTTGATTTGACTGGGCAGTGTCCCCTGCAACCTCTCACCTGAGTGGCTGCATCGTTAGACGAGACACCTTTGCCAGACACCCACCCACCCCCAAAAATATTCCAAATGTGGGCACAACTGTAATGTGATAAGATTATATGGAACAAAGCAGCTCATGCTGATTTCTCAACATAAACATTTTATCATGTAAATTGACCCTTAATCACTCAAGAGTGATGGGCTTGGTATAGACTTTGACCAGAGAGTTTATAATGCTATGTTTTAAAAATGCAAAATTAACATGGTGGGCGAAACTTTTATATGTGTATATCCTGCTACGTACCATCCACATTACTGTGCGCCACACAACTATATGGGTAAAGGAGGACGACATTTGGGCAGCCATTTCCTATAGTCAGTTTTTTTTAGTTTATTTAAGTGCAATAATGAGATTACCTTTAGGTCTTTGAAAGTGATAGGGAAAATCTGCAGTGCTGAAACGATGGCAATGAAGAGAAAGAGGGGTGAGTCTTAAATCTTAAAAGTTAGCACCATGGCACTTTTCATTTTGACATTATTGTGTGAAGAACTTAACTTTTTAAATAATTATGGCCAAAAACGTGTCTTGATGCTAATGATCGGAACTAAGGGAATAATAAAGAATTCTTGATAAAATGATGCCCCTTATAGAGGTGATAGTGGAGGTGTGATACTGCTGATATGTTCACCTGCCCGACAAGACACCACACACATTGGAATTGGAAAAGCCTAGCTATGGCTATCTGCGTGTGCAGAAAAACTGGAACCAGTTCTATTAAAAAATTAAAAGTAGATATTCTGAGCTCCGAGAAAAGGCAGAAGAACCATAGAAGAAACACGGGGGACAACAATTGGATGCTGACATGTGGGTGCCTTGTGGAAAGTGAGTGAATGAAGCAATAATAATAAAAATAATGATATAATTTATTATTTATACCCCACCTGTATGGCTGGGTTTCACAAGGCAGTTTAACACTAACCGAGTACAGAAACTAACCCCAGTGTGGGTGCTTGGGAATAAAGTGTCCTAGGTACGTGTGTGTGTGTGTGTGTGTGTGTGTGTGTGTATTCTTGGTCTGCAGCTAAATGACTATTCATTTGCCAGCTTTGATTTTGTCCCTGGGCCTCCAGCTGCCAATCCCTACGCTCTGCCTTCTACTTAACGTGGCGGCTGTATTTGTAGATGGATCACACGTCATCTTGTTTTTGCATGATTCCCGTTGTTGTGGAACTTCAGGGCACATGCTCATGGTCTCTTGAGATGAGCTTGTCACCTCTTACCCAGCCAGCCATACTCGAATGATCAAAAGTTGTGAAATAGTGTGCTTTCCCCATTCTTTTAGCATACACTTACATGAGCAGTGGGGGATTCTATTCAGCTTAAGTGATTGTGAGTGTGGAACTGGAAGAGTAAGTCCTGGTACCTGAATTAACAACATGGAACACTTGTCTTTTTACACCTTATACATAGGTCTGTGGAAGCCAACTTAATGGCTTTGGAAACCTGCACTGTTTTCCACACTCATAAGGTACCACAGTCCTGCAAGAAAGCATGAGACATCCCTGTTGCTGTCTGAGGGGACTGGGATTTAAATGCTGCATCTATTAATATACCCAGATCTGTTTTCGTCCTTTGGTCCAGAGGATTTATTGCCATCTAAATTACACTTACTAGATGCAAGATTTCCCCCATCACTTCACCAAGGCTGAACCCTGTCACCTCTGGCCACTGTGAATCTCTTGAAACACAGTCCTATTTAGAGAGTCTGACCTGTGAGGTTTATGAGCTATTCCCCCCCTCCCGCCCCTTGCATTTTGTGGCCTAGAATTCTTTTTGGGGTTATGGGGTCAAATGTTGGCATAGTGGGTCTAATTACATTAAATAAAAAAATGTTCTCACTGCTGAAAAAGTGAGGACTTTTACCAAATCACAAAAGTAATTGGATTTAATAGTCCTTGCTGTTAATGCTGGCTCTGATCCTGCACAAGTTGACATGATACCCTTCACACATGAAACGCTAGAGGAACAGGAATATTGTTGCAGGGAATAGCCTTTCCACCACCACTCCATTTCAGAGGGGTGGGGGGTCAAAACCTTCACTCAAACCCATAATTAAATTCTAAGGAAAATAAAATGAAATTCTGGAAAGGTATTGCATTGCAAAAAGAAGGGGCAGCCAGGCTGCTCTACAAATCTCTCTCTTTGTGTGTAACAGGTTTTTGTGTGAATATGCTTGTTTCTGAAAGATACAGCAGATTCAGAAAAGATACAGAAATATTCAGCTTTTAGAGAACCTTTTTAAAAAGTGGCAAAATGATGGGGTCAGGGAAGCTTATCACTTTTAGGTATGTACAGTGTTCAAACCTGCAACAGTTGTGGCAAATAAAAGGAAATAGCAAATTCCCAGTTGCAAAATACCGTAGCTTGAGTATTTTTTTAAATTAAAAAGTGCAGCGAGTTTGCAAATGGCTTGGAGGCAAGGGCACATGTAGCTTTCTCACAACAACAAAAATAGTGTGCATTTGTTTTGCATCGAAATTGTCCTAAAATACCTTGCACGTTGAAGAGAAACCCATTTAATGAAAGAAAGAAAAAGGGTGTTGCTCATACTATAGATTTAAACCTGTGGAGAGTTCAGAGTAAAAACAAATATCTGATGTTGATGTGGGTGGAACAGTTTCCCTAGTTGATGTGTCAGCAAGCACTCATTAACACAAAGGGTGGGGTTTTTGTGTTGCATTAACTAGGAAGAGTTGGGAGTGGCTTGATCTTGTTATATCCATCCAAATACACAAGGACAAGGGATGGGACATTGAGGCTTCCCCATGCTAGTTGGTTTTTATCCATCTATACAGATCAATGTTGCTTAGTTGATCCCAGAAAATAAGGAATATTCTTCTGTCCAACAGACATGGTCACATTTCCTATTCTGTGTTTTTAATCTTGCTTTCTCACTAAATCCCTTTCAGAGAATTCACCCATCCATGTAGGCCCTTAGATATGAGGATAGTAAAGCCTTTGCATCTATTCCACGCTCATCCCTGATGACACAGATATGCCTATCTGCATATTGAGTCTGTCCCCACTTCCAACACACTAACAGAAAGCTTAAGTTGCCTTCTTTATTCTTTATTCTTCCTATTTTCTTGTCTACTTTGGACACCTTTCCTATTGTTAATTAGCTGCCTGGTAGCTAATTAACTACTGTTCTCATGATTCTGCTGCAAGACTTGTATCAATCTGTGATATCCCTGAAATCACAAGTGTTTCGTGATTTATATAACATGTATAGAAAGGGATGGTGCGTTGCCAAACATGATTAAAACAGTGTTAAAAGTTATAGGAGAATGAAGAGCAGGTATTATTATCTTGTGGCTATACAGCAGCGCAGGTGTGGATAAGGTGAGATCTGCTCACCGGGCGACAGGGGGCCTGAAGCGGTGTGTCAATCCGTGTGAGGCCTTCTTTGTTCCACTTTCATTTCTACTTGGAAGTCAGCAACTTGTGTGATACAGTATGGCACAAGAGAGAGAATTTGGAGTACCCAAGCTCTAGCTGGATGGACTGAAACTTGTTTAATTGATTGCATCCATAAATGTAAGGAGGCTGCCATCCTTCCTGCCTATAAACAAAACTGAAGTGGTTTGGCTGGCTGAAAATAAAAATATAAAACTCAGTCCAACAAAGAGCACCCTCTCCTCTCATTCCTGTTTTCTCTCTAACTTCAAGTGAAAGGAGCCAAAGTGTGAAGCAATGCCCTTGTTTTCTCTGTCCTGATGGGGAAATAAGTTTGGATAAAATTTTGTGGGACGTTCCCTGTTTTTGTCTGAAGATGGCAGTGCTGATACAAATGAAACGTGCCTTGTTGGCGAAGTCTTGGCTCTCATTAGGGAGTGAATAGACAAGAAAAAGAAACCAGTCACAAGAACATCAACTGTACCAGACTAGATTGAGTTGACGGCCTGACCTGCTCAGTATGCTGTCCCAGTTGCACAACAGAAAAATGTACAAACAAGGTTAATATAGGTAGATGTATGCCTTGTGATCTATTCCCAGCTTATAAAAAAACTAGAAATAATTCGAGTCTAAACTTGCTGTGTCCCAGAGGTAGAGTGAAGAACTCCTGGAAAGGAAGAACTGGCACCTGCAAAGCCTAATATCCAAAGAGTACGTGGTTTATTCTGATGCAGGATACTGATCATTAATCTACAGTAATCAGGAACTAAGTTTTAAAATGTACAGTGGTACCTTGGGTTAAGTACTTAATTCGTTCCGGAGGTCCATACTTAACCTGAAACTGTACTTAACCTGAAGCACCACTTTAGTTAATGGGGCCTGCTGCTGCTGCCGCGCAGCCGGAGCACGATTTCTGTTCTCATCCTGAAGCAAAGTTCTTAACCTGAAGCACTATTTCTTGGTTAGCGGGTCTGTAACCTGAAACGTATGTAACCTGAAGCGTATGTATGTAGCTACATCAGCATATTCCACCATATTCCGAACCAAATGTGTATAGTCTTCTATCATCATAGAGTTAAAGCGTTCTTCCTAAAGCCAAGCATCAACCTTTTGGGTGGTTGGTAGAGCTCTTCTATTTGTTTCCTGCTGTTGACAGGCTTCAAGTAGTTGAATACTAGATTATGTCACCTCTTAGTATTTTCTCTGCTAAGCAAAATCAACTTCTGCAATCTGTTTTTTATCATGGCACCACTTGTTCTCCAGTTATCCAGCATACTTGGGGTGGGGAGTTAAGTTCTAGAAATCATGAAGTGTTTTTGACCTTTCCTGTGTGAGGAAGAGCAAAGTGGTCTTAATAAGCTAACTCACCAACAAGGGCTATCTTCAAAATATGAAGATTTCCCTAAATACATACTGACATAGAAAGTGTGAATTTTTCAAGCCTAGTCTTCCTTATGCCCAAGTTAGCCCAGGTGCTGAGGGTTGATTCCTCCAGACGCATCTTCAGCTCTTTTCATTCAGATGAGAATACACAGCATCACCCAACCATCCATCTAGTTATGTGTGAGAAGTTTTAAAGCGATAATTTATCTGCCGCACATGTATGCTGCCCTTCCAAGGTGCTCCATATGGGATGCTAATCTCAGGGCTCCTCCAGACAACCTGTTTATTGAGCATTCATCCTCATTTACTTGCACTATTTAACCTTATGCAGAGGTTAGTTTATGTGTGGTCTTTACTGAGCATATGTTCTGATTTGCTTGTAGGGTGTTCATATACCTTTCCGTTAGCCATTTGTGCCAGTGCATTTCCTCTTCACTTTCTTAATCACAAAAATCCATTTTAAAAAAGGATTTGTTGCACTATGGTGACAGAGCACTCTAATCCACTTTAATTGGTTTGCACTTGAATCCCTCCTGCAAAATACAACCTGGAGTTGCCCTCATAGTCCCTGCCCTTTGTACTGTAGGTTAGGTAGGCAGAGAGAATGTGATTTGTCTAGGCTTACTCAATGAGCTTGGGGCTGAACCAGCTTTTGAATCCTAGATTTTCCATATTCAATCCTGACAGTAGCCAGATAACCACACAGCTCCTGTTAACCTAGGGCAGTTTGCTATGACAATAGGCTAAGAAACCCCTGTGAATGATGTATGCAGACTGATTGCTGGATTTCTTCAATCAGAATAGTGATGAGAACTAAGTACGGAATTGGCTTCTAAAATGCCCTGAAGGTTTTCAAGAAGAACAGATCTGTCATTGGCCGTATATACCCCTTATGAAATACATAACGCTACCAGAAATTGGGAGGGACTCTGTTCTGTTTGCACCTTGCATCAGTAAGGACTTCCTTTTCTGCATCTAGAGGGGGTGGTTCTTGGAAATGAGTTGCTCATTGTTGTGACTCAGTTCTAATGACGCGCTTGGCCAACAGCCCCTGATAGAAAACATTGTTCCCTTCATTTAAGCCTTTAATTATGTAGTCATTACACTGCTGTTGGCGCAGAGCTGAGATACGCAAAACACACATTCGGTTATGTGGTCTGCGTGAAAGGATCTAGGAACCCTCATAGGCATGGATGGAATCCCTGGTGGTGTGGTTCAGGTGTGTGTTTGGAATAGAGCCAAATTTCTGCATCAACTTACTATAGCGGATGTCTTGCATTAACTCTACAATTCAGTCTGTACACTTGATCTGTGTAGGTGTTCTTGTACCTGCTCAGTCTATACTTGCAAGTACAGAATGAATTTGGGGCGGCAGCACTGTTTTCACAAGGTACAAGCATACATTTGGCTCTAGATGACTAGTTTTTAAAAGGATGGTCAATAGAAGCATCTTGGAACCAAAGCTTGACTGCGCATCTCTAGGAATGTCCTGTGCAGCCTGAGGGATGGAGGTGCCATGGCAGCAGTGGGGCAGTGAATGCAAGTTATATTTGGAATCACAAAAGGCAAACACCCTATAACAAAAGTGAACTCAAACAATACCAGAATGAAATTAGGTTGCTTGTACTGCAAATCCTGGGAACTGCTTTCTCCCCCAGAGATGTGTGTGTTCGCATGTGCTTTTCACTGCAGTTTCTTCAATTCTTCTGTGACAAATTAGTAGCTTCTTGAGATGGGGTGAAAATAGCACAGTATTCAAGTTAGGCTGACACCCCAAATATATGTGGTTGTGATATTTTTGGCTTTATTTTTATGTTTCCCCTAACAGTTCCTGACATTGTTTGTCTCTTTGATGACTGTTCAGTACATCAAGCTGATATTTTCTCAGTGAGCTGTGTTATCTGTAAGGATTATCAGATGTCTTTTCTGCATACTTCATTTTTCTAGAATCCCAACACTTGTGCTTCTCAACCTTGAATTTGATTGCATTGTTTCTTATGAGGCATTTTATGAGATCTGTGTGTAAGTCTGTTGCAGCACTTTATGAGCTTAATTGTGCTAAATCAAACTGATTGTCTGCCGGTTGTGCAAACTTCCTCTCCATCCCCTTTTCCAGTTAATCAATGGGTAAACTGTGAGACACCCTGCAGTTTACCTTTTCTACATGGTGAAAAATCCCATTCATCTCAAGGCTCATTCTTCTTTTAACCTGATCTATGAATGAACTAGTTTCTCTTATCCTATGAGTCATGACAAGGGATCTAGATACCTGAATGACTTTTTCTGCTTTGAGCTGCAGAATATATAATTTTAAACAGGTTTCAGTGACGTTTTGGAACTCAAAGCTGTTGTTTTTCAAAGCATGATTTAATTAAGCTTTTCAAAATCCAGTTGATAATGATAGGAAAAGTTAAGCAAGTGCCGTTCCTGAAATCAAGGAAACTTAAAAGTACTTAATTTTGGCTGGGTTTAGTTTTAAGGTTCTTGTCCTGTTTGTTTACATATCCATTAGCTTCCCTTAGCTCCCATCTAAAAAGGAGTTTGTATAGTGTGGAAACATTTTTATTCCACATAGCTCCTGAATATGTTTAGCATGTGTTTGTTTATTTTTCCTGAAGCCAACAGTTTAGTTTTATTTTATTTGGTAAGAGAGCTAGGATTGTGACAGTTATCTGATTTTCTTTTAATGACCAAATTTTACGCTGTGAAGAGCAAAATGAATCACTACCATTAACGCTGAGTTGTTACAAACAAGATAGTATTGAGATAATAAAAGGCCCTAAGAGAGCAACAGAAACCGAATGACAGCTTCCCAAACTCATTAGGCTGATTATGGTGCGTTTCCTCTCCATACATTATTCCTAAGGCGCTAGCATTTAAAAGTGTGTAAACATTATGATGTCTCTTTTAATCCACAGAAATGCATGTGCCTAAGTGGTGAAAGTACGTTTTGAGGTTTTACTGAACTTCTTTGCAGCAGAATAGAAAACACATTTCTATAAAACACTTTAAAGTGATGTTTTCATACGTGGGCCTTGAATCATCATTCAAATGAAATAATGCTGGAAATAGTTATTCTTTCTGACTGTTTCAGCTCTGTTTCAATTGCAGGCCTAGCTGAATCTTATAAATTAAACCGAGAAAAGATTTGAGAAGGAATTCAAGTCTCACTGTTTTGACACCAGAGTGGTGGATGGGACAGCTATAGCTTCTCTTCCTATATATTTTTCTTGGACACCTTGCAAGACACATGAATTGCTGCACATGCCCCATCTACCTCCCCCTCTTGCTCTTCTGACACTCTTATTCTCTCCTCCTCTTCTGAAATCTTATTCTTTGATACTGCTTGCACAGAGGGATAGGGGAAATCAAATCAGGACTGAGGCTAGTGTAAAGATTGATTGTGGATATCCACTCCTATATGAAACAAGACTCAAGATTGATTGTCCTCCTTTTCAGTAATTGTATATTTAGCAAAGGAATGATCGTACCAGTCCTTGACATCTGTGCAGTTGCTTGCTAATTTTACAGACTCCTCTCCATATGAAGTAGTCTGATAGCTCCTGAGTCCATCACTCCTGTGGGCAAGGTAATGTGTGTATATGAACCAGCATGGCCTGGCTTAAAAACATCCCCCTTCCACAATCACAAGTTGCTCACCTGTGCTTAGGCAGAGCTGGTCTATATGTACTTTGTGATAAGTCCTTGTCTCCTAGTGTTTAGTCATGCCTGTGTCCACCAGCAGGTAACGCATTCCTCCTAAGAAGTCTGGATTCCTGCCTAGCTAGTGCTGCTCTTGTCAGAGCATCCCCCGTTACCATGGAAGCCCATTCTTCTCAGATGACATGTGCCCTGGTCCTTTGCAGCTGGGAGAAAATGTCTGTGCATTTGATCTTCTGCCCTGCCCTGTGGTGCATGGAACCCAAGAGTGCTGGGGAAGCAAGCAGCACTGGTGGGGCCCAGGGAACCGCTTCACTTTCTGCTCTTTGCACTGTGAGAGAACTTTGCAACCAAGGAGAACAAATCTCCCTAAAAGGGCCTCACTTCATTGGGAAATGCAGGCAGTGATAAGAGGAGCTAGTGGGGGGGGTGTTGAAGTTGGGCTGACACAAGTTGTTTTGGGAGTAGTCCTCTGAGAGACACATGTGGCAGGGGACAATTTATAGGCCCCAAGAATCAATAGGTTGTGTGTGTGTGTGTGTGTGTGTAGTGGGGTAGAGAGTGGCAGCAACTTTAGCTCTTTCTAAATCACCTTTCTGGGCCAAGTTCATGACACCATAGTCCAGAGTTTCCCATCGTGAGCATTTCTTGATAAGATCAGAGCATCCCATGCCAGGAATAGGAAGGAATGTCTGCCGGCACCTCCTGTGTTGTGTGGGTGGGGTCTCTGCCTGCTCCCTAGGCTCTAGGATCTGGACCGTGAAATCGACCCCGATGGGGCTCTTACATAAGTTTCTGTCTGCGCTTGGAGACTAAGTGGCTGTCAGAGGCACAGCATCGCCCACACGACAGACAGGAGTGCCTAGGGTGCTGTGCTCTTTGGGCTGTAATTTATCCTGCCAACTCTACTCAGTGTGCCAATAGAGACACAGCTTTCTGCATTTGGGCACAGTTAGATAGGGTGGGAGATAAGGACGGTGTGTGCCAACCATGCATTATTGCTGCCAGGAGTCCAAGGCCTGCCTAGGATTCGTATCTGTGAAGGTCGAAAGTCAGTCTCCCTGGACTCTTCATGACGATGGTACAGCCAGCCCCCTTGGCTATGGGCTGGCCCTATGATGCTTACCTACAACATCTGAGTCCACATCTGAGTCCACAAACATGCTACTGAAAGTTCTGCCATGGTGACATTGTCCACCATCCCACATAGTCTTGGAACTGAATCGGCGGGAGACACGTCATTATCAAGTATTTAATTGCTCGTCTTGGAATTTGAGCATTACAGAACCAGAGTGCAGTTGCTCCCCTCTCTCCAATGTGGTGGCACATGGGTAGTGCTGTGGGTTAAACTACAGAGCCTAGGACTTGCCGATCAGAAGGTCGGCTCCCGTTGTTCGGTCCCTGCTCCTGCCAACCTAGCAGTTTGAAAGCACGTCAAAGTGCAAGTAGATAAATAGGTACCGCTTCAGCGGGAAGGTAAACGGCATTTCCGTGCGCTGCTCTGGTTCGCCAGAAACGGTTTAGTCATGCTGGCCACATGACCCGGAAGCTGTATGCTGGCTCCCTCAGCCAGTAAAGCGAGATGAGCGCCGCAACCCCAGAGTCGTCCACGACTGGACCTAACAGTTAGGGGTCCCTTTACCTTTACCTCCACTGTGGTGGTCACAGCAATCTCTCAGCCTCTTTGAAGGCAACAGCATTGTGGGCGCTCTCTTTCAGAGGACAGGCACGAGGCATCTTTCTTGGGCTTCACTTTTGAGACACTTTGACAACTGGGAAGAACGAGCCATCCATGCCATGCGCCTGACCCGCCACCAGCCATATTTACCTTTGCATCAAGTGCCTTTGTGCTCCGGCAATTTGCTTCAATTAGGCTCGTTATCTCAGTCAGAGGCACCCGGTGACGGCAGTGGTTTCCTTGCAGGGGGTGGGGGGAGACATCAGCTCAGTCTGTGCCCCTTGCTCACCACAGGCCTGTGAACAGATGGCTGAGGTGGTGGTTCTTGAGTCCATTCTCGTCTGCTCTTGAGTGTGAAGTTTGCAAGAGAGAGGAAAATAATAAACCAGGCAAATACTGCTGTTATGTTTCCAAAGACAACTTGCACTTCTGGTCACTGTGCTTGTATTCCATGTGCAGTGTGAGCTTATATGCAAGATAGCAACTCATTTTTTATTTCAACGGTTTGTATGACACTTGTATGCCCCACCATGTGTGAATCCCTTGCAAACAACTGCAGTGCTTGGAGACAGAAAGTTCATGTATCCAAGCGGTCATTTCTCCTCTAGATCACATCCTCTAGACTGCTGGGAAGAGCACAGAGAAAAGAAATGCCATGTTACATCTGCAACCATTAAACCAGATTCCTTCATCTGCCCCAGCTGCAATAAAACATGTCTCTCCCATATCGGTCTCTACAGCCACAGCAGGCACTGTAACTTTCCAGCAGTTTGACTTTACGCCTGATAGTGCATTCTTCCATTGTCTCCCCAGAGAGACGGATACCAGCAACTGTGTGCCGCTTCCTCACAGCCTTCTCTAAGCAGTTGTGCAGGGGACCCAATAGCATAAGACTAAAAATGGGTTAAACCTTTAAAATCAGACTTCAATTAAAATGCTTGCTGGAATAAAAGAGAGCATTTGGTAAGCTCTGCGAGTTCATCATGTCTGAATTTTCAAAACAGCCATCACTGCCATCGTTTGGAGCAGAAAGCATTTTTCTCCAGATTGCACAGATTGCCCTACTTTGCGGGATTTTGCGTCTCTTCTCCTGTTGCATGTTAACACGGAGTGAAGGCTCGGATTAAATGGTCACTTGGGCCTGCTGTGCCTTTCAGATTCTTGAGTCCTAAACAGAATGTGTGGGTACCCTGTGGCCATTGATGTTGGCTCTGGGACATGTTTACAGTCTGTTGGGTCTTAAGCCAATCAGGCCCCAGGTGTGACTGCGGTCTGGCTGAGGGCGCAGAGGGCCCTGGATTGTGTTCTTTCCCAAATGAGGGAAGGAAAAGCTCTACATCTCACGGCTTGGGAACGAGGTGTTGTTTTGAATTAAAACCAGTGGGAGATGAAACGAGGAAGGCGTTCGCTGGAGGGTCACAGGCATTATGAATGCCAAGCAAATAACTGGCTGTGTGCATGTACCCCACTGTCAAACTGAAGAGGGTGTGCATGTGTAGCAGCGAGCGGAGTGTTAATTTGGCATATGCTTCCCTGTTTGGGGGGGGGGCATTTTGGGAGGTGGTGCACTGGGGGAGAGACAGGGAGACTAATCCCATGAACAAGGGGATTGTCCGGTTCCTAAAACTAGCTCAGGGAGACTTAGAAGTCACATGCTGCCAAAGCACCTTAGGCGGAGGCACAAAGGAACTGGAGAGAGTGTGTGACATAACTATGCTCTCCTGTTTGCGCACGTAGCACGGGGGGGGGGGGGACGACGACGACAAGTGCTATGTGTTTGTGAAAGATGTTACACAATTTACGTTTCTTCTGTAACCCGTCCAGCAGGCATCCAAAGTGAGCACAATGGGTGCATCATCATCCCACGTCAGGAAAAGGGCCATGCACTTTCTCAAGTGTGGTGCTTTGCAGAAATGACGCCACTAGTGGATTATTGAGTACATCATTGGCCATGTGTGTTCAGTACCTGGTTCCGGACATGACTGGGCAGGGCTGCAGAGCTGAGCAGTCAGTATGATTTCAGTGATCTAATATCACAGGTATGGGAAACCTGTGGCCCTCAAGATGTTTTTGGACTCTTAACTCCCATCAGCTCTGGCTGGGATGGTCAATGATCAGGGAGGATCATGTAGTCCTGCAATATCTGGAGCGTCACAGGTTCCTTCCTAACAGAAAAGGATCTGGGATGTGCTGCAAGTTCATTTTCAAGCTTACCTGCTCTTTCTTCTTCCTCAGTAGGATCTCTTTGCCCCATCTTCAAGTTTTGCCTGTTGTTACTATCTCAAATAATGCTTTGTGAATCAAATTACATGTCAATATAAATGCTTTTTTTCAGGCTTGTATAAGCATTCAAACTATTTCCACAGATGTCTGTAAGAATCCACAATGAGCAGTAACCTTGCCCAGGCCCTTTCAGTTGGCATTCAGGCCTTATTCCAGGTCAGATAATGTGAACAGTATTTAATCTCAAAAATACACCTTGGCAGCTTTAGGGGGACCTTTCTTAGATCAACCTGTTACAATTCTGCCCTGCCTGAACTTTATTCCAGCTCATTCTATGTGTACATGTCTCCCTCCACCAGAAGTAGAGAGAACAAGGCCTTCACAATGAAAATGCTACTCCTGCCGATATTTTCCGTGTGATGACCACCTGTGATGGAGACCCCCTGAGCATCCTGTTGGACTTAGCAGTTGGAGTAAGGGCTAAAAAAAATACTTGCTCAAGGCCAGACAATTGCAGCAGAAAATAATGAAAATTACGTTTCTGGTTTATAGTCGATTCCCATTCACAGGAAAGCTGCAGAGGCAGAAAGAAAGCAATCTGTCTAAGACCAGACAACAAGTCCATGGCTAGAAAGCATTCTCTGCCCACAGAGGGAATCCACACCATAGTATACAGGCAGACCTGTGATGGGATGGAAGAGGAAGAAACCAGACTGGAAGCAGGTAAGGAATGGAGAGAAATCTGCTCTCTGCCCCACCGGACCACCTGCCTCCTGAAGCCTACCACAGCTGAAGGTGATTGTTTCTTGCCAGTGCTTAGACTGGCTACAAATGGGAATGGGCAAGAGGAAGGTAGCAGGAAGCTGGTGGCCTCCGACTGCTCTGATGATTTCCTAACATGCCAGCACTGAGGACTTCTTCCATACTGCAGTTGGTGTCCTGCTATGGCACATCACTAAGATGCGTATGCATGGAGTTATTATGTGGCTGTTCATGTTCAGAAGCCACATTTGTGCATGCGTGCACATGTGAATGTACATATGCTGAAAACCTTTTTTTAAAAAAGAAGCTTTTTTTGGACAGTGTGGAATGCAGTCTTCTTAAAGAAGAACATACCAATAGTTGCTGCTTGGAGATTTTGGATGCTAGTGTGCTAGTGAAACACTTTTGTAAAGGGACTTGGGGACTGGATGGGACATCACACAGGAGTTGGCAATTACCTGTTTCTTGCAGTGGTTCTAATTTAAAGCTGCTGCGTGGCCTCCCTGGAAAGGTTAGTACTTCTGAAGGACAAGGCTGGTGCAGGACACCTGTTCCTGTCCATGCTGGTGAATGAAAGGCAGTCCAGGCCCCAGCAAGGATAAACATCTCAGGGCATCAGGAGGCACCGTCTAAGTTGCCAGGACATACAGCACAATTTATTGGGTCCTTCAATCACCCGAACATTGGCACTGACAGGCAGACATACGCAGACACAGAAGTGGCCTTCAGAGCTTGTATTGCCCACACAAGTAGATTTACAGAGTCACCCAGCACAGAAGGTGCAAGCATGCCCACAGTGCGGATGCAATGGTAGAGCCACGTACAAAGTCAATGACCCAAGCGAGCCGTGTCACTTCCACGTAGATATATATACTGAATGGTAGTACTGTTTTCCTTCCAAACTCTGCAGGCAATGCTTTCTGCACGGCTCCAAAATATCTCTTTAAGTGGTATGCCATCCCGTGTGCCCTGAAGGCAAAGACGTCTCTGTTCCAGATACGACATTTTCATATGTGCGAAAGTGGATCTGCAAAGTTTGTACTTGGAGAGTACAAGTTTTGCAACCACTAAATTTGGCCTTTTGCAAATGGGACACTTCGCATAGGACAATTATACATACATTTGCATGTTTTGCTGCACAATTTGTTTGGGGAAAATGAAAGAAACATATGATAGCCTCTAGATATATCCTTCCCTATGACTGATTTAAAAAAAAAAAATTGCACAGACCCTGTGTGTGTGTGTGTGTGTGTGTGTGTGCATTTAGCAGATAGTGCTTGTTCTCTGTAATTTATGAGGACTAGAAACTTGGTTGTTGGATTTTGGTTGTTGTTTTTTTAAAAAGAGGAAATCGGAGATTCTTAAGGAGTCTGATCAGTGCTGATTCTGGCACAATCATAAATGTGCAGGCTTTCAAAGTTTCCTAACAATGGTACAGAATCTCCTCCCACTACAAAGCTTGTTTGGCATTGTCACCTCTGTCAGGATGCCCTGTGGCTGGGCTGTCCCCTGGATCTCATGTCCTGGAGCATTCGGCATGCGGACAGGCAAGGCAGCTCATCTTGCTGGGTCTCTCGTAAGCATGTCTCCAGCACGGAAAAGGAATTTGCACCATCTAGTCAGCGCCGAGCTGCTTGGCAGAGGGCACACTTTCCAGTCATGTGTCCCACAGCCTCCTGGGCTGCCAGCTGCCCTCTTTGCTCTGCAGGATGGCTGCCTCAGGGGGCAAAGAGTGAGACAGGCCCCATAAGCCAGGGGCAGACGGGCAAGTCAGCTTCAGAGGTTGCTCTCGGCTGTGTCAGGGAACTCGTAGCAATGGGGTTGCTCGGCCACTGCCAAGTTTTCACTGGCACTGCATGCTGTCCTCTCCAGGTACTGAGTGCTGGTGTGCATGGTGGCTTGGCTGCGGCCCAGCCCATTGAGGTAGTTGCCAACCAGCTTGTGCTTCTCACCGGTCCTGGTACCCCCGTTGCGGACATGGGGTGTGTGGCTGTACGTGTGCTTGTATTCCTCTTCTATGTCCCAGCCAAGCTTCCAGCGCGTCCATTTCTTCATGAGCTCTGACTGCACCTATGGAGATAGAAACATTTGCGGGGAGGATGTGTTATTTACTGGTTTGAGGTTGTATTTTTAAATATTATTATCCGCTGTAGGCTGCTTTGCCACAAATGGCAGGATTATAAACCTTTATAAATAAACTCTGTATTAATCTCATGCATATGAGTAATACAGCCAGTTTAAGGGCTCACAACTGCAAGTTACATACAAACGTGTATTTGAACATGTGTGCTTCATGTAGTGAAAAGCAACCTCAGAAGGGAAAATTTTTCAAGGAGAAGGGTGCCTAAAATGTTTCCCACTGCCATTTTTACCACATCTCCCTCTGACACATGACACCCTCAAATTCCAAAATCAGCAGTGCAGACTAGACCTTTGCTGAGAAGATCTGACATATTGGAGATGGGAGGATGTGGTGGAAAAGCATCGGACAGAGAAAGGGCTAAGCACCACCTCTCTTACTGCTCTGTCCACTGAAAATTGCACATGCCCCTTTCTGAAACCATGTGCAGCTGGTCGGTTGCAACAGAAATGGGTACAGAAAGAAGCAAACACAACCAACAACACTTGCACAGATTCCGTTGTACTTGTAACAACAGCTCCGCACTGGTTGTGTTCTGCTTACACAGTTCCAGTTACATGGGCGACAGACACACACGGATGAGGAGCTTTGACTGCATCTGCCTTCTTACCACTTGAATTAAGCTGGGTAGGTCACTCATCTCTGACAGTATTTCAAAAGACATTGCATCTTGTTCCAGCTGTGCCTCCAATACCACGCAGATAATATAGGTGGAAATCATCCTTGCTGCCATACATTCCTACCTGTGCAGCAGCTTGCATGTCCTGTATCTCCCTCCTCCACCACACCCCCACCCCAGTTTAGAGCACACTTACCTCCTTATTCACAAAGCAGTAAAGAATGGCCACCAGCATTCCCTAAAGAGGCAGAGAAGTCAATCAGAATAATGCCATTTACTGTATTTTTCCATGTATGACACCCCCTATTTTGGGGGACTCAAATTTAAGAAGATGGGGGGAGATGGCTCAGACATCTTGAGCTTTTTTGGGGGAGGATTGTGCTTTGGGGGGGATTGCACAGGGTTGTTGAGCTCATCTGTTCCCTCACTGGCAGAAGTTGCCTATCACCCGTCCTATTGCCCCAGCTTCAGCCAATCAACACCAGCCATTGACACAGCAACCAATAACACATCCAGCAGCCGTGGACAGACACGGCAGCAGCTAATCAAATGTCCGCCCTATGCACTATCCATGTATAAGAAACTCCCACTTTTTAGCGTAATTTTTATAGGAAAAAACCTAGTCTTATACACAGAAACGTACATTAAATAATAATTGCAACCAGAAAGGCTTGTCTCTCTATAGTTTTTGAATGGGCCTGAGCAAAGAATGGGCTTCTGGTGTGCCTCACCTGGAAGGAGCTGAGGAAGAGGTCAAAGAAGAGCTTGACATAGCGCAGCGTGCCCTGGGCATGCTCATCGGTGACAAAGGCAAAAACCACCTCGTGGATTCCCAGCAACGGGATGAGCGTCAGTGTTGACTTGGCCAGCCTAAATGGGGCATCAGCTAATTAGAATGCATGACAAGCAAAAGGCAGCAGCATCCCACAGTATTTAGCCCGAACCCCGTATGAACCACCTACCTGGTGGAGGAACGAATGGGCTTATGAATGACAAGAAAAGAAACCTGCTAGACCCGTATCGAAGGCCACCTTAAAAAGTCAGTGTACCCATCCCCCAAACCCATGGACATGTGGAAGGGATACCCCTAACCTACAAAGGCTGTGATGCCATGGGCAATGATGGCGTAAACAGGATGATAAAAGAACCTTCCCATCCCGGGAAAAGCTATGGCACTGTAGAGCAGGGACGGGTGGGAGCAGGAGCCAGTACCGGAATTTGTAGTCTGTGTAGCGCAT
The DNA here is from genome assembly GCF_964106915.1 of Podarcis gaigeae. NCBI lineage: Eukaryota > Metazoa > Chordata > Lepidosauria > Squamata > Lacertidae > Podarcis > Podarcis gaigeae. The sequence continues at coordinate 32,744,592 of NC_139679.1, read as the reverse complement.
CTGGTGGGCACGGAGCTTAGAGACCAATATCTGAATGATACGGATGAAAATGAAGAAGTTGATCTGAAAGAGAGAGAGAGAGTGTCTGAGTGGGAAGAAGAGGCAGGACTGCAGGAGAGTCAAAAGACACGCATAGCAAATAAGGGTCTAATTTTAGCCACGATTACTACTGTTATTAATTCTGGACCCATCATAAGCTCTCAGTGGCTTGCACAGGTCTCCCCAGGCTGTGACCATGTCTATGCATCACTGGGGCTATAGGATTAGACGTTTGCAGAACAGTTACTGGATCACTGGTACATATGCTTGCTAATAACATTTTGTGATTTGAGCACTTAGGGAAAGTGCTGTCTATAATATACATACTAAATGATTGTTGTTGGTAACATGGACAACAGGGGTGGCTTATCTTAGGCTTGGAGGCTAAATTGGGTCCCCAAAGAAATGTTTTCTCACCCCACCCCAGCAGCATCTTGACAGCACAAAAAATAATTTAGTTAATTAGTTGAGACAGTGCTGGTTTAAGCCTCTATGCCCTGCTCAGCACCTTGATGGTGATGCTGTGTGCCCTCTTCCCTGTCATCAACTTGATCATTTTATGGAAGGGGAGGGGGGTTGATAATTCCCTCAGCTGATCTGCATCCATCAGTTAAGGAAGTGGGCTGTGTGCCCCTGTGTGCATACCCCCAACGTGGCTAATGTGGCTTTCAGGCCAAAATTGGTTCACCACCTACCCCTTGCCTGACAAGGTGCATCACATTGTGGCCCTTAGACATTTTATTACTTGGAGGTTGCCCTATTCATTTTTCAGGAACACCAAATAAGAAGGCTGGAGGCAGGAAAATGATTGTTCCCTCTGGATTTTGCTGGACAAGGACAGCCATTGTGGGCGGTTCAGTGGGCATCTGAGACAAGCGAGGAATAAAGAGAACTCACCAAGATGGCCAGGAACACAGGGAAACGCAGGATCCACCAGAACCCCATGTTATGATTGGTACTCCAGCATCTCAGGAAAGAAAGAAAGAAAGAAAGAAAGAAAGAAAGAAAGAAAGAAAGAAACCATGGATTGTGTGCAACAAGTGTGGCCTGGCACACTATCTTCTTCCTTGCAGCACCTCCCACCCCCACTGCTCACACTTAGTACAATGTGGTCTGCTCACACCCATAGCCCTCATAGGAATGTCACCTGTTAAGTTGCCTGGCAATGACAGAAGCATTACAGATAACCTACAAACAGTCTGCACGGCAGAGACACACATTGTCCTGGAACTTACTGAATATTTTCATAAAGAAATTTCACCACTACCCATGGCACAATGAAGAGTACTGGGGCCCCTGGAAGAAAAAGAGAGGGGGGGAAATTTTATTTATTTATTTATTAAAAAAGGAACGGCCTCTGTCTGGCAGGACAGAGGAATTTAACCTAAGAAGAGTTTCTGCACTAGATTCATCCTGACTCAAGATCTGCCAGTGGCTCATTAAACGCAACCAGGAGGTGCAGGGAGTCGAGGGATCCTCAAATCTTGGGAGTATCACTGCAGTCAATTTGCTTGGAGTTATGCATTCTCTAGGTGAAGAGGCCAATCTAAGTTGACAGCTCTTGTCTCCCAGCCCAGGCTCCATGAACACAGAGACAATCCAACCTGGCCTGGTTGCCAAATGGCACATGTGGTTTAGGCGTGGCTTCACCGGAAAGAGACAAAACCTCAGATTTCCAGGCAAGACCTGGATGTTTCTAGATTGCGGAGGGGCTTCCTTCCTCCCAAACCTGCTCCAGGTCCCTCTCCCAATCTCCAGAGCAGGCTTGCAGGCAGTGGCAGGGGTGTGAAGAGGGAGGAGAGGGAAGGGAAATCCCATCGTGTTTGCGGGAGCCATTCTGCTCATGAAATGACTTCGTTGGATACAACTGTGTCTGTATAATTGCTTAGTAGGAAGCAGCTAGCAAGAGGCACAAATGGCATTGTTATGGGAGAGTTTACTGCAGACTCAGTGATGTTCGTGTAGACCAAGTTTTGGGCAGTGACCACATGACATCAAAATGCCATCCCATATGATATAGTATACCTTTTTAGCTTTTATGTTGTTCAAAATAACAACAACAACAACAACACCCAATATCAGCATTGTGTGGGCACCGTGCAAAGCTTGCATGCATGTGTAGCACTGAGATCACAATAGTCTGCCATGTGGAAGCACCATCAGACACTTTCAAAACAGAATGTGGAAAAGTATATTTATTTATTAAACTCATATCCTACCCTTCCTCCCAAAGGAGCCCAGTTTATGGATTAAACCTGCTTTTAAGATAGATAGGATAAGATGCAGGCAGCCAAAGTGGTGTCCTCAAAATTTATTTGGACTACAACTCCCATAATCCCTGATCATTCACCCTGCTGGTTGGGGCTAATGGGAGCTGAAGTCTGAGGACATCTGGAGGGCACTAGGTTGATTACCCGAGGGATAAGATGCAAGAGTTGGCATCAGAAGTCCCATGCAGGCAGTAGCTCTTTAGCAATTAGGCAGTGGTATGATAAGAACCACTTGTTAGCCAGAGTGTAAATATCTCTCACCCACTGTTGTCTCTGGTCAAATAGATGCTATCGGGTTGTTGTTGCTGCTGCTGCTGCTACTGTTGCAATGTCTCAAAAATCTACTTGACATGAGACCATGGTGGGGGTAAGAGGGTGGGTGATCATTTTTACTGAAAACATCAACAACAGAATGCCCTCAAAAACTACAATCTCTACATGTCCTTAGCTGCAGTACAATGTGCTGTTCCATGTAGAGCTGCTTGCCCTTTGGGGCAAACATTACTAGTCATGAGGGATGGATGACTACTGCGGAGAACAGCACTGTCTCCTTCCCATGTCTCCCCAGTAATGTTTACTGAAAGAAGACAGATGAGACGGTGTCATTATCGTACCCAAAATGTCCCCCCCCCCTTTGCTGTAAGGAGCAGCCAATCGAGTGCAGGAGGTGGGGCTTGGCATGCTTCTGTTTCTGTTATTTCTGATATGAGCTCACCTGATCGGTGCCTCCCAGGCCAATGTGTGGATCTGAACTTAGTTAGCTGACGTCTTTCACACTTCCCAAATGTTCCAGCACAATTCTTGCCTCAAAATACGTGTCCAAATGTGTTTAGGAATTGGTCTTTTGAAGGGGGAAACGTTTAGAAATATGTATTTTGAGACAAGAGGTGTTTGGAAATGCATATTTTGAAAGAATGTTAAGTTCAGATACATATTTACTTGTTGAATAGGGGCTGCTGCTCCTATGCCCCACCCACCCCCTGGCTGATCCCCTCACAGTTTTCCTTCCTTCACAGCTTGCCCCAAACCCCTGCCCCACCTAACAGCTCCACCCCCTGCTTATCCCACACCCCTCCTTTCCCCCCTCACAGCTCACCCCAACCCCACCTTTTAAAGTAAGAAAGTCTGAGGCACTTCAGAGAGCTGTTTTCTGAAGCCCCTGCCCCCTGTTAAACCTTGCTGTAGCCATGTTTAACGGAGCGGGACAGATGTTTCAGAGAGTGGTTTGTCAAACCTCTCTGTGGACCACTTCTTCCCTTTTGTTCAACCCCTTGCCTGGGCCGCTTTCCACCCATGCTGCTTACTTGCCAAATGGCCTGCTTGCCCACTTACCTGCATGCTGTTATGCTGGAGTTGGCCTGGCTGCCTACTGGGGGCTATGTGAACTCCAGCATGACAGCAGCCTTATGCTTCTATTTGTATGGGGAGAAATGTGAATTGTCACGTGGCATTATTATGTTTTAAAATTGCAGCTTAATGTGTTCTTGCAGAATGCCTGCAAAAGTGACACAGGCTGCAAACAGACTGATTCACTCATCCCTAGGGTTGGCAAACTCTGAGAATGATGACATCACATCCATCTATCTTTTACTGGATGTTTACCAGGAAAACCGAGAGAGAATATGCTGTTGCTCTTCTCAATTGCAGCCCATGCATCATTCATAACACGTCTTGCTTGCCCTTTAGTCTCTCACGCTCAGAAAGAAAGAAGGCAGCTATTTAGCAGGTAGCTGGTAGTCACAAGGGTCAAATCTGACATTCAAGCAGGCATATCTTGATTTTCTCTTTTTAGAGGAAATAAATAGTAAGGTAGGGATGCTCAATGCTGGCTTCACCAGAACCTCACAATTCCTAGCTAATCTGAAACCATTGCAAAGTCTGAACATGCAAGATTTTAATAGACAAAAAATTACTCAGGAAGGCTCTAGATAAAGGAGCACTTGGGACTTTATAATCTAATTCTTGCCATTAAAAGACAGTGATTGCAGAAAGCCATTGATCAAGCAACATGCTCATTCAATGGCATATCTAGGTCTTTCACCCACAGGAGGGCTTGTGGAGGCTATCATTCTTCCAAAGTTGTTTTTTTTAAATGTACAGAAAAGTAAAGCAAAGGCACCTCTGTTACTTAGAGGAATAAATTCTGGGTAAAATGGCACTGTGTTGGTCAAGCAATGAGGCATTATCTGCCTTGGACTCAGAGTTTCTGTGAGCATAACTCAATTCACAGGAAACTCCTGCTGGAGGCAGGGGGCAGGTGATGTTTGCCAGTTCCTCTTTCCCTCTGAAGCCCCCCTGCGCACTCTGAACAACTGAAGGCGTAGGGGATCCTCTAAAACAGTGAGAGGGGGAAGAGAAGGGGTGAAATAGGCAAAAATGACCCTTTCCCCTTCCTCCAGTGGGAGCTTCTGATGGATCTCAGTCCTTCAGAGTCCTTCAGTCCACTGAAATGACACTCTGGGCCCCACCACTGTGCCGCTGCCAGCCCTGCCGGGGCTTTGTCTGTGCCACTGCCACAGACCACTGCCACTGTGCCCTCATTGCTGCAGCCTCACTGCTGCCACTGCATCATGGCAGCATTGCAGGTGCAGGTGTTGTCAGAGATGGATTTAGGGCAGCGTGACTGGTTCCACCATACTGGGTGCTTAGCCTAGGGGATGCAGCAGGGCTTGCAACTACAGTGGTAGCTCGGGTTACAGACGCTTCAGGTTACAGACTCCGCTAACCCAGAAATAGTACCCCGGGTTAAGAACTTTGCTTCAGGATGAGAACAGAAATCGTGCAGCGGCGGCACAGTGGCAGAGGGAGGCCCCATTAGCTAAAGTGGTGCTTCAGGTTAAGAACGGACCTCCAGAACGAATTAAGTTCTTAACCCAAGGTACCACTGTATAACATGGTAAACTGAGCAGCAAGAGAAGGGGGTGTGCGATGAATTTTGGCCTCATACAGAGCGCCACTGAAATTTGAAAGACCCAAGTCCAGCCCTGCTGTAGTGGGGCTGGCCGCAGTGCACGTATGGCGGGAGGCAGGGCCCCCCGGATCTGCAGAGGGGTGTCATCATGGAGGTAGGGGTGTTGCTGGGGTGATTTGCTTACAGCGGCAAATGTCACAGGACAGCCCTGCTCTGGCTCCAACACTGACCATTGTCACCATCATTACCTTCTGTGTCACACTCTCCCCATCCCATAACTCTAAGACAAGGTCATATGCCCCGTCCCCATAACATAAAGGTGGGAATCCTGGCCTTATCTCCCCTACCCCCCACAAGCCAAATTTCTTTGAAGTGCTATTAATCAACAGACTTGAAGTCACCGCCCATCAGCACATCCCCTGGTCAAGCCGCATCTCTGCCTGCCCCACACCTGACGTCTTTCGAGGGAAACCATTTTGGCCCATATGGACTGGAGCTTCCCCACCCTTGCCATAATAAACAGTGCAGATTAGCGCAATCTCCAGCCACAGTGCTTCTCCTTCCCTGCCACCCTCAGTGACTCTCGCCCAGCTGTTTCTGCTCCAGCGAAGGTGCCTCTGACACTCAGTCACTCGTCCTTTCCAGGGCCTTGGCAACCCTGCATATACTCACCCCAGCCGATGCAGAGGTAGAGGCTGAAGTAGCTGCGCTCGGAGAAGACGGCCAACACCAGCAAGTTGTGCAGGTAGAGCCCCTCCACCAGCAGCCAGCAATAGTTGGCCACAATGCCGTACTGCATGAACACAGTGGCTGCCCGGCACCTGGCTGCTGCCTGGGGGAATGACAAGGGGTCAGTGAGAAGGGCAAGGAAAGTCCAGGAACTCTCAGCGAGAAGCTCTCCTCCCCCACCCTACCCCTCTCTACAACCCAACCCCTGGATCAGCTTCAACACAAAGTGAACATGTCCCTTTAGCAGGCAGATTCATGGGGGCGGCAGTTTGCCACTCTCCATAGTTTTGTGGTTGGTACGTTAAAAACAAAAGCCGCCAGTACAGGAGGTCTCAAGTGGCAGTAATGCGTAGGACTTGGCAACGAGGCAATGGCTTGGATCAAGTTTGGAAATGTAGCTGGTTCAGGCTGCTTGGTGACAGCAAAGCCTGGTGGTTCTGGTTCCCATATCCATGAGTGAAGGTGAGTACTGAACCAGAGGAGGGTTGAAGAAGGTGCTATTGGGGATGCTATTGGCATGGCTTCATTTGAAGCAGGGCTTAGCCCACACGGTCCAGCCTTCCAGCAGTTTAATTCCAGATACCAGAAATTGCTCTTGCACTCTGGGGGTATGTTTTTAACTCATGACTGGATGCATCAGAGAAACGATATACCGTATTTTTCGCTCTATAAGACGCACCAGACCACAAGACTCACCTAGTTTTTGGAGGAGGAAAACAAGAAAAAAAATATTCTGAATCTCAGAAGCCAGAACAGCAAGAGGGATCGCTGCGCAGTGAAAGCAGCAATCCCTCTTGCTGTTCTGGCTTCTGTGATAGCTGCGCAGCTTGCATTCACTCCATAAGATGCACACACATTTCCCCTTACTTTTTAGAAGGGAAAAAGTGAGTCTTATAGAGCAAAAAATACGGTAGTCGCCAAACTTAGGTTTTAACCGGGACATTATGGATGCATTACAAGCTGACTTAAGCATCGTGAAAGCTCTGAGAAAACATCCTATGCCTTTCCCCCCTTATTTGCTGGCTCTTGTGAATTTTTATATGAAAACAACTACTTGGGAGTGGCCCCTAGTGTGTAGCTACCAAGTATTGTAGGCAGGGGTTGTTGGGTTACCATAATTGTTTATGTGTGGTGCAGAGGCGAATCAACTGAACCTTCATGCTCCCTGGGGAAAGGGAACAAAGGAAATGAAAATTAAGCAAGTGTGAAAAAAAGGGGGTGGGGAACAGGAATGTTTAACTCACCTCATCACTCAGCCAAAGACCCACACTGTAGTCGTCAATCTTCTGGTTGAAGTGAGTGTTGAGCAGCTTGTCGATAATAAGCACCGAGATGCCCTTCAGGATGAAGGAGGCGAAGAGGTTCATGTGGATGTAGTTGCGCATGCAGTGCAGCTTGCTGGAGAGCAGGGAGCTTGTCAACAACGCCTGTCCAGCATGGCCAGCACCATGCAGCCAGTGCCTCTCTCCCAGATCTTCCTCCCAGCCCTTGCACCCTGATCTCTCTCTTTCACCCCACTGTACTAAACCCCCACTCCCGCTCCTCCATGCCTTGTGCTCTCCACTCTGCTCCTCATTCCACACCTACGCATTCACCCATGCTCTGCTCTCTCGTGAACTGTCGTGTGGCTTACCAGGAGCTCCTGGCCAATCTGGAAATATTTTGCAGATTTTGACCAGAAAATATTTTCATTAAATCCAGACCAACGTGACCCAGGAAGGCACTTTGTTAGGGGTGGTGTTAAGAGACCCCTATTCTCTTCACAATGCTACAACTCCCAGAGAGGTTTAACAATCAATCCCTCTTCCCAGGGAGCTCTGGGAATTGTAGTTCTGGGAGGGGGTCTCCTAATATCTATCAGCATCCTTAATCCTACAATTTCTTAATCCTACAGCTTTGGGGAGAACCAGGAAGTTTAAAGGGGTATGATCCTGCTTTAAATATAAGTTTAAAGGGGTATGACCCTGCTTTAAATATATAGTGCAGATAGGGTCATATTCTCTCTCTCTCTCTCTCTCTCTCTCTCTCTCTCTCTCTCTCTCTCACACACACACACACACACACACACACACACACTTCATTCAACTGACGTAAGTACACACCCACACAGTCATATATTCTCATCACAAGTACACAGCAACATGCATACTTCCCAAAGTTGCATTCTGACATGGCTGCTTTCTCTACCACAGGGATAATTTTTATCTGGTGCCTGCTAGCAGAGAGACCTGTGACACTCCTGATCTTATACTTTTTTGGAGACAGGTAAATTAATTTGTAGTCTCAATGTGTGCACTTGCTGAACCTGCCGCGCGATTAGGGATCCAAATGGATCAACCCAACAGAGTAAATGTAAAACAGCAGCAACAACCTTGTGCTGAAAAAAGAGGGTTGAATGAATCCACCTCAACTTTCTCTAATAAAATATATTTTTAAAGAAACACAAAACTGCATTGTATGTAATTTGTCTCACTCGGTCAGAAAGAATGCAAAGTGTTGGTTTCTGCCAAAGACGTTAATATGTAAAGAGCAATTCCCAGCATCTCCAGTGTGGACGGATCCCTTCCAACTTAAAAGAGCTCCATCTCCACCCAACCAGATAGGATAATAGAATTGTAGACTTGGAAGGGACCCTGAGGATCATCTAGTCCAACCCCCTGCAATGCAAGAATATGCAGCTGCCCCATACAGGGATCAAAGTTACAACCTTGCATTATCAGCACCATGCTTTAACCAACTGAGCTGTCATCTCACTTCTTTCCAGGCAGACCTACAGCCATTCCACTTCCTTCTAGGAGGACCAAATGAAATCTGGTCTTACTATCCCACTTCCCGGTTCCCTCCCCCTCACCGCTTTGGGCAGTGCCCCTCAATGTGGTCATCCCCATCCCCATCACCATCCCCCCCACCCCTCCCAGGCCAGTTCCCAAGGCACCTGAAGCCCAGCAGCACAGCCAAGGCAAGGATCAAAGTGCAGAGTGACACCGAGTAGCCAACTGTGTACATCACCTTGAAGCTCCCGTAGATCTTAGCAAACCACTCCTGGAAGTCGAAAGAGAGGAAAGAGACAATTTGAGGCCCCAAAGGGATGGTACTAATCCTGGTAATCTATCTGCTCTTTAAAATGGGTATAGTACGTTGAGTACAAAATCAATGGAGTCAACGGAGGCAGGGAATGTTCTTGCAGACAGCCCCCAGGACTCATTTAGATAGCCATGCTCTCACCTGCTCTAAGATGGTCTCGTTGTTCATCACACACTGATGAGCATCACGCAACGACTTCCCTTCGGGGGTGGTCACCCATTGTCCATCTGGGTCACACTTCTTGAATACATAGCCATGCTTCACTGTAGGGAATGAAGGCATAAGGCAGGCTTCCTCAAACTCAGCCCTCCAGATGTTTTGAGACTACAGTTCCCATCATCCCTGACCACTGGTCCTGCTAGCTAGGGATCATGGGAGTTGTAGGCCAAAAAAACATTTGGAGGGCCAAGTTTGAGGAAGCCTGGCATAAGGCAAGAGGAAGAAGAACTCGACTGAATCAGAAGGCCCATCTGGCACAGCATCCCGATTGCAAAGCAGCCATCCAGTTGTCTACACAAAGCCCACCAACCAGAACCTGGGTGCAACAACCATCTCCCCACTTGTCATTCCCAGCAACTGGTATTCAGAGGCATATTGCCTCTGTCCATGAAGTCAGAACATGGCTAGTAGTCACTGGTTGCCTTATCCTTTGTGATCTTATTAGGATTATTATTATAACTCCACCCTATACTTGTTCTGACCGTTTGTTGTTATTCCTCTGTGCCTTCCCACAGTCCCCATCTCCTGCACCCTCAGTACTTTTCCCTCATCCTTCTCTAGTTTATTATCATCTCGATCCCTCTTCATTCCTTTCCTGTCTATTTCCCCTTCTTAGGGCTCAGCCACACTTTCGTTTGTCCCATGATTTCTAGTATTTTGTATCACTAGTTATAACAGGTCCATAGGTTTTTGCTTTGTCCCACCACTTTCCCTGGGAAAACCTGTTGTTTACTGCGGAACTGGAACAAATGTCACGAGGAAAACCCAAAGAAAAATGTGTTTCTCTTCTGAACCAGTCCTAAAATAGTTCCTGAATTGGATTCTGCATGCTTTCCAGGAAGCTGTTTTGTGGGAAGTCTGCTCCCACCTCCTTTCCTTCTCTCCCTGCCTACCCCTGTGGGATAATTTTTCCAGTTGTCTCCCCAGCTTCGAGCACCCCACTTCTAGTTTCCTCAACATGCTTAAAATGTGTTTTTTTTTAGTTTACTCTTCCTTGTTTGGTGCTCATATTAAAACAGTGATCAAGTGATATATGTGCAAAATCTGTGTGTCCCAATTCGTTTGCTTTTATTGGTTGCAATGGTTCCAAAGGCAGCTTTATTTTCTGCCTGTAATAATACGTATTAAATACTGTGGTACCTTGGTTCCTGAACGGCTTAGTTGATAAACAAATTGGCTCCTGAAGCCCGCAAACCTGGAAATAAGTGTTCCTGTTTGCATCCATTTTTCGAAAGCTGATCATCCGTTTCTGCTGTCGGCATTGTTTCCATGGCCAATCAGCCAATCAGAAGCTGCACCTTGGTTTGTGAATGTTTTGGAAGTTGAACGGAGTTCAGGAATGGATTGAGTTCGAGAACCAAGGTACCACTGTAATATGTATTGGAACAGAGCCAGCTCACCAATGAGGCGGGGTGAAGCACCTGCCTCAGATGACAGAAGTGCTTTGGAGGCACCCTGCCTGCCCCACCATTTCTGCCACTGCTAGAACAACCCTCTCTCACTGGCAAAAAAAGAGATGTTCTGGTGCATGGCATCTCTTGGGGTAGAGAAGACGAGCAGCAACACCTGGAATGCCTTGGCTCTCACCAAACTTGGCAAGGAAGTGGTGTTCCTGTGCATTGCATTGCCACTCCCCACCTGCACGGGGTGGGAAAGATGAGTGGCAGTGCTTTGAAGGCGGCATTCCGGCAACAGTGAAAGTTGGGGAGCAGGGAACAGCACATTTCTGTTTCACCTCAGGTGGTGAAATGGGATGGACCATCCCTGTACAGTGGTACCTCGGGTTACAGACTCTTCAGGTTACAGACGCTTCAGGTTACAGACACTGCTAACCCAGAAATAGTACCTCAGGTTAAGAACTTTGCTTCGGGATGAGAACAGAAATCGTGCTGCGGCGGCGCAGCAGCAGTAGGAGGCCCCATTAGCTAAAGTGGTGTCTCAGGTTAAGAACAGCTTCAGGTTAAGAACAGACCTCCGGAACGAATTAAGTTCTTAACCTGAGGTACCACTGTAGTGGAAATGTCCTGGCTCCTTTTGTGCATGTTGAATGATTATCTGATTATCCAGTTTCCTGAGTATCTGGCTTTTCTGATTTTCTGACTCTCTGCCACAGGTGAGTGGAACTGAAGGTGGAGAGAACTTTAAAAGCAGACTATTGATTATAGGAAGCATGAACAGGAAAACATGGGGTTTCAAGGGAAAGCAGAGGCAGAAATCACAAGTGGGAACACCCAGGCCTGGACCAAATTAAAAATGGCGCAAAGAGGTATGGACTTAAGGCAAAGTGTGGCTGGGCCCTGAGTAACTCTCCCATGTCACTTCCTTCCTTTACCCCCCTGCCAAGAGCACAGGCCCATTCCAGTCTGCTTCTTCCCCCAGTGCACGCACCTTGGTCGTACCAGGGCAGGTACCAGGGACAGGAAACATTGACAGTGCTGTTGGGCTGTGCATCAGGCCAGCACGAGTACTTGTCAAAGGTTCGGTTGCAGACCAGCTCTGTCAAAGAGAGGAGAAAACTTAGGATCTGTGTGTGATATGGTGGTAGGAACAGCGGGTTATATGTGTGTCTGAATATGTGTACAGCTTCGCAGTGGCGTATCATGGGGGGTGCAGGGGGGGCCGGCCGCACCGGGCGCAACATCTGGGGGTTAGGGTTAGGGGGCGCAAATCCACGGGTTAGGGGGCGCAAATCCACAGGTTAGGGGGCGCAAATTACTTGCCTTGTCCCGGGTGCTGACAACCCACGCTACGCCACTGCAGCTTCGTCCTTATTTTTTACTCTTTCTTTAATTAGGAAACTTTCCCCACGTTAATGTCCTTCACGTGTTTCATCAACCAGCAGAATTTGCCCTTGGGACACATATGGGACCCTTGTTGCCAGCTTCACATGCATGTGTCTGCACACACAACTGCCTAGTAATTCATCCACAAACCTCACCTCCACCCTGCCTCAGCCTACCCTTTGTGCTCTACTGCTGTCTGAAACAGTTTTTACAGCAACTTCTTGAGAAAAAGAAAAAGAACCCCTCATCTTTTGCGTATGCTGATTTATGAAACAACACTTGCCTCTGGGACCCAGCACTGTAGGTAGCTCATTTTCTCCCTCAAGCTTGGCATAGGGCCGTAGCATAGTGGTAGGGAAAATGCTTTGCATACAGAAGGCCACATGTTCAATCCCTGACATCTCCAAGTAGGGCTGCGAAAGACGCCTTGTCTGAAATCCTGGAGAGCCACTGCCGGTGTGTGGGGAACGTTTGACCCTCCAGATGTTGTCGAACTACAACTATCAGCCCCAGCAAGCATGGCCAATGGACAGGGGTGATGGAAGTTGCAGCTGAGCAACATCTGGAGAACCAAGGGTTCACCACACCTGGTATAGACTCTACCAAGCTATCATGGTGGTCTGATTCAATGTAAGGCAATTTGCTATGCCCCTTAAGCTTCCAAAATTCTTGTCTCGTTTCCACAGCATGCACAGATGCATGTGGTCCCAGCACTCAGCTGCTCATTGCCTAGCAAGGAGGCTGAGCTTAAACAAACAAACAAGCAAGAAAAGCAGCTGGGTGGAAAAACTGACCAGTGCCTTTAAATGTCCATTGCACTTCAGAGTGATAAATGTCCAACCCCCTCCTTGCCCCCACCCCCAACTTCAGTGCTCTGATGCCCAACCTCCAGGGGGCGCTTGTCTCACCAGTGGATGGTGGCAGAAGGCTCATGTTGTGGTAGCACTCTTCGCTATAGGCCTTCCAGCTCTCAAAGAGGAAGTCCATGATCTGGGCTGAGGGTCCCTGAAGGAAAAAAGACAGCAGAAAGGAGGACCGGCCTGATATATATGTGCTTCTCAGGCCTGGGATGGAGAGGGGCTGGGAGGGTTGGAGACCAAGGCCCTTACCTGAGGGCACACCACCAGTGCCAGCAGGATACTGAGAAGACGTGGCTGGGACATCCCTCTGCAGGGCTGCAAAGCCGCATTGGGATGTTCCCAGAGCTGCTGGCTGCCTACAGAATGTCCTGTGGCCGGTTTAGCAGAGCCCTGCGAAGGATAAGATAGAAGGAGAAAAGAGGAGCACTTAAGTCTTGCAAGTTTCTGACTGCCCTTCTGCAAACTCTAGGCTCCAGTACCCTGGCTCCAAGGTGGATGACGCACTCTGCAACTGGGTTTGTTGGGCTACATCCAGGAAGGCTGTCCAGTGTCAGGAAATTCTGGGCTGACAGGGACCTGCTAGGAGTGAATATGGCCACCGCAGCCTCCGCCCAGATCAGGTGCTTGGTGCTTGTTGGTGGTTTGACCCTGCCTCTGGTTGGTGCAGGGAACCTTCTGACCCTCACTGCAGCCAGGAGGAATTGAGGACGCCCACTCTAGGGGGCTGCTTCAGATGCCAGTCACTGTAACAGGAGCCTGTTTAGGGGTGGGGAGCTATTTCAGGGCTGGATTTGGGTGCAGGCCAAGTGCCCAGGGAGACTTGATCCACTACAATGCAGCACAGGGGGGCTGCCCTTTTCTTGCTCGTCTCCTCAGAGCAGCAGCGTGCAGAGACTTCCCTGCCCCACAGGCAAGCTTGCCAAAGTCTGCAGCCGGTGCTGGGGAGCAGCAGGTAGCCCAAAACAACAGAGCAGGAGAAAAGTATCCCAAAGCCTTTGCATAGCTAGGCTAGACAGTGGATCTCTTATACAGTCGTACCTTGGATCCCGAACGCCTTGGTACTGGGACGTTTTGGCTCCCGAATGCCACAAACCTGGAAGTGAGTGTTCCGGTTTGCAAACGTTCTTTGGAACGCAAATATCCGATGGGGATTCCGTGGCTTTGGATTGGCTGCAGGAGCTTCCTGCAGCCAACCAGAAGCTGTGCTTTGATTTCTGAATGTTTTGGAAGCTGAATGGTCTTCCGGAACGGATTCCGTTTGACTTCCAAGGTACTAGCAAAGGGAAACATGGGTGCCTCTGGGGATAGGATGAGCCCTCTCACAGGACACCTCTGTCTATGGTATTGATTGGCAAAATAGCCTTGCCTTGTAGCCAGAAAACAGCAGGTGTATGAGACAGAAAGAGAAAGGGAGACAGAGATGTGGGGAGTGGGGAAGATAGCAAAGAGTTCTGGAAATAATGGCTGCATACACAGCATACATTTAAAACGCATTCCCCTTCTCGAAAGAATCCTGGTAACTGTCGTTTGTTATGGATGAGGGTAATTGTATCTCTGTAAGGGGTAGACGACAGTTCTCTGGATTTGGGATGTGTCTGTGAAAAGGTGCTTTGAATGTAGGCAGTACACTCAGCCAATGTATCTGGGATCCAGAAAACCAGTAGGATTGTGCTGGTGGTTCTGACATTGTGCTGTCTGCAGGGATCCAGCAAAGGACAGTGTAGCTGAGTCATCCGTGGAGTGGTGCAGGCAGTGACAGAATGCCACACTGAGGTACCAGGGGGCTGTGTGTGTGGTGTGTGCAGTAGGCAGTGCACGTGGGAAGGAGGGTAGGGCTGTTTGCGCCTTGAGTGGTGGGTGAGATGAGGCTTGCTGAAGAGGACACATGCCCCGATGCCTGGAGCCCTGATCTGCTCATGGACAGTGGCTTGTGCATTCCATCACCATGACACTTCCTGCGCTCCTGACAGCAGGGACTCTCCTGATACAGAGTCAACTTCTCCCCACCAGTCCGTGTCTAGGAAAACATTTCATAGGGGGAGGGAACGAGAGGGAATGTGCCAGTAGCGCTGCCCCTGGTCTGTTTACAGCTCCTGGCATAGCCCAGCTTAAGGCCAACCAGGCTGTTAATCATTAACGCCCTCCAGGGATCTCCTGGCTCCAGATGAACCCAGGGATGTTGTTGCCTCCTAACCCCACAGCCTTCATCCTACTGCCGACAAAGGCCCCCATGTGTTCAGAAGGCTGGACTCCTTGGCTGAAAGACTGCTGTGTGTCCTTGTGGGCGGCTGTTGGGCAATGCCCGCCGTGCTGGCAACCCATCCGGGATAAACTCAGATTCACACCAGAGCTAAATCCTTCAATCCCTCTCTAATCTGGTTAAAGGGCTCCTGAATGGGATCACAGTGCTCCGGACACAAACCAAGTATTCTTGCCGTGTGCCTTGGAACAGACGGGCCATGCCTTTGGCCCAGATGCGGCCGGAACTTTGCTGGGATTGCGAGAGTGACCTTCCGGCTGTCCTGTGAAGCCAAAAATAAGCACTTGGCCTAAAAATGCCTGTTCTGCCCTGGAATGAAAGGCTCCTCGTGATCCACTAGGTCCATTCTTCAGCATGAGCTGGGCAAGAAACAATGGAAAGATCCCTGCATACGGAGGGCTTACTTTCCCAAGGGCTACTTCCCAGATTGCCAGTATTTACAGAATCTACACAGAACTCACAGGACCCTCACTGTTATGATATAGATTCAGCTAGCTAGCCGTGTTGGTCTGACGCAGTCGATATAAATAAAAAAATAAAAAAATTGTCCAGTAGCACCTTAGAGACCAACTAAGTTTGTTTCGTGTGTGCATGCACACGAAAGCTTATACCCAGAACAAACTTAGTTGGTCTCTAAGGTGCTATTGGAGAATTTTTAATTTTTTTTATTTGTTATGATATAGAGAGGGGTAGAGAAATGGCAACATAAAAAAAAATAGGCCAGCGGTGGGGGAGCTTTGTGAGGCCATTGGCCAAATTCCCTTCTTAGCAAACTTCCATGGGGCCACATTCCAGTGCTGGGCAGGGCCTGAGGCCAAAGAGGGCAGAGCAATGAATATAAACAATTCCTCTGTACAGTAGACTAGTGTCTAGTCACTTTCACACACCCCTCTCTGTTCGCTACCCAGACAACCAAGAGGCATTATCAAAGTGCAAGGACACATTCCAGCCAGGCAAAGCCACTCTGCATTGGCTCCCAGTACCTTTCCGAGCACAATTCAAAGTGTTGGTGCTGACCTTTAAAGCCCTAAACGGCCTCGGTCCAGTATATCTGAAGGAGCGTCTCCACCCGCATTGTTCAGCCCGGACACTGAGATCCAGCGCCGAGGGTCTTCTGGCGGTTCCCTCATTGAGAGAAGTAAGGTTACAGGGAACCAGACAGAGGGCCTTCTTGGTAGTGGCGCCTGCCCTGTGGAACGCCCTCCCAGCAGATGTCAAGGCAATAAACAACTATTTAACTTTTAAAAGACAACTGAAGGCAGCCCTCTTTAGGGAAGTTTTTAATGTCTGATGCTGTACTGTTTTTAATATTCAGTTGGAAGCCGCCCAGAGTGGCTGGGCAAACCCAGCCAGATGGGCGGGGTATAAATAATAAATTAATTATTATTATTATTATTATTACTCATGGAGGGTGCAAAGCAGGGCCGGTGAGGGTTGTGGACTGGGGAGGATCCCAAGGGCCAAAGACAGGGGTCTGGAGGGCTGCATTTAGCACCTGAGCTCCCCTACTCCTGGGATAGGTTGTGGCAATATACAACTTCAGAATTGTTTTTCAAAATGTGAAATTCCTTTGGTAGGAGTCAGGGCAGTGATGGCCTCAGCTGATTGTCAGGGCTTTCATAGTTCTGTTTGTAGCGCTATGTGAGCCCCAACAATCAGCTGACTATTGGCACTTGGGCATAAATTGCAGAGCTCTCTGCATGGACATGTGGGCAAAAGAGGGGGCGAGGGTCATCTGGTGCCATAGTGACGTTAGGTGATTGAGATGTGGGGCTCTATTGTTGCTTCAAGTACCTGTTGTTGAATACTCCAGTTTCGGGTGGGCAGGGGGCTCAGTCACAAAAATGATATGGGAGGATGGGGGATCAGTGTTGAAAACCCCTCCCCAAGCACTGCGGCTCTGATCCATTTTGCCTCTCTCCCACAGTAGTTAAAAAGAAACAAAACACAGGCGATCCAGTTCCTAGATCGTTGGTGTCATGTCTAGTTTTGTCCTGACAATTGTAGTGCCTTTGGACTATGAGGATAGTTCAAAAACTAACAAGCCCATTAAAGGTAAAGGGTAAAGGGACCCCAGACCATTAGGTCCAGGCGTGACCGACTTTGGGGTTGCGGCGCTCATCTTGCTTTATTGGCCGAGGGAGCTGGTGTTTGTCCGCAGACAGCTTCCGGGTCATGTGGCCAGCATGACTAAGCCGCTACTGGCGAACCAGAGCAGCGCACGGAAATGCTGTTTACCTTCCCGCTAGAGCGGTACCTATTTATCTACTTGCACTTTGACGTGATTTCAAGCTGCTAGGTTGGCAGGAGCAGGGACCGAGCAACGGGAGCTCACCCCGTTGCAGGGATTCAAACCGCCGACCTTCTGATCAGCAAGTCCTAGGCTCTGTGGTTTAACCCACAGCGCCACCCGCATCCCGTTAACAAGCCCATTACAAAATCACAAATGGAAGTGTGCTTCAACACAAACAAGACTTTTCTTCCATATAAGCACCATTCGCTCACTTATTCTGGAGAATGCAGGCAACATTCCTTCTAAAGTCCCTCTACGTTTCTCTGCACTGTCGGCTCACAGGCAGCCATTCTTACACTGTACATTGCAACGGCAGCACAAAACATTCAGGCAGCACTGCTGCCTTACCCAGTTTTCAGGTGGCATTCATGGATGCGGCTTGTGTGTGATCCTTGCCCCGTCCCCTGCCATTATATCCAGCTAACCTCCCATGCTCTCCTCTGTGCTACTCTGCTAGTGTTCTTGGGTGTAAATGGAAAACCTCGAAGTTTTATTGCTGCTTTCTCAATTTCATCAGTCCCATAAAGATTGCACCACGTGCAATTTCCAAGAAATAAGGCTGGAACTAGCAAAACACTGCTAGTCTTGGAGTTAATAATAATAATAAAGTACATAAAAATTGGTGGTGGTTGTCTGAAAGCATTTGGAGGGCATACTGATTTGTAGCACTAAAAGAAGTTCTGGCATTTGGATACACCCCAGTTTTTAGATTCTCAAACATGTGCTTTCAAGATTCTGCTCTAGATTCATTCTGCACTTCATTCTGGAAATGCATACTTTTGATGCGCCAAAAAGAGCACCCTGAGAGCCAAAGCTAGAGCTTGACTGGTCAGGAAGGAGTGAGTGGCGCATGTCCAATTCCCCCTATCTCTAAGGGACATTTTGAAACCTTTCAGAGCTTGTCAGAGGGACAGTAACCAGCCCATAGTCTGGAGGGCTGCTCCCAGGACTATCCCTCTATCCCTCCTCCCCTCCTTGTGCGGTTATTTTTAGCCCTGGGAAATCATGTTTCCTTAGAGCAGTCCCTAATTGCTGCTTCTGTTTGGGAGCTGGGAAGCTCATTGATCAGGAAGCCAGCAGCGCCAGATGCTGCTTTCGCTCCTGGGCTGAGCTTTCTCCGTATTTAGATAGTAGGACAGACAGATGTGTCTGTCATGATGAACCTTGCCTTGGTGGCAGCAGTGTGCAAAAGCTTTTGCTGGGGATGTGGGCAGCTCTTGCGATTCCAGATCAGGTTGGCCCAGGTCCCTTGGCTAGGGATGATCCCTACTGGAAAACTTCTCTACCTGGCAATATCCACCCCACCCCAATGCCACCCTGTGGAGCCAGGATTTATAAGAGGGAGTTCCCCACCTGCGTGTTGCTGAGCCACCTCCTTCCCCACCACTGGAACAAGTCCCCTTGTGCTGCCTTTCTCAGACTGTGCCCAGGCTCCTGGCCTCAAAGTTGACAGGAAGAGACTCTTCAACTGGATTGCGAGTACCCCTGGTTGTTGACCCATGGCTCACTGCCCCAGGGAGCCCAAGCCCTCTGAAGTGGCTGTAGTTCACATAGGAATCACTTCCAAAAGACAGTGGGATGGCGGGGGTGAGGAACCAGTCCTACTCTTCTTCTCCCCAAAGGTGAAGGCGGACATTTCTCCTTATTTAGTGTTTTAATATTGCTCTAAATAAATAAACGGGACGTGGGTGGCGCTATGGGTTAGAGCCTAGGACTTGCCGATCAGAAGGTCGGCGGTTCGAATCCCCGCAACAGGGTGAACTCCCGTTGCTCGGTCCCAGCTCCTGCCAACCTAGCAGTTCGAAAGCACGTCAAGTACAAGTAGATAAATAGGTACCGCTCCAGCGGGAAGGTAAATGGTGTTTCCGTGTGCTGCTCTGGTTGCCAGAAGCAGCTTAGTCATGCTGGCCACATGAACCGGAAGCTGTACGCCGGCTCCCTCAGCCATTAAAGCGAGATGAGCACCACAACCCCAGAGTCGGTCACAACTGGACCTAATGGTTGGGGCCCTTTACCTTTACCTAAATAAATAAACAAGTGTCCCTCCCTTGCCTGAGAAGCCCCTGCTGCGAAGGCACTGGAATGCCTGGCTCATTCACGCACCACAAAAGCTGCAGATTTCCAAAAGGCTGAGTGCAGAGACCTCTGGCCTAGATCCCTCCTCTATACAAACAGCTCCCGTTTGTCCTGATGTCTCCTCCCTGCCACCCCTTAGCCCAGCTGGACAGATCACCCTCCTGGCTCAGAGGAGCCTCTTCCTGCCCCCAACCCCAGCTGTGTCGGAGAGGGGTTTTCTGGTCTCCGGCCAGCTCCGTCCTCAGCCACCTCCTAATGCTTCAGGGAAGCTGCAGGACTGCCCAGGACCTCCTTTGTTGTCCTCTAGCCCCAGACACACTCCTTTGGCTCTGCCCCATAGGGAAAGAGAGAGGGAAGGGGGGATCCATTTGTCTCCCTGCTCGACCCAGCTGTGATTCTGAATGATGTTTTCCCTGCCAGAGTGGCCTCTCTTTTCTGTGCTTGGCTAACGTACTCTAATTAGTATTGCAGGCTAATGACCTTGGTCCCTGGAGACCCCAGTGAGAAAGCGCCTGGCTGGAGCCACAGTTGCAGTAAGAACGTATCGCTCATGGGAACAGAGCAAGCTGCAAGATACAGAGGCAGAGGATGCCTCCATGCTCTGGCCACAGGAGGTCTACCTGCAACAATGCACAAAAAGGGAAGAAGTTCCCACCAAAGAAGAATGGATAAATAAATAATGGATAAATAAAGGGATGGCAAAGTTAACAGCTAGAATCAGAGAACCCGGTGGTGATTGCTTTGTGGAAGAACAGAAACCTGTTTTAGACTATTTAAAGAAATATTATAGTATGATGAAATCATGATCAGGATTTGAACTATGAGCACCAGAAGGAATTAGAGATTATTGTATTGTTGTTATGATATAAGAAGGAGAAGCTAGGGCACAGCAAAGGGGAGTAAATAAAAAACACCAAGGAAAATGGGGTGGGAAGTCGACAAAACAAAAGAAAAAATATTATGTATTGGAATGTATATGTGATTTTTTTTGAAAATTTAATAAAATATAACCAAGAAACGGCAAAAAAAGAGAGCCTACCTGCAGCGTGTACATTTCCTGTTATATTATAAATATTAGTGGGTGGGAATGGGGCTGTCATTGTACCTAAACTTGATCTATCTCACGGGTTTGTTGTCAGAATAAAATAACAATACATTGTAATCTGCTCATGGGTTAAGATCAGACAGAAATACAAAGAAAATAATGCATTAGTCATGAGAGCTAGAAACCTTGGGTGAGAGCTAATATTCCCAGCAAACTGAAGTAAGCTAGATGAGCACTCTTATCCACATTAAATGCACCAGTTTAAGAGATTAGCACCTTGTAAGGTTTAATTATCATAACGTAGTCACCTGTGAAATGTTATACAACATTTAATAGAGAAGCTTTCTACCAGTCAATTTCAATCTCATTTTCTGTTTCTTTGCCTCAGCAAATTAGTCAATTATCTGCTGTTATTCCCCCTTACCCTTCGTCTTAAATTTCCTTAGATAATTATTATTAAACTTTATTCGGGAGTGGGAGCCTTTTTTGCTTTCAGAAATTGCTGCAGCTGTGATAAACTGCAGAAACGCAGTGACGCTTTTGTATTGCAGAAGAACTTTCGGTGCCAATAACAAGAGTATTCTAAATGAAAACGCAGTATCATCCTCAATCTTAGCGTGCGTTGTTGCCAGTAAAGGAGAGAGACTGCATCAGTTCTCCTTCCAGAATGGGAAGGTTGAGTATATATTTATGCTGAATTTGCTGCTACTTGAGAAATTCAGATACACCCCTGTCCAGAGATGAAAATTTGTTTTTTAAGATCTCTAGGCCACTCTTGGTGGTTTCCTGGTGAAAACGGATCCAGAAAATTTGGGGGCTGCCCTAACTGGCAGATCTGCCCACTGTTACACAAGTCTTGGTCACTTCTAGCCTGGAATGTTGCAACACTATACATGGGGCTCCAACACTGGTCATCTGCCTCACAAAGAAACAGAGTCCAATTCTAGAGAAAAAACTCAATGGTGGCAACAACAAAATAGCTATCCTGATTTAATGTGGGTTAGATGAAATAGTCTGTGAGGTAAGTCAAGGAGCGGGAGGATAGCTGTATAGAGAATATGTTACGGGCTTTACAGAAATAAATAGCTTAGGGGTAACATCAGTTATTATTGGGAGAGTCCCAGGATGCTTTGCAACATATGCAACAACAGGGCATGCTCACACTGTCCATTGCCAAAGGAAGATGGAGAGCATTACCAACAGGAGTATTGTACAGTGGTACCTCGGGTTAAGTACTTAATTCGTTCCGGAGGTCCGTTCTTAAACTGAAACTGTTCTTAACCTGAAGCACCACTTTAGCTAATGGGGCCTCCCGCTGCTGCCGCGCCGCCACCACGCAATTTCTGTTCTCATCCTGAAGCAAAGTTCTTAACCTGAAGCACTATTTCTGGGTTAGCGGAGTCTGTAACCTGAAGCGTATGTAACCTGAAGCGTATGTAACCCGAGGTACCACTGTACTGCAAAGTACTTAAAGGACTCGGGGGCACGAGCCAATGCATAAAATTTGCACAAAATATTGTTTTAAAGTTTAAAAAGAAGAGGAGGGAAGAAGGGAAAGGAGATCCAGAACTGGTGCAAAAGACCTGGGACCTGGGCCTCTTGGATTGCCTCCAAACAATACCCATATTTACAAAGGAAATCTGATCACAAGCATTAAACCAACAGGTATCGCTGTCTTTCCCCCCTTCCTCTTAGGCCCCTAGGGCCACCTATTCCTCCAGTACTAGATTTGATATCCCTGACCCAGCTGGCTTCCTACCATTAGCCCCAAGCTGGCTTTGCAGAGCCATCTGGAGACAGTTTTGACCTACATGCCTGGCACCAGAGGGAGTTCTCTGGGTTCTGACATATCAGACAGGAGGTAGAGGTGAAGCAAGTGCTTGAAATTTAGTTGCTGAAGAAGATGATGATGAGTGTAAAGATACATCACTACAGCAGGATTGTTTTCAGAAGGCCACCAGAATCTGCCTTCAGAGAGAGATGGTGTCTTTTTCGCCCGCTGCCTAACTTTGACAACTCAGCCAACACTGGCAAAAACTTAATTGGTCCAAGCTAGGCTAATCCATCATGTTTTGGGTGGCAAGGGTGATAAATGGGGAGGCTGTTGCTCAGGCTCATGGTAGTCCATAATAATCCATTGTACTTCTATAGTGTTGTCTGTGTTGTTCTTTTGGGACTTAGTAACTCCTATCCAGGCTTGCCAGATCACATTCTAGAGCTCTGTCGTATGGATCTCCAGGTTGTGATCTGGCAAACCTACTCAAATGTCCTGGTGTGCCCCACTCCCCAGTTCACTCTTCACGTTCATAAAAAGTTTGAGGCTAACTCTCATACGTGATATACAGAACTGAACTAATGATGATACCCAGCCATCTGTGGACAGAAGAGCAGATGTATCAGAGACCCTTCAGATGTCTTCTATTGTGCACTCATTATGATTTGTGCTCACAATGGGGCAGTTATATGCAATCTGCTTTCAGCACTGTTCATGCCTGCAAAATGTCCACAATCAGTGCATGTCCCATAACTTACTGCTGAGTTCCTGTATAAATCTCCAAGGTTGCAATCCTAAGGCTTGTGGAAGAGGACAAATGATAGCAGTTTGTCCACATCATCCTACCTGTGTCCTGCTGGGCCATCACCCCTCTTGCACTTCTCCATCCTTTCCCATTTAAAAAAATAATAATTCCCTCTCATTGGCAACAATAGTGTGCAATTGTGCACAATGGGGTGTAGCTCAAGCACCCTGGGATTCCCTTCTTGTGTAAATAGACCAGAGGCACAAGCATTGAATCATGATCCTAAGCTAAAAAACCTCTGCAAAATAACCTTGGGCCTTTGTGACTGTAAGCAACAACTTATTCATCTCCATCAAACATACTACCAATGTGTCGCAAGATAAGGGGCCAGGGAGTGTGCGTAGGACAACAACAAATAACCTTGATAGGTCAGGCAAGTCACTGTGCACATACCACCGGGCCTCAGGTTCATTAGCCAATACGAACTGGGAGAAAATTACCTACACCTGATGATGAGTTAGACCCTAACTGTGAAAACAGAACCTATCTGTTAATCCTCTCCCATATAAATTTTCCTTTCTGCCTTTTAAGCACAAGCCCATCCCATCTGACTGTTCCTTGTTACCATTTCAGAGGACAAGGGGGAAAACACCCTAAATATATTGCCTAGAAAAATTTGCCATAGGGTGGGGGAAGTCCTTGCCTGAATTTTAGACAACACTATAAGCTAACTTTTCACAGAATCCCATGTAAGGAGTACTCTGTGCACAGCTCTCGGGCTTTGGAAAATGGATGGAGTAGCCCTGAATACACCTTCAGCCCAATAAGCCAGGCCACTGCAAGATCCCTGAGCCCCCTAAGATTTCAGCTGAGCTCTTCATTCTTCCTATTTCTGCTTTGTCCTCCACAAATGATGAAGATACCCCTCTCTTCTCATCTCACAAACGCACTGCTCATCAGCTGCTAATATAGGATCAGATTGGAGACCCTGAAGAATTTATTTGGCAAATGTAGGCAGCGGGAATCTGCCCATTATTTCCTCTCACATTCTCATTTTTTCCAATCTTAAATTCACTTCTCCACATTTCCACATTGGTCTGCATTTAAAAAAAAAGTCCTAATGAAAGTTCATCAGCATTTCTCCTAATATACATATTTTGTATGTGATTTTGCCTAATAGCTGCGTTCTCCAATACAATGCACTTTTGTATGTTATGTTCACTAGTATATGCATTTTTATGCACGCTTTGCCCTACTACATTCATTTTTGTGAACACTACTTGGTTGGAGAACTTCTTTGCAAAATTCAGAGAAGTGCAAATTTTGATGGATACTGGCTGTCTTTTGGTTTTCACGTTGTTTCTGAAAGTGTGACTCAGGGTGATTTGCTTTTAAATGCAAACTGAATTGAATTTCTTCCCCATCCCTAACTGTAGGGCATCAGGACTCCTAATTTGAAGCCCTGCCCTAAGGAGATTATATAGGCCATAGCATCCATTGCATCAGCCAAATAAATCTGGACAGTCAAAAGTGTGGAAGCTAGAAGAGGAAGGCTAGAAGACTCATTTATTGGAAAGAAGCTGATGGTGTATAAAGCGTGAACCTCAGAAAGAGCTGGGCTGCACCCAAAAAGACAGCAGTATGTTCACTGCATGAGGGAATGATTGAGATCTGCTGAAGTAATAGGATCCTGCTCCCCACACCAGTGACCCCATTCCCCCACAACCAAGGTCATTTGTATTCTACACAACCTGCTGTGTGCTATGGCAGCTATGAAGGATCTGTCTCCCAGCTTTTCTGCTGTTGGCTTGATTTGAATTCTAATACAGTGGTACCTCAGGTTAATAACTTAATTTGTTCCGGAGGTCCGTTCTTAACCTGAAACTGTTCTTAACCTGAGGTAACATTTTAGCTAATGGGGCCTCTCACTGCTGCCACGCCACAAGCACGCGATTTCCATTCTCATCCTGAAGCAAAGTTCTTAACCTGAGGTACTACTTCCGGGTTAGCGGAGTCTATAACCTGAAGCGTCTGTAACCTGAGGTACCACTGTACTGGTTTTAATATGTAATTGTTTATACTTGTTTATAGATTTTGAGCCAGTGTACCGGTTAGAGTGTCAGAGTAGGACTTGGGAATCCAGGCTTCAAAACCCCACTTAGCCATGAAGCTACTGAGTGAACTTAGGACAGTCATCATTCCCAAGCCTAACCTACCTCAATGGTTGTTCTGAGGATGTGAGAATCATGCTTGCCGCCTTGAGTTCCTTGGAGGAAAGGTGGGATATATATGTGATAACAACAAATAAATGCATTTATTTGTGTAAACCACTCAGAGGTTGTTTATGGCAAAGGGCATAACAGAAATTTATTGAAGTAATGTAGCATTGCTGAATAAATTTATTGAGGAGTAAATAAAATAAAATCCTTATCACCTTCAATCTCAGCTGCTCCAAGACAACTGTCTACTCCCGTCCCTGGCTGGCACTATTCACAATTCGAAGAAAAGGGCCCAGGAATGGATGCCTGCTTAATGCATATGTTGTTGCAACAGAGATTCCTCTACGACTTGGAAGCCATGGCACTTCCACTGATACAGTGGCAGGAAATACGCACGGGAAGCATCCCTCTCCTGGAGACTCTACCTGGGCAGGGACATTCCCTTGTTTGCTTGGATATGGGTATCAGAGATGCACTTGGCCCCATCCTGCAGGGTTGGTCTTTCTTGGCCTTTGGCTTTCTGGCAATTCAGTAAATAAAACCCCAGCCCAGCTGTCCTGGAGGAAGTCCAGGTAACAAGGCCATCTTTTCTTTCTCTGGTCCTGCTACTGCCTGTGTACAATGTGCACTGGGCTTATTAACTTGGAAGGGACAGCAGTATAAACATCCCTTTGAAAACACAGGGCAGGCAGTCTTCAAAATGCAGTGCCCCATCTTCCCAGAGGAACCCCCCTGCAGCAAACAGAACAACTGGTCCAGAGTACAGGTGGAAATGGCCTTGGGGAAAGGATTGGAGGGAGTCTGAAATGTTCTGTCTGAAACCTGCTAAGAATCTTAAGCATTGCTTTGCTTCGATAGACCAGTGGTCCATCTCATCTGGTACAGTGGTACCTCTGGTTGTGAATGGGATCCGTTCTGGAGGCCCGTTCGCAACATGAAAAGAACGCAACCACACGTGGGTTGCGATTTGCCGCTTCTGCGCATCCGCTTGACATCATTTTGCGCTTCTGTGCAAGCAGCGAAACCTGGAAGTAACCCTTTCCGGTACTTCCGGGGGGCCGCGGGACGTAACCTGAAAGAACGTAACATGAAGCAGACATAACATGAGGTACGACTGTACTTTTTATCTCAAAGTGCTCCACAAAAGCTCACAGGCAGAATGGTGAAGGTGGGCCCCCCTCCATTGTTGTTATTTACCTGCTCTTCACCTTAAGGTCCCAGGAAAAGGTGGTTCTGGATAGACCCATTCTCCATGAATATATAAATTGGCTTGAAAAACAAAAGCTTAAATAAAATCCATAACTAAGGGTGAGAGGATGTGGATGATGCTGTAGCAGCCCTGCATCTTCTCCATTCTCCCTTATAATTTCCATAATACAGGGGCTGTGTAATGTGCGATAAAACCACACTCATCAGTTTCCCTGCTCCTCCCACTCAATTGGCTGCCACTTGCAAGGTGTGGGGTGAGAAGTGGAGCATGATAAAGTAATGCTGTACATTTTGGATTATTATACATTAGTGCAGATGATAATGAGACGAAGGACTGCTATTTTCAGTGCCAGCTATGCATTCTTTATGGCTCCTTCTAATAGTGAATTAAGCGGGTGGGTGCTGCCGGGATTACAACTAGAATAGAGATACTGAGAAACAAAAAGGAGGTATCAGGATCCTCAGGGGATCGACATGCTCTGCAGAAGCACATTTTAAAAACAACAACTAAGAGGGCACCTTCCCACAGAAAACAACCAAATGAAGACTGTGCACGCTTTAAGGAGGGAAGATACACTGCAATATTGTGTTGCAGGTCTCTTGTTCAATGTTAATTCCATCCTTAATCATGCCTTACTTAATTTGTCTGGCCTGATTCTACTGCCACCCAACATTCACTGGATGAATCCTGAGTTATAGTATCATGAGGAAGAGAATGCCTCCCCATTCACTGTCTCTATAACACAGAATTTCACCTCTTACTTTTGACACCTTTTTTCTAAACCCAAATGCATTCATCTTTTTACGCTTTCTATTTAAGGAAAATGATCGTTTTAACTGCCTTTTTCTGTACCTTTCCTAGTACTGTGGTC
Source organism: Podarcis gaigeae (assembly GCF_964106915.1). NCBI lineage: Eukaryota > Metazoa > Chordata > Lepidosauria > Squamata > Lacertidae > Podarcis > Podarcis gaigeae. Next base: position 32,717,204 of record NC_139679.1, on the reverse strand, counting down.
GTCCCTTTCAGATGCAGAGATCAAAACTGAACATGCCATAAATAAATTTGCTGCTTTATTCTTTGTCCCTTTCCTAATAATAATTCATAATACTGTACATTCTGTTTACTGCCACAGCACACTGGGCTGACATTTTCAATGAAATCCCTACTGTGAACTCAATATCTTTTTCCTGAGGAGTTACAGCCAATTCACCATCAGCTGGGGAATTTAGGATTTTTATTATATTTTTGTTCCAGTGGGCATCATTTTGCTTTTACATTGAATATTACCATGTTTTGCTGTTTAGGAACCTTTTAATAGTCAAAAGCTTTAAAAATCTCCATAATACCAACCAATTCACACATCTATATCTTTGTTGACTTCCCAACCCTGACCAAAAAATGATTAAAGCTTGATTTAATTCTGTTTCTTCCGAGGCTACACGTTTAATAGTTCTAGCTTTAATAATGCTGCTTCCACCAATTTGCCTGGGTCAGATAGCTAGGCTGATAGAAATGCAATTTCCTGAGACTGTACCCTAAAAGATCCTTTTTAGAAATTAGCATTCCACTAGCTATTAACCCTGTGGTATGAGGGTCATTTTGGTTTAGAATTACCTTGAAGATGAACAACTTCACATTTTGAGTTCTTTAATAATTATTCAGTGAATGCCACCTGGTCCAGGTGAGTCATTTAAATTTGTCAACTGAATTCCATTAATGTTGTTGTTCTTTGTCACCTCTGGGTAGCAGAGGCTGCTTCCAGGTGGATTTTATTTTGGTAGGATTGGTGTTCCTCACGCACTCATGTTTGGGAGTTTTCCTGGCATCTGGAGAACATTGTTGATATCAAAATCACACCTTGTCTCTTCTCCACACTTACCCTTTCCATGAAAAAACCTGACAAGTTTTAAAAACAACAACCTGCTGCCAGTAACCTGTTTGCAATATCTGAATGATCAGTTTGCAACAGTAAGCTTCCATCTGGAAACACTTGTGGTTCTTCAAACAATGTGCAAAGCAGACACGGTTCGATTTCCTACATGTTGGGTGCTATAATCCCATTGACAGAACTATCAGGTGCCTGTTGTGTTAAGCTTATTTATTTTCCTTATTCAGAAGAGCATCATAGTTCTGTGACTCAGGATTTCATTGTACACTAGTTTAAAGCTCAAGTACAGCCCAATCCTATGCTTGTTTACTCTGAAGTTTGATAGTGCTTACTTGTACATAAGTGCACCTAGGAAGACACCATTAGTCCTTCCTTTCAGAACAATGCCAGTTCTATGGCCAACCTATGGGAAAGACACCACCGTTTCTGATAATTTTATATTTTCATCTCTGTGCTGCAAACTATGCATATGCTTTAGGCTTTTGCAGTAGGACTGCATGAGTGGTTTCTGAATTCCAAGAGGTGGGTGGGATTGTCTCTTGAAAAAGAGAAGGAGGAGGAGGAGAAGAAGAAGAAGAAATAGTGCTTCTGTAAAAAAAAAAGGGGGGGGGGGAGAAAAACTATGCCTGGTGAAAGAAGGATGTGCTGCAGCATCACCCATGCTGGGAATGTAATGCAGTACATTCTCTCTTCCAGACTCTTCTCTCAGCAAACAAGCATCAAAGCTGCTCTGATCCTGCCTCCCCCCCCACTCGCGCTCTCTCTCTCTCTCACACACACACACATACAATTTCACCCATCCCCTCCCCTTGATTGCTCAAGAGAGAGGCTGTGGGGAGAGGAGGAAGGGGGAGGCTGCTCTCTTGTTAAAACACAAAAGGATTAGCCCCTAGTGCGTTAATGGCACAAACCTTGAAGCTACAATCCAACCGCAGCAGGGGCTTCAGTGCTTGGCAGGGGAGGGGATGTCTGAGGCAGGAACTGATGCGAGATGCCAACAACGTAAGGCTGGCTCTGCCACTAACACCCCATTTCCCAGTAGGGATCAGGTGGCTTCAGCCAGTCTTAGGGGGAGAGTCATTAGATCCATCAACTACTTGCACCTCTGCCATTATCCCGCTATTTTGGTCCTATGAGTGCGCACACCCACAGACCAAAGGCCTCATGGCTCTGTTTCTGCATCTTAATTTTGATCTTCATTACCCTCTGCTGTCCCCACCATCATCAGCCTCGGCTGCAGAAAGAAATAACGGACTAAATCATAGTGATGATGATGAGAAGTATCTGATTAGCTGGGACAACTCTGATGTCACAAACGGCCGGGGTAATTCAATTTCCACAGCACTTTTCTTGTATTTAGCTGTGAAACAGCTATAGAGGTTGACATTTCAACATTACTCAGATGTGAGGGTGCAGGGTTTTGTTTGTTTCTGTTTTAATATAAAAATAGGCCAAAGAAAACTTCAGACAACTTTATAAGTGTTTACACTCTAATGTAAAAAAATGGTACTATAACGTAAAATGACTCTTTAGGGATAGGTGAGCTCTTGATTTCAACAGCTCATCTCCATGAGTATCCAGAACCCCTACTATGAGGCAGAGGAATGAAAAGAGCTTCCTCAGTATTAATGATAATCCCCACACAGCACCTTGTATTGTAAAATGTGATGAGACGCTTCCTGGCCTTGGGAGGTAAGAAAACAGCAACAGCCAACTGGAGAGAAAGGAATAAAATGAGAGTGATCAAAGGACAATTTGGCAAGATAGCAAACGCAGGCAGGCAGGTGACATTCCCTATTTGGCTAACTGCTGCTGGACTACAAATCCCATCATCCCCTGACCACTGTCCATGCTTACTGGCGCTGATGGGAGCTGGAGTTTCCCACCCATGATTGAAATGAAGGAGGCAAAGTCCGCTTGAGTGCTGACTCCTGCCTCATTGGTCACTTTATCCCACATAGGGACACAGACTGTGTGCTGTAAAGGAAAGTGGCTAAAGGGAGAGATGGTCAGCAGTTTATACTAGAAAGAGAGCAACACCCATCAACCCCAGCAGGCCTGGCCCATGGTTGGGGGTGGGGGGAACTGTAGTTTAGCAACACCTAAAGGGTCCAAGATTAGCTATCCTTGATCTATGAGAGGACATGCCAGCTGCAAAAAAGGCTGTGTGGCCTTTTCAGATGAAAGACGTCTGCCACCAGTTAGATCTCTAGAAACAGATCTGCTGAGAAAAACCATCTTCTGTCTTACAGCACAGAATCTCTGACTTCATCCCACAGTGCAAGAACAACACCTGTAAACCACACAGAGGGCAAAGCAAAAATGTGTCACTACCGCCACAGTTTACTACTTCCTGTAATGCCAAAATCAACGCTCTTCTAGTCTCACATATATTGCAATAAGGCAAGGGTGGGGAACTGGATATGGTCAGAGGGCCAGATCCTTATTCTCTGCAGGCCAAGTTTGACAGGTAGGTGGAGCTGCTCCTCTGTCAGCCACCTGATGCCATAATGACATTGGGTAACCTAGGTTTTTTGCCTGTGTGGTTTGAAATCAAACCATGTGGGCAAAGCCACAGGCTCATCACCTGACTGCCAGGACTTGTGAATCCCTGTACAAGGTGGGGTTGATGAAGGGCTTGGTACTCTGTTGCAGGTAATCTCTTTCAAATTCCATCAACTCAGGCTGAAGAGCTGGCACAGCCTTCTGAAGAGCCAACTGTGCCTTCCCACTGGCAGCCTGTTAAGTATGGTGAATGGCCAGCACAACTGCTGGAAAGCCTTTTAAGGAGGACATGGCCAAAGGCTTTACAGCCCAGGTATCCTGCAAAGAGCATTTGCTCCAGCTATATGAACTGCAGAAGGATGTCTATGTGGCTCTTCTTATTTTGGTAGCTTCCTGGGCTCATTGTCACATTGTTTGAGGCTGAATATTTAATCTCCAGGGATGCGGGTGGCGCTGTGGGTTAAACCACAGAGCCTAGGATCAGAAGGTCAGCGGTTCGAATCCCCATGACGGGGTGAGCTCCCCTTGCTCGGTCCCTGCTCCTGCCCACCTAGCAGTTCGAAAGCACGTCAAAGTGCAAGTAGATAAATAGGTACCACTCCAGCAGGAAGGTAAACGGCGTTTCCGTGCGCTGCTCTGGTTCGCCAGAAGCGGCTTAGTCATGCTGGCCACATGACCCGGAAGCTGTACCCCGGCTCCCTCGGCCAATAAAGCAAGATGAGCGCCGCAACCCCAGAGTCGGCCATGACTGGACCTAATGGTCAGGGGTTGCTTTACCTTTACCTTATTTAATCTCCAGCCCATTTTCTCTTTGCTTTGCTAACTCTACATGGAATTGATAACTCACTGGCTCAATGGGAAGATTTGCTGCTGCTTTGCCAAGGTAAGAGGCTAGTGGCAAGGGGGCTTGCTGCTGCTGCTGCCATTGCACATCTGGACACAGTGCCTCTGAAATAGATACATCTGTGTCTGCTCATGCACAGACCAATTGAGTCCATGTTAGGTGACTGTTGAATCCTTTTCTAAGCAAACACCCAAACCATGAGCCTGCAAGACACAGAAAAGGCGGCAAAGGATCCTCTTCATCCTCCCAGCATGCAACTTGACCCATCCGTGGCTGCCGTCTGCTTGGGGGCTGGTGACGAGACACACCCCCAACTGAAGGGGGCAAGATTGGAGCAGTTGTTATTCTGATGCACCAGGCAACTTCCCAACTTGCAAGGTCTCATAGTGAGTAAGACTTGTTCAAACAGGATACTTTGCAATCACTCTGTTGACACAGCCCAACTCGGAGCAGAGGCACAAAGGGCACAGTGGAGAGGCTGAGACTGAACCTAAAGGACCCTGCTCAGGGCCTCCCATCACTGCAAATATCCCCACAGAACCAAGTGGTTATAGCTCAGCTCTCACCCACCACCATGGCCCTTGTGATGCAAGGAACAGCGCTCAAGAATGCCTAGCTGTCTGCCACTTAGCGGGCAAGCACTGATGCCAAGAAGCACATGTGCAGGCAGAACTACAGGGTGTGCAAAAGACTACATACTGCGTCCCTTGCAGGCTCAGCCCCAGAAGACATTTTTCCATTCAGAATCTGATAGGCAAGTGTGTGGTGTAGTGGTTAGAGGGTTGGACTAGGAAAGGAAGAGATAGTTCCAGGTTCCAATCCCCACTCACTCAGCCAGGTGAGCCAGTCACACAAGCTAAAGCTAACTTAGCTCAAAGGGTTGTTTCGAGGATAACCTTGGAGGGTAGAATTATGTAGACCCCTCCTTGTGCTCCTTGGGGAAAATGCAGAATAGAAACGCTGCAAATGAATGAAGGCAGATTTCAATCCATTTGTATTGGCAACTTAACGCAAAGCCCTGCCAGAATGTTTTCCAGAAATTGTTGCCTCTTGAAAGCATGTAAAAACACATCCACCTGACACCAGTGGTCTATATCAAGGAGTATATAACATCCCCAAATAAGTAGGTGACATCCACAGCCAGCTAGACACAACAGAAGAACCAGATTTGCTACTTAATTTGAGTTGGAACCTGTTTTTGTCAAGCCATAGGTTCTGCTAGAGAAGCTAGTCCTGGATCCTGGAATCTGAGGTCCAAATCACACAACTGGAGATGGGTGCCCTTATGCGGATTGAGTGAATCTGTTCAATCTTTTCACCAAGCAGTGAAACAATGGTGCAATAGGTTCTCTAGACTCTCCAGTCATAATTTTTCAATGCAAGCTGAGATTTTACTCTACTATTGCAGTCCAACTACAAAGCGTTTATGATGCAGCAGTAGAACACCAGGAGACTTTTCCCCCAGTTGTGATTTGAGCATTCTGTGAAGCAATCACACAGCCAAATCCAGCCCAAGATGCAATCAACTCACTCAAACTGGCAGGGCTGTGTGTACGGAGTCTCCCAAATACTGCACTAGTAGGGGTTGGGGTTCCTTTTTTCTTTCTTGTTCTGGTTATCCAAAGAGAAGAGTCCATGCCTCTTGAGCATGCACAAACTCAACAAGTCTAGCCTGTCCCTCTGTTTTCATTGGTGGCTACAGAATAAGTTTTCCTGGTTAGAGGGCCTGGCTTCCAGATAGGGCTGAACTCTGGCCATCATTTTACAAATTAAGCACCAGCCGCCAACCAAGCACAAAGCTGAAACACTCTAACAAGCTTAACAAACATATCTAACGAGATATGTTTCCCAGAGTCTTATATTGAGACTTATGCCAGATGGGGGATCAGAAATTAGGATTTTCATATCATCCATGCTACATGAGGAGCTGAATTATATCAGACAAATGAATGGGTGGTATCATGATACACTGTCCTCCAATTACACCCAGGGCATTTTGTGGCACACAGAGAATAGACTCTTCACTGTGTTCGCAGCCAAACAGTGAAAAACATCTATTCTGGGCCCCAAGCAGCAGAGGATTTGATACACAGGGCAAGAAAAATATGTGCTAAAGGTAAAGTGGACAAAGAGTATGGGAGATTGTCACATCGGGTCTCAAAAATCCAATAGGTCAGGACTGTTGGGAGGGGATAGATAATGGGGATGTCTTAACACACTGAGTGAAAGGCAGTATTAGGTGAATGAGTCTGGGAAGGGCATGTGCATTTGAAAATCTTCATAACTGCAATTGCAATGGAATCTGGGGTGTCAAGACATCTTTCTTTTTCCAATAATTTCAGGTTTACTTTAAAAAAGCAACACTGAAGTTTCTAGTCATCAGCATTATGGGGGGGGGTGAAAATGTGCGGACAGTACTTTGTGAAAACGTTGTGAAAACGTAAATGGGGTTTTTGGCAGCCAGAGGCAAGGAAGTCTGTGCTCTGTATATCTCCTGTCCTATCCCATAAATGCCCTTCAAGACCTTTGTACACACTGTTCTCTGTGTCATGTGTTTCTGCCACCAAATATTTAAAATTCCCTAAAAACTGGCACACAGTATCACTTTTTTAAAAAAAAAACTAACATATTTCTGGATTCACATCATGTTGAAATATTTGCATCTCTGCATAATTTACACAAGTGATCCTTGGAGAATTGCAGGTTTCTCATTAAGAGCTGGATTGCTTTTAAGTGCATAAATCAAGATCACATTACAAGAATTTGCTACTGGTAATTTGCTTCTGCTACTGCATTTTGGAAGGGTGTAGGTGGATAGATTTGGGGGTCTCAAATTTCAGCGGCACCACCTCCTCTCACATTCCATTCTACATCATAGTTGCAGCGCCCCCCCCCTGCGGTGTCCCCGAGGTTCTGCGCCCAGTGCAACTGAACCAGTCACACTCCCTTAAATCCACCTCTGTGGATAGAAGCAGAAATAGTCACAAAATGTGCTGTCAGTTCCACCTGATGGGACCATACTGGGATGGGGTTGGAGCTGAGGACTGTACAGTGGTACCTCGGGTAACAGACGCTTCAGGTTACAGACTCCGCTAACCCAGAAATAGTACCTCGGGTTAAGAACTTTGCTTCAGGATGAGAACAGAAATCGCGTGGCAGCAGCACAGCGACAGCGGAGGCCCCATTAGCTAAAGTGGTGCTTCAGGTTAAGAACAGTTTCAGGTTAAGAACGGACCTCCAGAACAAATTAAGTTCTTAACCCGAGGTAGGGGAGATTCCTGCAAGGCATTTTAAGAAAGGTCATATCAATGCTCCATTCCATGATATAGAACCAAGAGGTTAATTAAAGAGAGACTGTCTGCTCCCATGCAGCTTTTCCAAGAATTTGCTGTACATGTCGTCACACTCAAACAACGGAAACTGAATCTAGCAAGAAGCGGGGCTGTTACCTAAACTCCACTGCTGTTCTGGGCTTGTACATAAGGATCAGAGGTCAGAACTAACCCTGAAAGCCAATGGGAAGCGATTTCTACTCCTCGTGCACACACTAAGAGGCTGCCATGATTGCTGCTACAAGTCTCTTTTTGGTTCCTATCCTGCCTCACTAGTGACACTGGAGGAGCCAGATCCCCACAGGCTGCAATTCTGTCCTCACCAGCAATGTATCCAAGGCAAGGGAGTTAACCCAACACTGTCCATCATAGCAAGAGAAAGGCAAAAGTCAGGCTTGCTTGGGATTTTAATATCTGGTGTCCTGCAATTATCCTGCCTTGGTGAGTGCCACACACTACTCTTGCTATAGGCAATTTAGTGAGTTTTGCATGAGATCGTGTGTTTACAGCAGTAACGTTAACAGTAATCCCAAGCAGGATAGGGTGGACTCTGAACCAATCCATTCCTAAATATAAATCTTTAGAAGTTCATTTATACACTGGTCACCATTTTTAACACCTCCTATTTGAACAACAACAGCATCTGTAGGGGGAAATCCTACTTATCCTTCCTAACTTCCCCAAGTTACCAATGTAGGATTATACCGCACATGCCAAGTGTTTAGGACAGATTTGCCTGAATGGGTAACTGGACCAGTATACTGTACAGTATTACTCTCCCTTATGCCTTGTGCTCCAATGTTCACCCCACTTTTGCAGAGATGGGTATAACCATACTTAAATTTAGTATTCATTGAACCTGCTGGGCTTACAGATCTGTTTTTTGTTTAGCAGTGTGTCACATTAACCAGAGATTTTCATATGGATGTTTTGTGATTTTGCAATACAGTGCATAACACATTAAAACAAACATCCCTGTGCCTCGGGTCCTTATATATTGTAAAAGTGGCCGTTCCAATTCTGTTTCTTCCTTAGAATCATAGAGTTCAAAGGGACCAAAAGGGTCACGGACTAGATAACCCTTGTGGTCCCTTCGAACTCTATGATTCTAAGGAAGAAACAGAATTTCCATGCAGGTATCTTTTTGCCCAACATGTGGGTCGAACCCACCACCCAGAGCATAAGAGTCTCCTGCTCTAACCAACTGAGCTATCCCAGTCATACATAAAGTAAAAAGGATTTTTTTAACCAATTGGCTGTCGTCTCCGGAATTGTTTTTTTCACCTTTGGGTTATAGTTCACACGGGGCATGTGTTTGTCCATTCAACAGGCACACACACTCTCCCCTCTGCCACCTTTTCTCCTGCACACATAGCAGATTGCCATTAGTATTAATTAGGTTCAAGTTCTGCTAGGTGTTACGTGACTGATTGTGTGGCTGGGTGTCTGCAGGAGGCTGTGGGCAGGAGACAAGAACATAGCCCTGTGATGTGATACTAGCATGGAGGAGGAGGAGAAGCAGGGCAGAAGAGGAACTGTATGTACTGTGTAGATGTATATATGTGTACACACCATAGCTGTCAACTTTTCCATTTTTTAAAGGGAAATTATTCTGAATAGGATTCCTTGCAAGAAAAAAGTTGGCAGCTATGGTACACACACACACACGCCTGGCCATAAGCACAACTCCATGGTGGGTATATGTGCCCCCTTTCTCAGTGGCCCCTTCCATGCCTTGGCTTAATGTGACTTGTGAACCCCTCTGTGCCTCCTTTCATTCCCCCTCATCCATGCAGTGTTCTCCAACTACTACTGCCCCACACTTTCTCTTCCAAAAATCCAGAGGTTCCCTGTGCAACTGATGCAATTCTCCTGTTTGGGTTTTCAAAGCAAAGGGCATAAAAAAACTGTGGCATGGGCATAGCCAGGATTTTTTTTTGGGGGGGGGCAGAACCTTAGTTAGTTAAATATTTTTATTGATCATAGGGGACAGCTGACCCCCCTTGGCTATGCCCATGAACTGTGGACTAGAAAACAAGGCACTATCTATTTCAGGGCTGGTCAGACCTCAGGCTTGCAGGATGTGCTTGGTGGTGGTGGTGGTTTAACGGGAACCCACAAGATCCACCAAGTGGAGTCAGTGTAGCATTAATTCAGATCCAGGGAATTAATTTTGGGTACCAGAATGAACTGAACTCACAGCCCTTCCACCTGGAAACCACTCCTGGTTACCTTCAAGCATTCTTCATTTGGCAGAGTAATTTGGGGTCATCTCGTTTTGCTGCAGCCATTGCTGATCAAAGGGGAGTTGGAAATCATACCTGATACTGTTTGCTCTTGGGAAGGGAGGAAAAATTGTGTTGCTCTTAAGAAGTAGCTAAGGAGGTCCTTGACTGACACATGTGTGTGTATGGTTATCTGGTCAAGGATTACCCTGTGTGTCCAGAGACAAGGGCTGCTATACGTCCGGATTTCCCAGGACATTACAAAGGCAGAGTTGATGTCTTTTGGGGTGTCCTGTTTTTTTACTTTATGAAATATGGCAACCTTACCACAGACTAGCAAGCCAGCAAGGCAAACTGGGTGGTGCGTGGCATATTCTAACAGGCTCGCTAGAAATTGTGCCAAAGTTGACTATATACTTGGCGTCCAAGTGGGTCTCTGACCTCTCGGGAGAGGACGCTGCTCCCCTTTTAACAGTTGCAGAATCATAGAACTGCAGAGTTGGAAGGGACACGAAGGATCAACTAGTCCAATCCCCCACCCTGCAGTGCAGGAATGTATAGCAGTCCCATATGGGGACTGAACCTGAGACCTTGCTATTACCAGCACCACGTTCTAACCAACGGAGCTCTCCAGAATTCCCTTCCCTTAACCCTCGACAAAGCTGTCCCGCTATATTCGGCTGCCGTGTGGACGCCCCGGACCGAGGCCGTTGTCGCCTCGCCTCCCCGGAGCGCAAGGCAGGGACGAGGCTGGCTGTTGCATGTGCTCAGCTCCATCCGGTTCACCGCGGGGAACCCGAGGCCATAGCTGTCAACGTTTCCCCCTTTTTAAGGGAAATTCCTTTATTCCGAATAGGATTTCTCGCAAGAAGAAAAGGGAAAAGTTGACAGCTATGCCCGAGGCTGAAGGGGAGAAGAAGGGGGGGGAGCGAGAGCCCCCTTCCACACCGAGCCCAGAGAAAGCGCCTCCGGTGCCCCTGGAACCGGCTGAGGGATCTCCCCGCCACGCGCTCGCGCCCCTCGACGTGACCAAAGGAAAAGGAAAAACCCGCGAAGACGGCAGCCCTCCTTCTTCCCTCAGCCGCCGGCCCAGACCTACCTGCCTGTGTGGCTTCAGTTCTCGGCGCTCCCCGTCAGGCGCATCGCAGCCGGGCAAAGGGTCGAGGAAGTTCCCCGCCAAGGGCTCCTGAGCGCTGGCGCTCCGCTCAAAACTTTTGCCAGAGCCGCGGCTCAATGCAGCCTCAGTGACCGGCTTCGGGGGGAGGGACCGGCGAGCTGGGGGGTGGGCGCCCGGAGGGAGGGGAGGAGGAGACAGCGGCCGAGCCTCTTCGCGGAGCAGCAGGTGCGGGCGGGCGGGCAGCCGGAGGGGCGCCGCGTTCTCCCCGCGCCAGGGAAGCAGCTCTCCAGAAAGGGACCTTCCCTCCTGCCGGAGTCGCAAGCTTTCACCCGCCGTTGCTGCTGCTGACGCGCAAAAGGAAAGCGAGACTTGGAGGTGTCAGGGAGGGCTGCGCAGACCACCTCCTCCTTCCTCTCCACCCCCCCACCCCGCCCACCCCAACTTCGGGGGAGATCGGCAGCCGAGGCTCAGGCCGCCTCATTCTTCCCAGGGCCTCGCGTCAGGGGGCGCCATCCTGTTCCTGGGACGCGTGTACTCTTTGAGCGGCATCGGGGAAAGGGGGCAAAGGGCCAGGCGGTCATCAAGCTCAAGGCCTTCCTCTCACTAATGTTGTTTCCCAAACTTGGGTCTCCAGCTGTTTTTGGACTACAACTTCCATCATCCCTAGCTAGCAGGACCAGGGTTAGGGATGGTGGGAATTGTAGTCCAGAAATAGTTGGAGACTCAAGTTTGGGAAACCCCTGGATGAATCAGATGGGCTTATGGTGAGGTCTGGAAGTATGCTTCCCTACCTAATATGGCTTGAAGAAAGCTAAGCAGATCAGCCCTGTGGTCTGAATTGTTAAGAGAAAACAGAACATCTGTGTAAGACATCAACTCTGCTTTAGTCCTTATTCCAGACTCAATTTATAGTGCATCAGTTGCATCCATGGGCAGGGAGGGGCAGCTCCACCCCCTAAATAAATAAAAATCATAGCTAACTGAGGTTCTGCCCCCCCCCAAAAGGGCTGCCCCCTAGCAAAAATCCTGGATGCGCCAATGATTGCACCTGCCTTATCCAGGTGTAATGCAGGACATCTGGTTGGAAAAAAGATGTTCACACCTGAGAGAAGGTGTCTGAAACATTAAATATGTGGATATCTTTTTTTCTTCTGGCAATATTTCTATTGCAGTGGGTGCGGGGGGAGAGCCCACCTGCCTCCTCCATAGCATATCAGTTGTGACAATTAATGCCTGTTAATTTCAAGCTCAAATTTTGTGGTCTCTTCCTCCTTTCTTCCTTTCCATTTAGCACTGATGCCATCCATTTGTGATGGTAATACATGGATACCTCCCTCTGGAAATGCATCTAGCAGAAACAGATTTGTAACTAAAATAAGCATCTTTACCAGATGACTGGAAGTAAGCCAGCGCAGCACCAATTTTTATAAAGGGGTGAGGGCAGCGAGCCAGGAAATCACAGGCCAGTTAGCCTAATGTTTGGCCTTGATAAATTGCTGGAAGGCGTTATTAAAAATAGACTTAGTAAACATAAAGAAGAGCAAGTGTTGTCACAGAAGAATTAGACTGGCTTGTCCAAAGGGAAGTTCTGTTTTACAATCCCAGGGTTCTCTGGGAAGAGGGATTGTTGAACCACTCTGGGAATTGGATAAATTCGTGGAGAACAAGGCTACCAAGCATGATGGCTATGTTCTACCTTCACTGTTGGAGGCAGTGTGTCTCTGAATACAAATGATAGCAATGAGAAGGCATGTTTTGTTTCTTGATTGACATCATTGCTAGGTCGAAACAAAATTTAAAAATTCCTTGGCAGACCAACACAGCTACCTATCTGTAACTAGAATCATTGCTAGGTGTGTGCTTTATAGAAAGCAAGCAAGCATGAATGAATGAATGAATGAATGAATGAAATAAAAAGAAATAAAACTGTTCTTCAAATAAACAAAAATATTCCACTTGTGTTCATACACTGCATAGGCTTGTCTTTGTGCACAAAATAGCTACACAAATCTTTTAAAAAATATATATATCTACTTTTGGGAAGTTGTTATTTTAATTTGGGTTGGAGATTGGATGCTGTCCCTACTCCATCCCTTGAATCCTACAATGTTGGGGAAAGTTCAAATGTACATTGAAAACAATTCACATTGCTAGTTTTATGCTCAACAGTTATTATGAGTGGAAGTTGCTTTTATTTCCTTGTGTGCAGAGTGGCGGTGCTATAGAATTGTTGGAGAAGTTGGTCGCTGTTGGAAGCAGGATGCTGATTCTACAGGGGGAGTTCTTATCTCCTCTGGTTACCAGTGCCATTTTTGACAGCTGATGAGATTCGAGAGATTGTGCATAGCTACTGGGAGATCTAGGCTATGGAATTAAATCTATCTGGTGACTCTGAGCAAGGTCACGATGGCACACTCTTAAGTTCCAGACCATTAATTCTGGAATTGCTAGGCAGTTTCCTCACATGGTCATTCCTGAATTTCAGGGATGTGCAGATCTACATTGTGGGTTTCATTTCTCTCATTCCTTGCCTTCTCCTTCCCCTATGTGCTGCAGGGAGAGTACACTCTCTGGTGGCTTTTCCTCCGTCCCATTCAAAGCTGCTGTATTTCTCAGGCACATATGCCTCAAAGAAGCCACTGCAATAATGGAAGGGAACTGTGGAACAAAGACTCAAAAGGCATTATAAAAGCAACCTAGTTCACAACAGCCCAAAAGCTACTGATACTGCCTTGCCGGAGGTATGCATAGTCTTGTGTGATCCAGTTTTATATATATATATAAAATCCACTTCCCGTATAAGCAGGACAAACAAGCCTAGCCACTGGTGGTGATGTCAGGCCTCAGGGACTAAACTTAGTCATATGCTGTGGTCATTAAATAAAGGTAAAGTACCCCTGACAGTTAAGTCCAGTCACAAACGACTCTGGGGTTGTGGCACTCATCTCGCTTTACTGGCTGAGGGAGCCGATGTTTGTCCGAAGACAGTTTTTTTTCCAGATCATGTGGCCAGCACATGGAAACACCATTTACCTTCCCGCCGGAGTGGTACCTATTTATCTGCTTGCATTTTGACATGCTTTCGAACTGCTAGGTTGGCAGGAGCTGGGACCGAGCAACGGGAGCTTATCCCGTCGCGGGGATTTGAACCGCCAACCTTCCGATCAGCAAGCCCTAGGCTCAGTGGTTTAGACCACAGCGCCACCAGCATCACTTGTCATTACTCACATGCAATTCCAGACACATGGGGTCTGCCTCAGACAGAAGCTGCCTGGCTCCAAAGGGCCTTCATAGGTGGGAGGATAACGACCCCATTAGAAATCGATGAGACAGTTAATCAAAACGGAGCAGCTTGGCTTACAAAGAATAAATTGAAATGTGTGGGCAGGGTGGGGGGGCGGACACCCTTAGAAGAAATGTGTGCAGATTCCTGAAATATTTTTTGGGGGGTAACTTTACAGAATGTGTGCAGAAAAATAAGGACGGGTCTCTGTTCTTTCTATATATATATTGCAGCATGAACAACAGAAATTCCAGGGATGGGGACTAACTTGTGGTTTTCCACATATTGTTGGACTACAACTCTCATAATTCCTGGCCATTCTAGCTGGCACAGATGGGAACTGGAATGCATTTTTAATGCAACAAGAGAAAGAAGAGGAAGGGTATTTGTGGAGGTGTTACCTGTGTCTCAATTCCAGAGCCCTCTGTTCAGTGGGCACTTTTAAGGCATGAAAAATGCAGGTAAGACCAGGATATCCACAGAAGAAAATCCCACTGAGCCACAGAGCATCCTACATGGGATCTTGGATAAAGGCTGTAGTCCACATTCTCATTTGTTCTGTCTCCCCCTCTCCCTCTGAACCCTCCCCTCCCGCTGCAAGTAGGCCCTTCTAAGAGATACTACAAAGCAAGTAATCAAGCACCAGTTTTTAAAAAAATTGTCTGTGCAAGCTTTTTCCGAATGCTCGCCTTTAACAACACTTTAAAGAAATACCACTTAGTCCCCCAGTGCCATTTTTTAGTGACTGACCCTCGGTAATTGGATGGGGCCATTACAATCATGCTCTGAACTGGTTATTGCTGATGAGCCTGTCAAAAGAAAGGGAGCTTATCACATTAGCTGCAGTAATAGAGACCACAAATCCCTTGTATGGCTGGGGAGTTAGGTAATGAGAGTGTTGACAACAGCTTGGGAAATGTGGTCCTAGATCTGAGCTGTGCCCTCCTCACATCACCCCCTGCCCAGTGAAAGGGTGCCTGTTAATTCCTTTTAAGAAGCATCTCTCAATATGCTGCCCTTTTCCACCAGCCTCTGGGGGAAAGGGAAATGCATTTACTGCTGTGCTAAGTCAGCCGATAGGCTGTTAGATACTGTGCTACATCTTGGTAGCAAATGGGGACTGAGTTGGGATTCGGGGACACCTGCCTCGCTGCTCAGGAAGACATGCAGGGGAAAGGTCTAGGAAGACAGTTCGGCTTCCTAGAGGACGGCAGCAAAGGGCAGAGGTGTCTGCTCAGTGTCCAGAGAGTGGTAATGTTTTCGTGTGAGGACAGCCTCTGAGTTACTTAGCTTCCCCTGGAGACCAGCTGAGCCATCATACTGCGAGCTGGGGGAGAGAACACATGCTTGGCGCATCATAGCAATGAATAGCTGGGGCTCATTAGTGAGTGTGTGTGTCTGAGGAGTGGGAGGGGGGGGAGAGGCTAAGTTCTGCACACAAGAATTTTCTAAGCAGAAAGAGATAGCACTTTAGAAAACAACAACACACTAGCTCCTGCTGCTTCTGACCTCTCTCCAAATTGGACAGATGCAGAAAGCACAGTGGATGCCATCAAACCCTATGCTTCAAAGGCTGCTTTCGGACAGCACTCTGACCTCACGGCTAACCAGACCCCGGTGCTGCTCAACGTCACCTGTTTTGTCTTAATCCTTTTAATCAGATGGTAATTATATTGCAGTTGCTTATGCAAAGTGTGATGGTGATGCGGGGCCAAGAAAATTATGTTTTGCTTTCCACTGAATCCTGCCTCCATCCATTCTTCTGTGACCGATCATGGACTTAGGGGACTCAGAGTCCCATGTGGAGTTGGGCAGCAAAAGCCAAACCCTGTGGTTTTTTTTTACATCAATATTTTTGGAAGAAGGGTGATATATCAATGCCATCAATTAATCAATAATAAATAAAGTAGACATTGAGTACGACAGTTAACATGCCTAAGAATGCCAAATTGCCTTTTTAAAAAATCTCAGAGATTCTGTTCTGTAGCATAAAGCTGTGATAAAAAGGAAACCTTTTGTTTTGCTTGCCCTGGAACTAAGTTTGGGCCACTCCAAGCCCATGATCATTGCAAATTAAACAGGGCTCCAGCTTCCAAGGAGATGTTCCTCTGGCACTTTTGTTTGCTCAAAAGAGTGGAAGAGAAATTAAAGCCACCCCCGGCCCCAACAAAGGGCTCAGCTGCTCCTCTGGGTGAACAGAAAGGCTAAGAATGGTTCCCGCAGCTGGGGTGTCTCGGGACATCGGAAGTGACTGCGGCAGAGAGGGAGGGAAGAGGGGCACATAGCAGGAGCAGAACAGAGACTCACAGAGGCCAAACTGGGTGAAGTAAACGTGGTCAGGGAATGGGGTCAGAGGCCTCTGGGAGCATCTCACATTCTCCAGCAAACAAACAGCATGCTGTGGAACGGGGCTGAAAGCTACACCAACTCTCCTAGGTTTTGAGTTCATCTGCTTTGCTCACCTGCCCCATGTTTGCCTATGGTTGTTGGTTCTTGCTTGGGGAAGGGCTGTAGCTCTGCTTTAGTCTCAGGTTCCACCCCCCACCTTTCCCAGGTAGGACTGGAAACACCTCCAGTCTGAAACTTCCATGGTTCCCAAGTGACGTCAGGAGAAAACCTGGCTAGCAAGCATTTCCTTCCATGCTTCTTTCACCTACTGGAGGACACTGAATTTGCTCTAACAAAGATCCGCTATGCCCTCCACTATTGCTTGTTCCCCAACTTCAAGCGCACCTTGCTAGGACAGTCTAAGGCAGGGGTGGCTAGGCTTTGGTTCTCTAGATGTCGCTCGACTACATCATCCAGGGCTATTGATCATGCTGGCTCAGACTAATGAGAGTAGAGAGTCTAGCAACATATGGAGGGCCATTAAAATACCTCTCTCCCGCTATTCTAAGTCAATGCAGTTTTAAGATTCGAAAACTGTAGCAGCAGTGATTTGCCTTAGTTATCCTTTTCCTGCTCAGATGGCCAAGTTGTTGCATTCCCCATGGTGAGCAGGAGCTTCAGTTGTAGGACAGTCCAATGAGCTAAGCAGCACGACCACACCCCTCATAGCTGCCCAATTCCATTGCTCGCCAGTTGGCAGCAGGGCAGCGTTGATGTGCTCAATTCCAGTGACAGCAAACATTGCGCGGGATGACCTATTGACCTGTTCACGTGCAAGTGGGGTAGAAGCTGGACTGCCAACTGATTAAAGATCATTAGCTGATTAATGTTCTGGCTTTTTATCCAATCTACTAAGCAATTGATGAAATGCAAATACTTGACTAGCATGCTACAAGACCCCAACAGAATACTTTAAAAAAGTTATTCTAAGGACCACTTGCAATTGATAAACAAAAGCCACCAGTCATTGCTGAGAAGTAAAGCCATATCTTAACATTCCTACTCCACCATATTAGGCACATTAAATATTAAACTCTATTGGTTGGTTTGGAAGCTGCAGCTAGTGCAGAATGCTGTGACTACTGACTACATCTAGCTGGGCCACGTATGACACTGGTTCTTAAGGATCTGCAGCTGCCATCTATTTGCCACTGAGTTAAGTTCCAAGGTTTATTATGGACATATAAAGACCCAACCAACTTGGGGTGATGGTACCGAGCAGACTGCATTCCCTGCTATAGGCCAAATCAAACTTTATGCTCATCAGAGGAGACCCTGCTGGCCGTACCATCTGGAAACCTCTCAGAAATGGGCCTTTTCAGTTATAGCACCAACCGTCTGGAGCACTCGCCCAAAAAAGATCTGAGAAGCTCCGTCTGCTGGATGCTTCAAAGGCTTCCCAAGATATCAGCTGGTTACACAGGTCTGTTTGAGAATGCTATTGTGCTCAGTTGCAACTTGCTGTTTTAAATGATGGTTTTAAAAATGTATTTATTGCATTCTGATATTTATTTGACATCTATTATAGTTATTGCATTTTGGTTTGGATTTTTTTAAGCTGGCTTCCACTAACGCAGCATGTCAGGGGAAGCCAGCACAAGGACTTATGCTTGCACAATGGGGCTTTTCCCTGCTCCACCCCCATATATACTCTGTGGGGCTGGGAGACCCCCCAGAACAGCATGCAGGGGAAGGAGAGGAGAGATTGTTCCATCTGGCAAGCAAAAATGGTTGCACTGAAGGAACAATTGTATTAGTGCAATGCTGAATTCCACTCTGTAATTTCTGTAAACTGCTCATGGGTTGTTGCTGAAAACATTAAGTGGTATATGCAATATCCAAATAACTATTAAGTAAATCATTCCCTCTGCTGATGGAAGAAGTGGCCCAACAACATATTCAAGGGCCACAAGTTTTTCATCTTCTACTAGGGAATAATCCCCATTGAGCAAGCAGAACTTAACTCCGAATAGACAGGCATAGCATTGCACTGTAACTCTCGTGTCAAAATCAATGGGAATCAAGTATTTTTTTCAACCTTGGTTAGTTTATGCCCATTCATCTCAGCTAAGGACCGTCTGCTTTAGTTTCTAATTGTTCTTGCTTCAGAAGGAAAGCCATAATCATTTCTCCTGGAAGGCTGCCACTGGATACAAACTCGAGGAAAATGTCATGTTGTAATTTATTTCTCGTCAAATCTGGTACAGCCAGCAAATAGCCAAGACATCTCTCCGGGCTTCATGATGTTAAGCCCTACAAGAGCCCCACGATCAAGAATCATCACTTTCTGACAGCTCTACTGATTAATTTGGGGAACAGGGGAGATGATGTTGATCTCTAACACACACTGTAGCCGCTTAATACGCCATGGGTTGCATCCCATGTTATTCATGCTCAGAGTAGGCCTGTGGAAACCAATGGGCATGACTAACTTAAGCCCACTCATTTCAGTGGGTCTACTAAGTGAGCAAAAGTTAGCTGGATACAGTCTGATGCTTTCAAATATTGCTGTTCTGTTCTGCTGCTGCGCTTGCTTCTTATCTTTGAGGGCCACCCCACCGCTAGGCCCCACAGAAGCTCGGCCTGCTTCCTCACGCTCATCTGTGCTGCCAAACACAGGTCTGTTTACTGAAGGGCTGGCCCAAGGTTCAATGATTCTCAATTCGCTTCCACTGGGACTAGATACTGTTCCTTCTGGCAATGTGAGTTTCTGCTCCATTGTGTCCTGGGCCCCCTCCTCTTCTCCCTGTCTCGCCCGACACACACACATATTAAGTGGTAGCTTTCCTTTCACAATGGCAGTGTCGGGCCAAGGAACCCTGCTGTGTGCTCATTAATCGGACCGCTGGATGCCTCTTTGCCTGGGATACGGATGGACACAAATGCCAGACATTCTCCTGGCCCTGCAGCTGTATGCTCTTCTAGCCTGTAAATCTCATGCTGCTGCTACTCTTAGCGTATGACAAACCCAGCATTTGAAGGGGCTTTTTTCCCCCTCTTCTGCCTCTGGGAATTACACAACAGCATCTCCCAAGAGCCTGAGAGTCGTACTGAAGGGGAAAATCAAGACCCTCCTTCACTGAGTGGGTCAGTTAAGTTAGGTAGGGCAGGCTTGGCTAAGTTTATTACGTATTGATATCCGAAGCTCTCTGTTTCCAACGGTGGTCAGCTCAGAAGCAGCCATTTACTATTGTTTGCTCACAGCCTTTGAACATGCAAGTTCAATTTTAGCAATTATTCATGTAGACCTTGCCATTAAGCACAGTGAGGTGGGCCATCTCAGGAAACTGATTTTGAGTGTCATGAAAGGGCAGCAAATTGTAATTTATTTGATATTGCTGCTGTTGCTGCTGACGAGGGAGAAAGGTACCTGTGGGACTTTTCTGCCTCAGCTGCCAACATAACTTCCAGTAATTTTGTTAATTCTTAATTTGTCTAATTCTCAATCTGCTTTTCAGTAATTTATCTTATTCCCCCCCCCCCCCAAGCTGTCTGAGCTAGTGGCCACCAACATAACCAGGTGGAAATTAACGCCATCAATTATTTAGGAGGCACTTTTTTATTGTCCTGAAAGTTACACTTTTCTCACTGGACAACGTGGGTCTTAGCAGTCTGGGAAACAGAATTACGTTATTTGCCTCTTGTTTTATTTTATGGTTTTATATCTTTGCCTTTTGCATTTGCCTCAGGGCAGTTAACCAATAGTATACCACACAATATAAAACAATAATAGAACAGCAATGACATGTCAGGAATAAAGTGACTGAGAAGCCACGAAATGATCCAGGGGCAGAAGTTATAAAACAGCAATCAATAAATGTCAAAGGGGGAGTTAAGATAAGGTAACCAGATTTTTTTCAATGAATCCGGGGACCCTTTTCAACTTCAATGAATTTTGTATGGGGACTGATTTGTAAATCCAGGGACTGTCCCCAGGAAACAGGGACATCTGGTAACCTTCAGTTAAGAACCATCAAACAAGAGAATAAGACAGTCTTTGCATGGAGCCAAAATACAGGAACACGGGTACCAGGTGAACACATCTAGGAAGGGAAATCCATTCTTCTGCTGCCACCACAGAAAAGGCCCCTTGTCTGACAGCCATCATTATCCAAAGGCTTTGGAAGACCTCCAGAGAAATGTATCCAAACACTATCTTAACCAATGGACAGGCTCACATAGAGAAGACCAAGGTTTTTAAAAAATGCCCCTTTTTAGAACAATCTTCTCACAAAGCAGTTTGCTATACATTAAATAGCAAGCTGCAGCTGTAAAGCTGCTGAATCCAATTACAATAAAACAAACTGGGACCGCAGAGTTGTTCCACAGCAAGGCATTGTGGTTGTGGTGACCTTAAAGAGTGCCTGCTCCCACTGCTTCTTTGTCACAGTTGTGACAAATAGAAGAAACTCTATTTAAAGTTTTAACAGTTTCTTGCTTAATAAGCTGTATTTGCCAGAGCAATGTGGAGGTGTAGGCATTCTCTGTGGCCCCCTCTCCCCATATGCCTTGCTCTGTGGAAGGGCCCTGAGGACATCTCCGTAGGAGTGCCATGGACCCTTTTGTTGCAGCCACAAAGTGGTGATGGTACTCTTAGTGCTAAATGGTGACAGGCAGGTGGCTGGATCAGTGGAAGGGTGCAGAAATTCACCGTCTTACCCACTGCACCATCTGAGACAGACACATTTCTATTCTCTTTCTCTACGCTTTTTGTAGTTCTACAAATCTCTACCGTGTTTCTCCTCTTTCCACCCTGGTCATCTTTTTGCCAACAAACAAAAAGCTCCTGGCGACTATTTCAACATCCTGACCAAGTGTGAGATGCTGAAGTTCCTCACTATTATTGTTCAAGCAGACAGCTCGTTCTGCACTCAAAAGAACATGGCTGGCTCCTACCATGCAATTAACAGTAGCTGGCCAGTGACATCTCTCCCATTCTCTCCTCCCCACTGTGTTAGGGGGCCGACTAAGAGCCAATGAGAATCCAGAAAGAGCATCACGCTGCCTGGCTTGGTGCTCTCAGGAAGGCTTCCAGAATACTTATATCTGCTGCGGGAGCCACTATGGGGGGAAACCTGGCAAAAAAAAAAATGTAAGAAATTTAGCAGCAAAAGGACAACAACAACAGCTGTGTTTTCATCTATCACTTTGAACACTTGTCTCATTATCCCAGATGAAAGAAAACATTTACAAAATGTCAGTTAAAATTTTATTACATTACCCAGAGGCTCGTTTTGTGGTATGTAGTCTGAAGTTTTTGTCTATTGCATTTTATTTATTTATTTGATCAACTTTATATACTGCTTGATTGTAAACAACAACAACATCAAATGGGGTTAATATCTCACCTTTCTTCCAAGACTTTCCAGATGGAGCAAACAGTCCCGTCCCCCCCATTTTATCCTTCTAGCAACCCTGTGGGTTAGGATAGGTCAAAAGAGGATGACTGGCTAAAGGTCACCTCGTGAGGAGCATGGCTGATGGAGTTTCAAACTGGTCTGCCCAGTCCCAGGCTGACATTCTAACCACATGGCAGCAGGCATCACATCGGAATGTGTATTATACATTGAAACATGCATCCTTAAAAATATAATTTTGCATACACATTTGTCATGTGAACGAGGAGAGTGCAATGAAGGGAAATGTTTCAGGAGGGAGCACTGTAATTATATGCAGCATGAAGTGCTATGGCAGGCTTCCTCAAACTGGTCCCTCTATGTTTTGAGACTACAATTCCCATCATCCCTGACCACTGGTTCTGCTAGCTAGGGATCATGGGAGTTGCAGGCCAAAAACATCTGGAGGGCTGAGTTTGAGGAAGCCTGTGCTACGGCCTCTGCAGCGAAAATTTCACAGCTTGATCCTGCGTCAATGCACAAACTAACCCTGAGCATTCATAAGCATCAGTGCTGAACAACTTCAGTCCCAGGTACGAATAGGAGCCAATTCGTAGGGGCTGAGGTCCCTTCACCCCCCCCCATAAAATATTTGAGGGGGCTAGCCTCCCCAAAAGTTGGTGGGCATTGCCTTTCAAATGGTGTTTGTGTGCCACATCATGTGATTGATTATGTGGGGCAGGGCTTACCTGGGCACCCCCTCCAGTATTTTATTCAAGTTGGCACCCCTGCCTGGTACCCTTGATTATACTACTCAGGGCTCCTTATGCTACCTAAACCAAACTACACTAGTCAAGTGGAAGCAGTAGCAGTAGTGAAAGCAAGTCAGACTACCCATTTAATAATAATAATAATAATAATAATAATAATAATAAATAATAATAATAATAAATTGCTATTTATATCTCGCCCTCCCCAGCCGAAGCCGGGCTCAGTTGTGGAGTAAACACCAACTCAGAACAGGGGCTGAGTTTGAGACGCATGTTGGTTGAACTAAATTACACACTTAAGTCAAGCCTAACGAATACTAGAAGCTGAATACCTGATCCCAGTGCCTAGGTTTGCCAGAGCGACACACAAATAGGAGAAATAAATAATGTGCAAAGCCAAGATTGTGCAGTTCTGT
This sequence comes from Podarcis gaigeae, assembly GCF_964106915.1. Classification (NCBI taxonomy): domain Eukaryota; kingdom Metazoa; phylum Chordata; class Lepidosauria; order Squamata; family Lacertidae; genus Podarcis; species Podarcis gaigeae. Next base: position 32,694,115 of record NC_139679.1, on the reverse strand, counting down.
TCAGTGTTTTGTAGCACTCTCCACACTCATTTGGTAGTTGTTTTGAATGGCAAGATGTTAGAGGCATTTGCCAGCTTCCTCCTGGTCTGACCCCACCTGCTTAGCCAGGATATTGTGCAGTCCTTGCTCCATCCTAGGAAAAACCAGTGTCCTTCGTAGGAAACATCCAGCTACCCTGGCATGTATTTTGTGACTTGACAGGGGTGCAGTTGCTGGACCAAACCATGTGGCTTAGGTTCTTGGCATCTCTGAACGATGTTGCATATATTCATAAAAAAGACTGACCATATCTTCTTTAGTGTTCTGTAGTCAGTTTTACACATTATACAGCAGCAAATCAAACAACTACCTGCCATGGTGGACGAATACTATTTCCAGGACAAGAGGCAGCATGCTTCTAAAAACCAGCAGCTGGAAAACAGCAGCAAGAGAGGGGCATTGTGCTCATGCCCCACCTGTAGACATCCCAAAATTGTCTGGCTGGCCACCAACAAGGCAGTTGTATTATGTTCAATCCTAGCTCCCTGACAAGCATAGCCAAACAGGCATTTGCTAGACCTACATTTTTTGGCATGCATTGAAAGCACCGTCAGGACATGCCTCTAAACAAATGCAATGTGCGATACCTCCCTCTGTCCTGCTGCAGCACAGGTCAGCCAGACCCAGGTTATTCTGGCAACGCGCTGGAAGGGGTAAGAGAGGAGTCACATATGCTTATCTCCTCTTCATCACTAATTGGGGCTACAGAGAGCACAGTCGGCACCCAAGCTCCATCTGCTGAGTGCCGACAGTGCCTGGAGCCATCTCCACAGCTCCAGTGCTTTATGCATCATGCAGCAACCTAGGACTGAATGCATCAAGCTGGGGAGAAAGGAAGAGCAGCGCACTTGCCTCTGCGGGCAGTAAGCTCTCTGTGCTGTGCAGAACAGTGCAGCTTTCAGTATCCAATCTGCATCCTACTTGGAGAGGCTAAATAAATAGGGGAAAGGAGCAGAGGATAAGTGCCAACCAACAGCTGCTGGCCCTCAGAATCACACTAAGACATAGGGATCTAATGTGTCTTAAAAGGGGTGCAAGTCAGATCCCCAGGGGTGAAGAACCTGTGGCTCTGTAGATGTTGTTAGACTCCCAAATCCCAGCTGCCACAGCCTGCATGACAAATGGTCAAGGATGATGGGAGAATTGTAGTAAAAAGGTAAAGGTATAGGACCTCTGGATGGTTAAGTCCAGTCAAAGGAGACTATGGGCTGCGGTGCTCATCTCGCTTCAGGACAAGGGAGCTGGTGTTTCTCCACTTCAGCTTTCTGGGTCATGTGGCCAGCATGACTAAACCGCTTCTGGCACAACTGAACACCATGACAGAAGCAAGGGCACACAGTAATGTTGTTTACCTTCCTGCCACAGCAGTACCTATTTATCTACTTGCGCTGGTGTGCTTTCGAACTGCTAGGCTGGCAAGTTCAAGAGGCTCAGTGGCTTAGACCACAGCGCCACCCGCACAATATATGGCACAGAACCACCTGTCGCCTACCACAGCATTACAACTTCCAGTCTTTTTGTCGCTATGTGCCTCAGCCACTTAAGAGGTCCATAGGTTGTTCTTACCTGGGGATACTGGAATGTGGCTCAAAGAGCAGGGTTGGGAACAAAGCGCTGTTATTGCCAGACCTAATTAAGCTTTGTTAAGATGACGAATTCCCTTGGCCTTCTTCTACTGCCCAATTAGCGCCTTGTCCAGACGCACCTCTCATGCAAGCCACACAGTAGGGTGTAGATAAATGTTGGCAGCCATAGCGTAGGGACAACACCTGTGTTTGAGACACCGCTTCCTCATGCTCTGTTTGAGACAGAACAGGGCTGCCGATTCCAGGGACTGAACCTGGGACCTTCTGTATGTAAGGCGGAGGCTCTAACACTGGTCCATCCCCCTATGTAGGTTTATAGTACCATTTGCCTCATACAATAAAGGGACTCAGTCTTAAGTCCTGTAGCTTCCCACTGCACTTTGTACCACAGCAAGATACTACATAGGAGAAAGTGGATCTACACAATTTGGACATCAAATTCCTTAAAGTCTAGCAACAGAAGCAACTTGCTGCGACATGGACTACCCCTGCTCACTCAACTATGCTAGGTTGGCACCTATTGAAAATGAGAATACGTCTCTCTCTCTCTCTCTCTCTCTCTCTCTGGAAACTGTTAACTAAAAATGGTTCAATACGCCACATTTGAGGGACATTTTAAATAACAGCACTGTACAAAACCGTTTAGCCCTCTCAGTCATTTTCCCAACAGAGCGAACATGGAGGATGTACGGTAAATCCGAAGTCACATGACACACTTTGAAAAGGGACTGGCGCTTCAGGAACGAGCAACACCTGCTTTTCACAATTACTTTATTGTCATGATTACAAAAGTGCTGATTTAGTTGCTCTGGCTCTTTGACCCCGCAGAGTCATTACCATCTGGAATGACGCTTCACACCCGGGGGGGGTTACTGGTGGGGGGGCACCACATGCCGGCAAAACAAAGGCCAGCAGAAACAAGGGACAAATGGCCGATACGACAATCATTTCATTAGGCGTGGGCCGGATCCAGAGGCATTTTTTTAAAAAAAAAAATCAGTGCTATAGAACCGGGCCTTGACAACATCACAGAAAAAGCAAGGCAATGCGGAAAGATTTCACAGCCATCTAGGCTCCCTCCAAAGCCGCCAAGAGGCTCAGAGGAACTGCCAGAGGATAAATCGGGCAGGGAGTAGGGAAAGTTTGGCAGCTTAAGAGGCACACAATGTCCATTTGTGACACCTACTCTAGAGTAAACCTAGTAAACAGAGGGCCTCCCCCTGCCCATGCCACGGGTCTAAATATGGACCATGTTCTCCCTGTCCCAGATCCTCCGTGAAGGCCTTGCCAACTTACGACAGCCCCCCCCCCCATCATATGCCAAGAGGCCTGCTCACTTGGGGTACATGAGAAGCGGAGGAGGTGTCACAAGGGATTCAAATGTTCTCTCCCCCTGGCTGAGCTAACTTGGCTCTTGCTAGTTAGAGGAATACCTCAGAAATCTATTCTCTGCTCTCATTAGTGCCCCTCCCCCAGGAGGCCCTTTGGTTTCAGGAGGCTTTGGCTGAACAAGGTTAAAGTGAGAAGCAAAATGAAGGAGGCAAGGCTTGCTAGGCCTTCCGTAGACTGCGGTGTTGCTTGCCCTATGCTACCACTACTACCAGTCACAGTTAAATACAAGGGGCCATCTGTGCCTCATACAGCAGACCTGAGGGTTAAGAAGAGACTGAGGTAGGATAAAGGGAGGAGGCCGGACGCAGTGAGGGAAACCTTGTGTTCGTAGAAACATTTAAAAATATGGGACGCTGAAGGGTAAGAAGGAAAAGGTGCCTGCCAGGTGTATTGCTATCGACAGCCCCACCATTAACTAATAGAACCCCTCTCCAGTTCACTTGTAAACATTTAAAAATGGACAGAGAACCTTATTATTATTATTAAGTTTCTACCTCCCTGCATGGAGATGCACGTCTGCTCCAGAAGAGCAGGGGAGAAAGCAGTGCTCAGCATGGCAAGGTGACTGGGAGATGGGAGGCCGTGGCACCCAACTCCCCCCCCCCTCCCCAAAGAAACAACAAAGGAGACTGAGAGGACAGAGAAAGATGGTGGTATTGCAGAAGAGGCAAGTTACTGCCCATGGCACAGCGCAGGAGCAACTTCAGTCTTGCAGAGCTCCCATAGTGAGTGGTAGGAAATGTTGCAATGCCGACGGGCAAGACAAGGGCATTCGTGGGGCTGTTGGGCATTGAGAGGAGATGCTGTGGGGTCAGCAGGGTTACTACTGCACGGCAGACAGTATTGTGGTGCTGCTGATAACGGCAAGGAATGGAGGCTCCAGTGAACTGCTGGGCATAGGAGAAAGGCATTGTGGGAAGAGGTTGGCCGCTCACTGCTACTGGGCACTAAAGGAGAGAGTTCTGATTGGCTGTCTGTCATACCATCAGGCACCAAGCAATGCCAAAGGGTTGGCTAGCAGCTGTGAGAAACTGTCAGGCACTGAAAGGGGGCATTCTGCGAGAGTTCAGCTGGTGCCGCAGCACTAAAAAGGGCACTGTTAATAATGCCTCACCTTGGCAAAGGAATATTGTGTGATACCCGGGCATTGTGGGGGTCGTAGTGTCCAAGCCCTCCCCGCCCCCGGTCCTCCAGGTTTATGCTTCTGACTAAGGCAGGCCCTCTTCTCCCTCAGGCCAACACTTTGATCCCAAAATATTTGCGCAGCTGCTCCAGGAAAACAAAGGTGAGCACCGTATGAGGGACCAAGCGGACGCCAGCAGGAACAAGGCCCTGGAAGAGGAAATTGGTTATGGTCAGCTTCTGTCAATCCTGGAATCGTGGCCGCAAGCAGCACAGCTAGATGAAGGAGGGAAGGTGGGGCTTGAAAACGAGGCAGCTGGCAAAGGGTCCCAGTGGAGAGAAGCCCAGATTTTGATCCCATGCGTCTACTCCAGTATCTGGAGTCATATGAGGCTTTTTCACTCACCTGGCATCACCTAAAGGCCAGGTAGCCTAGCATGCAGCTGTAGCACTTGAGCAGGGGGAGGGATGCAATGGAGGCAGTGGAGCCATCTTGGGAATAGGGAGGCAAGCTGGAGAAGCACAGTGGCTGGGGACCAAAAGGGCAGGAATGCAGGACTAGGAAGGGCTAGGAGTTGTGCTGTCTGCATTGTGTGCCTGGTCTACTTGGTGCAATCACCCATCGATGCTTCTGCTGCATCTGCATTACCTTATAAAATGCCAGTGGCCCAAGCTTGGCTGTTTCCATTGCACAGTGCACGACACCCTGAGAGAGAATGAGAAAGAAGTCAGCCCATGCCCAGGCAGATCCCATTCCTCTCCTTACAAGGCTCAATCTCTGCCAGTCACAAACTGATGAAGCGCTGCAGCAGCCAGTATGATGCTCAGGGGCATGGCACCAAGCAGCAGCAAAAGAAAAAACAGAAAGCTGGCCAGAAGGCCAGTGATATCTATAGGATGATGCTTAGTTCAAGCAACCAATGAATCAAGAGACTGGAAATCAGGACAGCCATTGACAGGGATCAGATCACTCACCCGATACTCCCCCTGGGAGTTCATAAGGCGTGTCTTCAGCACATCCAAGGGCTGACACAGGAATGTGGCACATCCTCCCTGCAATGAAAAGGGGTGTGTGGGTGTGTGTGATGGCAGCAGAGCCTTTTTGAAATCCTGGGTTACAGGGCATGGCGTGAATGTCACTACAAGCATGCCCACTTGATAAGCTAGTTATCAACTGACATACTGCTACGTGGTAGTTGGAGGAAAGGGCGATATCTCACCCCACCGCTGTGTTAAGAGTAGAAATCCAGTGATGAAGCAGGGGAGTGGCAAGGCATTTCTCTCTAGTTGCAGACCACTGGTTTACCAAACAGTTACTGGTACCTAAAATTAGTGTGTGGCGTGTGCTGTGTTTTTAAGCCATGGAGCAGAATAAATGGGTAGAGGCCACAAAATCATCTTGCATGATCTGCACTGGAATATATAGTTCCCTGAAGCACCTCCTTCATAGTGCCCCAGACCTTAAAGAACGCCATCCCTCTATCCAGCTAATTCTCTTTCTCACCAACCTTTCAAAGCCTTCTATAAAACCAACTTCTTGGGCAAAACTGTTTCAGAATCACAACAGCCTCTTCTACACTGCAGTGCCTGCTATTAGCCCTACCTTCCCTTTTACCTTTTCCCCTTTGTCAAACCTTGCTCTCTCCATTAGTCCTCAATCCAGAGGCTCATGGTCTTATTCATTCCAAACAGCACCCAGGTCCAAGCAGATGCTCAGTAATGTAACAGCTTTACAAAGGAGCTACAAAGCAGTCATGAGCCTAGTACAGGCTTAAACAGTTTATGGTCCTCACCAAGCCCAAAACAAGCCCCAGTCAAGTATGGTAGATACTTCACCACCTACCACCCTCCCCCATATTTTTACAATCTCAGGCAGGTCAAACATTGTGTTTATATTGGAACATTACCACTTGTGCAGGTCTGGTTAACATAAGAGATAACTCTTATGGCTCAATTGCCAGACAATCCAACTTTAAATGATGAGCTTTCTGGGTTTGAAATGCTATCTTTGCAGGGAAGGACTAGGACCTTCATAACAATCCATTCTTGGTAGCTCCATGGACTTTGACTTTGGACCTCCATCTCCCAAGAAGGTGGAACAAGCATCATGGCTTTAACCCCAATGAATACAAACACACAAACAAAATAAAATCCTTGACTTTGCACCCACAGCCAGGTATCCACTTACAGCAATAAAGCTGGCCAAGAAATGGGTGAGAATATTGTCGGAGAGGAAACCGGTCCCAAGAACCAACTGCTTAGCCTGGTCGTAGCAGGAGAGCTGCAGAGAAGCAGAAAGATATGAGACTGGCCCCAAATCTCCCAGCACTCATGAGCAAGCAGAGAGACTGGCCCTGAAACGGAGTGTCCATTCTCTGTTGAACCACAAGGGATCAGGCAAGACAGCGACACCAGCCCCTGCAGTGTATCAGGAGGACAAGTGGCAAAAGTGTGACTAATCCTCAGCCCTCTCGGACAAATCTCCTGTCTCATCAGTACTGCCAGGGAGACAAGGAAGTTGTAGGCCTAATCCGGGGAAACTTGGGGCTCTCTAGACCAGTGTTTCCCAACCTTGTGCCTCCAGATGTTTTTGGCCTACAACTCCCATCATCCCTAGCTAGCAAGACCAGTGGTCAGGGATGATGGGAGTTGTAGGCCAAAAACATCTGGAGGCACAAGGTTGGGAAACACTGCTCTAGACTACCAACCCTTGTTATTATCTTTGCTGGCTGGGAGTGATGAGAGTCCAATAGCATCTGGAGGGCTGCAGGTTCCCTACCCCTGTCCTAACCCATCTTTAAAAGCTCTAAGCCAATATGCTGAGGACACAGGTGGACTGGGAAATATAGGATCTCATTCTCCAGCCTACACTGGGTCACTTGTGCCTTTACACCCTTTTGCACAAATCTCTCACCTTGAGAAAACAATTGCTACAGAGCCTGACCTCTCCTCTCACCCCCACCCCCTTGCAGCCCCAGAGACAGGAGAGACAGTACGAAGGAACCTACAAACTAACCTGTTAAACTTGGGCCCAGAGACTAAGAGAAGCCTTCAAACATTTTAACATTTTGAGTCAAAAGCTATTAGTGCTGTCTGCAGGTTT